>NW_027397071.1:59516478-59685517 GCF_003265705.2 Callorhinus ursinus | reverse complement strand
CTTTCTTTCTTTCTTTCTTTCTTTCTTTCTTTCTTTCTTTTTTAGATTTTATTTCTTTATTTGAGAGAGAGAGAGACAGAGACAGAGCATGAGCAGGGGGAGGAGGCAGAGGGAGAGGGAGAAGCAGACTCCCCACTGAGCAGAGAGCCTGACATGGGGCTCCATCCCAGGATCCCGGGATCATGACCTGAGCCGAAGGCAGACGCTTAACTGACTGAGCCACCCAGGCACCCCCTCTTCTGTTTTTCTGCTCAAATCATCCTCATTTGCCTTCTGGCGTCTGACAGAAGACAGTAGAAAGGAAGGATAGAGTTAAGAGTGGCTCATCATCAGCATCTCCTGGGAATGTGCTAGTTATGCAAAATCTTGAGCCCCAACCCAGACATTATGGATCCAAAACTCCAGGGAGGGACCTAGTAAACTGCTTTAACAAGTGCTCTAGATGATTACAATACACACTGAAGTTTAAGAAACACTATAGTAACAAATTAATTCCTCATTAGAAAGACCTCCTGTTCCCATGGTCCTTTCTATCCTAGAGAGAAATTCCAATCCTCTCCAAGGCTGTGAGGTGATAGAATGGGCTCCTGGCTCAGATTTAGCTCTTTCATGGCTGACTTGTGGAGTTTCCTATCTCTGAGCCTGTGTTTTCCCATCTAGCAAATGAGATAATAACCCCTTCTATCAGCTCCAGGGGATTGTTATGAGGATTAAATGTGAGGCTGGCTGATAAACTGCTTTTTCAAAACTGTCTGCTATGACTTTGTGAGGGATTGCTAGCGTTAGTATCTGGATTGTGACGTTCAGCCCTGAAACCATCCCTTTGATACTGCTTAACTCAACACAGAGAGTAGCCAGCCACCAACCAGAGTGGACTTTTCCTACCGCTGATGCTTATTGGAAACTTCTGCCCTGAATCTTGGGTTCTGAGTGATTGGAATGCAGTTCAGCACCTCATACTCAGAAGTAGCCAGTTGAAATTTCATCATACTCAGTGTTTGTTTTACCTCTTATTAAATTGTTAAGGAGAAACTTGTTTATTTTTAACTGGGAGTGTTTTTCATTATCCAACAGAGTAACACAAAAGACAGAAGACCTTTAGAATGGTTCCCTCCCTTAAAGACTGAGGGCACTGAATATTAAAAATAACAGGATATCCTGCCTCTGAAATCAGTGAGGTGTGTTGAAATTCCGAATCCTTTGCTTTTGCCTTTTCCCATTTAACTTTCTCAAATCACTTGTAGAATTAGAAGGAATTTGAGCAATCATCAAGTCCATTTTTAAACTAATCATGGAACTCCTGTCTATCCATCCCTAACATTCTGTCAATCGGCCCCTTTTTTCACATCTCTGGTGACTAGGAGTTTACTACCTCACAAGTAGCCCATTCTATGTGGGACAGTTCTTGCTCTTAGAATGTTCTTCCCATTGTTGAACTGAACTCTACCTTCCTATAGCTTCCCATCCCCTTTGCCTCTAGCTCTATCTTCTGAAGGAAAATGGAACAAATTGATATTCTCTTTATAATAATAATAATAACAGCTATCATTCAAGAATATGAAGGAATCTTCCCTATTCTGTAAACAGTTGACTTTCCAGATAAATAAATAATCACAAGGCCTTAGATTCAGCCTTGATTGTACTTAGATTAAGAAAGTCGGGACACCTGGGTGGCTCAGTCGGTTAAGTGTCTGCCTTTGGCTCAGGTCATGATCCCCAGGGTCCTGGGATCGAGTCCCGAATCGGGCTCCTTGCTCAGCAAGGAGCCTGCTTCTCCCTCTGCTTGTGCTCTGTCTCTCTCTCTCTCTGCCTCAAATAAAGATAAAATCTTAAAAAACAAAAAAAAAGGCCACAAGCTCAAAGCAGAAATTTTGAAAGGGTACACATGTTTTTTTTATTATTATTATTAACATATAATGTACTATTTGTTTCAGGGGTGCAGGTCTGTGATTTATCAGTCTTACACAATTCACAGCACTCACCATAGTGCCTATCTTCCCCGATGTCCATCACCCAGCAACCCTCTGTCTGTTTCCTGAGATTAAGAGTCTCTTATGCTTTGTCTCCCTGTCCAGTTTTGTCTTGTTTCATTTTTCCCTCCCTTCCCCTCTGATCCTCTGTCTTGTTTCTCAAATTCCTCATATTAGTGAGATCATATGATACTTGTCTTTCTCTGATTGACTTATTTCGCTTGGCATAATACCCTCTAGTTCCATCCACGTTGTTGCAAATGGCAAGATTTCATTTTTTGGTGGTTGCATAATATTCCAATTGTATCTATATACCACAACTTCTTTATCCGTTCATCTGTTGATGGACATCTAGGCTCTTTCCATAGTTTGGCTGTTGTGGACATTGCTGCTATAAACATTGGGGTGAATGAAAGGGTACACGTGTTTTTGAGAGGGCAAAATACTGAATTAACCATTAACTTCTGTTTACACAGATAAGAGGAAAGAATAGTGTGCAACTATATACCATTTGTCTTTGAATTTAATTTAAAGCTATACTTACTCTTTCCTCATAAAATTGAGTTTCTATATTTATCAAAAGGAGCAGAGCTTCACAATAATATCAAAAGGTTTATTTTAATAGTTTCAAAGAATCTCGATTTGTGACCTTGAGATTATGAATTGCTATAGGAAACTACGTTTGTTAGAATGTTTGTTGTAGAAAATGATATTTGTTCATTTAAAGTTATAAACTGTTTGCCAAAGGAGGTTGATTCACCAAACTTATGATGAGTAACTACTGATCTAGTTCTCATTAACTCAACGAGAATAAAATACTGTCGGAATCTTTTAAAATTGGGAACGGCGATAAAGTTATTCCTCATTGTAAAAAATTATTTTACTTGTAAAACAAATAGGTGCCTCCAAATGATTATCTTCCAAATCTTATTTACTTTTAGAATAGATAATATAGCCTCGTGATTAAAAAAATCAAAAGATACAGGGGGCGCCTGGCTGGCTCAGTTGGCAGTGTGTGCTACTCTTGATCTCGGGGTTGTGTGTTTGAGCTCCATGTTGGGTGTAGAGATTACTTAAATAAATAAATAAAACTTAAAAAAAAAGCCTAAAAAAAATCAAAAGATACAAAAGGTTATATTATGAAAGGTCTCCCTCCTACCTGTCTCCTGCCATCTAGTTGTCCTTTCCAGCAGCAATAGGACAGTTGATAGTGTCAGTTTCTTTTAAATTCTTCCAGGGATATTTTCTGCATATATAAGCAATGATGTATATATATTACCACCATCACTTCTTACAGGAATGACAGTATGTGATATACATTAAGACCTTGCTTTTTGGGGCACCTGGGTGGCTCAGTCGTTAAGCGTCTGCCTTCGGCTCAGGTCATGATCCCAGGGTCCCGGGATCGAGCCCCGCATCGGGCTCCCAGCTCCACGGGAAGCCTGCTTTTCTCTCTCCCACTCCCCCTGCTTGTGCTCCCCCTCTCACTGTGTCTCTCTCTGTCAAATAAAGAAATAAAATCTTAAAAAAAAAAAGACCTTGCTTTTTCACTTAATAGATCTTGAAAATCATTCGATATCACTACATAAAGAACTTGCTTATTCTTTGTGGCAGCAGAGTATGTATTGTAGGAATACACTGTTATTTAACCAGTTTATTAATAAACAATTAAGTTTTTCCAATCTTTTGTTATTATAAACAAAGCTTGTTAGAAGTGGAATTTCTGAGTCAAAGGGAATGTGCATTTAAAAATTTGATAGGGGGGCACCTGGGTGGCTCAGTTGGTTAAGCAACTGCCTTCGGCTCAGGTCATGATCCTGGAGTCCCCGGATCGAGTCCCGCATCAGGCTCCCCGCTCAGCGGGGAGTCTGCTTGTCCCTCTGACCCTCCCCCCTCTCATGTGCTCTCTCTCTCTCATTCTCTCTGTCTCAAATAAATAAATAAAATCTTTAAAAAAATAAATAAAAATTTGATAGGGGCATCTGGGTGGCTCAGTAGGTTGAGCATCCGATTCTTGGTTTCAGCTCAGATCACCATCTCAGGGTCCTGGGATGTAACACTTTGTAGGGTTCAGTAGGGAGTCTGCTTGAAGATTCTCTCCGTCTGCCTCTCCCCCCACTCCAGCGTGTGTGCTCTCGCTCTTTCTCTCTCAAATAAATAAATCTTTAAAAAAAATAAAAATTTGGGCGCCTGGGTGGCTCAGATGGTTGGGTGTCTGCCTTCAGTTCAGGTCATGATCAATCCCTGGGATTGAGTCCCACATCGGGCTCCCTGCTCTTTGGGAGCCTGCTTCTCCCTCTGCTTCTCTCTCTCTCTCTCTTTCTCTCATGAATAAATAAATAAAATCTTTAAAAAATAAAAAAATAAAATAAATAAAAATTTGATAAATACCACCCTCAAATTGTCTTCCATAGTCGCTCCAATTTACACTCCCACAAACAAAATAGAAGAGTACATACACGTCAAACTGCCCCTGCCACCACAGCATCTTATCAGTCTTGTGGATATTGGCCATTCTGATAGATGAAAAATAGCATTTCAAACAAATTCTAATTTGCATTTCTCTTATTACAAGTAAGAGTAAGCATTTAAGAGCCATTTCTATGAAATATCAGTTTATGTCTTTTGCATATTTTCCCCTTGGATTTTTTTTTTTTTAATTTTGTTAGTTAACATTTAGTGCAATATTGGTTTCTGGAGTAGAATTCAATGGTTCATCACTTACATACAACACTTAGTGCTCATCACAAGTGCCGTCTATTTTTTTTTAACTTTTTTATTTTTTAAAAATTTTATTTATTTATTTGACAGGGAAAGAGAGAGAGCATAAGCAGGCAGAGCAGCAGGGAGAGGGAGAGGGAGAAGCAGGCTCCTTGGTAAGTGGGGAGCCCAAAGTGGGCCTCGATCCCAGGACCCTGGGACCATGACCCGAGCCAAAGGTGGACGCCTAATGAACTCAGCCACTCAGGTGCCCCAAGTGCCTTCTTTAATACCCGTCACCCATTTAGCCCATCTCCCACCCATCTCCCCTTGTATTTTAGTTCTTCGTGATTTCCACTCTGTATATAAATATGAAAATTATCAATTTCCTATGATATGAAATGCAAACATGCTTATAGTTATTTGTCATCTTACTCTTCTTAAGGTGTTTTTTGCCCTACAAACATTTTTTATTTCTACATAGTTGAATTTGTCAATCTTTTATAGCAACCACATTTTTAAAAATATATATTTTAAAAGACCTTCCTCACTTTGAGATTATAAAAATTTCCCCCATGGATCCATCAAGTATTTTTTAGTTTCATTTTTTTACATTTAAATCTTTGATGTATTTGAAATTTATCCTGGTAAATAATGTGAGGTGTAGATCCAAGTTAATTTTTTCTAGATGGCTATGCAGTTATTCTAACACCAAAAACACTACTATTTTTTTAACTGACCTAAAATTTTACCTTTATCATACTAAATTCCTATGCATATTTGGATATATTTTTGGACTTTCTATTCTGTGTCATTGATTATAGATCAACTATGGCTTCATTCTTTCTTGATGGCAGAACCCTAATTTTTTTAATAGTGATTTTCCTCTACTACCACCAGGTCCTCAGGTATGGTGACTCCCAGATCAGACATAGAGACTAAATCATGATTGGTCAAAGCTAATATTGGTAGTCTTATTCCCTTTGCTATTTGTTGGTTTATTCATAGCCTATAGGACTTGAGGGGAAGTCTATTGGGTGGCTACTAATGAATAATAGAAATCTACTAGACTTACAAGAGGAGGTGTGTGGGGTGGAGGGATGGGTTAGCCTGGTGATAGGTATTAAAGAGGGCACATTCTGCGTGGAGCACTGGGTGTTATGCACAAACAATGAATCATGGAACCCTACATCAAAAACTAATGATGTAATGTATTGTGATTAACATAACAAAAAATTTTTAAAAAAAGAGGAGGTGTGTGGTTGGTAGTTGGATATATAAATCTGAAATTCAGAACAGAGGTCTGGAGTGGAGGTGTAATTTTGGGGATTAACCCTACATAGATCATATATAAAGTAATATGATGGGATAAGATCATCAAGGAAGGAGTATAAATGGCAAAGATAAAAGGTCAAAGTCAATACTTGACTGAGACAGTGTTTAGAGGTCAGAGAAATGTGGAGAAGCCAGGAGCAGCCGTGAAATAGAAGAAGATCCAGGGGAGTGGAGGGCCATGGTAGCCAAGGAGGAAGAAATGATCAGCTGTGTCTAGTGCTCATGGTAGGTCGAGTAAGAGTGAAAATTGATGTTAATAAATTATGTCACTGGTGGCCTTGATGAGAGCATTTCAGTGGAGTAGTAGAGGATGGGTCCACAGAATGGGAAAAAGGAAGTCAAGACATCGAGGAGCATGCACAGTAACGGGCCACCTTTATGAGATGTTTTGCTGTAAAGAAGGGCAGAGAAATGGGGCAGGCTGAGAGCTGCAGAGTCAAGCTGGGTCAAGAGAGGTATTTCTGGTTTTGTTTTTGAGATGGAAGAAATAAGTCCATGTTGGTATGTCAATGGGAGAGAAAAACAAAATGACAATGTAGAAGATAGAAAGAATTGCTGGGTAGATGTCTTCGAGGAAATGAAACCATGTGGGACTTAGCATTGTGCTACCAAAAGTGTGATTTGTGGACTAGAGATGGTCTGTGAACAGCTTGTTACCAATTTATGGTAAAAATTGAGAGTAAATATTTAGAAACTTTTTTTAAAAGATTTTATTTATGTATTTTAGAGAGAGAGAGAGAGAGAGAGAGAGAGTGTGAGTGGGGGGAGGGGCAGGAGGAGAGGGAGAGAGAGAATCTCAAGCAAACTCCCTGCTGACCATGGAGCCCGACGTGGGGCTGGATCTCATGACTCTGAGATCATGACCTGAGCCAAAACCAAGAGTCAGTTGCTTAACCAAATGAGCCACCCAGGTGCCCCTAGAAGCTTTTATAGCAATTTAACAGAAAAATTGTGTCTGTGGAATTTAATAACAAAAAGTCTGGCTTAGAGTGATCAAATTCATAGATACAGAAAGTAGAGTGGTGGTTGTTAGGGGCTGGAGGAGGAGAGAATAAGGGGTGATTGTTTAATGGGTACTGAGTTTCAGTTTTGCAAGATGAAAATGGTTCACGAGCTAGATGGTGGTTGGTGGTAGCACAATAATGTGAATGTACTTAATGCCATTGAACTGTACATTTAAAAGTGGTGAAGATGGTAAAAAAATGATCTGGGCTTGCATTTGGTATGTCTGTTTTAAAATTTAATTTGTTTTAGTAATTAATTTTTATTACATTTTACAAAAATTAGGTTTGAGATCAGAGGAAAAAAAAGTCTTTTAGCAGAGGTAGTTTGAGAAGAACTAAGGAGAGTTTGACCTCAGTTAAAAGTCAAATGGCTCATGCCTCCTAAAGGAAAGGAAGGCAGAATATAGGAGCAGAATTACAGGCAGAGCAGTCAGAGGTAGTCTGGAAGTCATGGTGGCTGGCTGTGGATCTTCTCAATCTCTCTCTCTCTCTCTTTTTTTTTTTGCTTCATTTTCTCAGTGAATTAGTAGCAAAATCATCAGTTAAATGAGGATGAGGGAGGAAGGTTTGACAGTCATCTAGTATGGTGGGACAGTGTGTGAAACTGGAGAAATGTAGCTAAGCATTAGGGGCCTATTTGAGGATAATAGATTATCAGATTTAGAGAGCTGAGTCAGTATGATTCTGAATTTTTCTCCACTCTCCTCGGTTTTGCTGCAGGTTTAGGATTAGAGTTTAATCAGGTGAGCACAAGGAAAGGAGAGCAGGACTGGAAAAAATGAAGGCTAATACCTAGGAATGATTTTCATGATGGACAACAGAATCTAAACTCGAGGACGTTCAAGGACGGAAGTGAGGATAAAAGGGCCATGTAAAGAATAGTGAAAACGTGGTAGGATCAGTGGATTTTGAGTGTTGGAGGAGTTGAAGTTTTGGATTTGGGTATTAGAGGAAGAGAGCTAGAAATGAAGGGGGTTGTAATGGGAGAGCTGGATGATTAAAATTGAGATTATACAGGGGTTACAATCATTGGTAATGAGATCTAAGGTAAGAGCATGGAAATGAGAGGCTGAGGCAAGGTGATCCCTAGTGGAGAGGAGAACCTGAGGTGTGAGGGCATTGAAAGAATTACCTAAGAGAACGGAAATCACCAACAATTATGACAATGGTAACGAATGATAATGAACTGGAAACGCAAGGGCTTATAGATTACTGAAACGAGTGAGTGCTCCAATCTCCTGTTATGACGTAATATCTAAAGCTCTTATTTTTAGAAAGAAGCTACGATTTGAGGGGGGTGTGGCTCCTTTAAGGGCCCGGCAAGGGGGCAGAACCCAGAGGTCAGGCGCGCGGTAGCGACTCCTTGGCTGAGTCTGCGCAGTGAGGGCGGAGGCGGGACCAAACTCAGCTTACCAGTGGGGGGCGGGGCCTCGCGGGGGCGGAGTTTGCGCTCCGGGTCGGGCTGCGGCTGCGGCTGCGGCTGCTGCACTTCCAGCTTCTGGGGGAAGGAGGCCGAGGCCTGGGCCAAGCCCGGAGCCGCCGCTTCCCGGAGCCTCCTGGAGCCCCCGCGCCGGCTCAGCCTGGGGGCGGGCTCAGGCCCGGCCCGCCGCCGAACCCAGGACAGAGGCTGCACGCCCGAGGACCAGGCCGGCGCAGCCATGGTGAGGGAACGAGGCCTGCCGGAGCCTCAGCCGCACGCCACCTTAGCCCCCGCGGCCTGCCCCTCCCTAGCTCTGGTGCCCCCGTCTGCCCCCTGCCTTTACCCCACCCCCTTGCTACTGTCCCCCTCGGCGCCCCCGCTTCTCCTTCCCCCTGTTCCCCGTCCACCTGCTGGGGTGACATCCCCCCCAGCTCTCTCTTTCCCGGTGACACCCTTTTTATCACCCCCAGTGACAGCTTCTTTCGCGTTCCCCGTTGCCGCCCCCTCCTCGTCCTTTAACCCGACCTTCCTTTTCTCCTCTACCGTTTTGCTTTTTTATCTCTTTTGGGATCTCTGTACCTCTCTTCTTCCTCCCTATTTTTCGCTCCTGCTCTTTGCTCTCGCTTCGTACACCCTTTAATTATTTTATCTCCACTGCCCCCTCCTCTCCGTATCCTTTCTCCCCTTCGTCCTCTACCAGCCACATTTCCTCTCCCCCTTAATCGGATGTCGTTTCTCCCCCGCACTCACAGCTGTCCCCATTTCCTTCTAAGGCTTCAGGGGTCTGTGCAGGAACAATTTGAGGGCAATTGCTTCCCAGGAACAGTGGGGCGGGCAGATAGGGATTTGTAAGCTTTCTTCTTTTTCTTTTTTGTAGAGGGGAAGGGGGAGATGGGAAGTATTGGCGAGAGCCTGACGCCTTATTGCCTAGGGTTATTGCAAAACCTGGGTGATAGTGTGTTTTGGAATGAAGCATGGGGTGACGGCCAGCATCCGTTCTATGACCTTTTGAGATACCTAGCCTTTGACAAATAATTAAACATGTTTTGAAACGTTTTTTTTTTTTAATTTATTTTGAGTGTCTTTTAATGTGGAGGTACGTACAGCTTGGGAAATTTAAAAATATTTATTTGCAAGCTTAATTATTACTCAGAACAAACGGTTTGTTTTTTGTTTGGAGGCAGAGACCAGGGCATCTGAAGACTGAAAATCAGGTTCGCAGTCAGATTGTGCCAGTCTTTTTAATACCTTCTAATACCATCGTTTGTTTCGCGCTCTCTGCCTTTGCTTGAGAGACACTTATATTTGCAAATTTTCTCCTTCCTGTTTCAGAATAAGTTGAGGCTTCAGTTGGTTTTTCATTGAGTTGGGTTACACATGGTTTGCGGTACATTTAATAAACACTGCTGATCATATCAGCAATCTAAATTTTGGTCTCTGGGAGGAATAAGATATTCTAGTCAAAACTAAGTCCTGGTAATCATGTTCTAGGAGGTTAGTCAGTTTTTGTTTTTACCCCATTCATTTTTTAGGAAAGTGGTTTATTATAAAATCATTGAATCTGTGAACTTTCTCTTAACTGACTGCATTTTTAGGTGGTTCTTCTGTGTCTCCCTCCACAACAACCCTTCACATACACAATCCATCACACTATCTTTGTGTGGTAACCTGTATCTCCCCCTGAAATGTGGGGTTTTTCTAGGCAGCAGTTGTGCCTACTTATTCCTGTTATTCCCAGTGCCCAGGCCATATCCATGCTTGAATGATTCACTTTGTGCTCTCATTTTCCTATCTGACAAGTATGATCTTAAACTGAAATTTGAGACAACTAGAGGACTACATAGAAAGAGTGAGTTGGAGAATTTTATTTTTGGGGCAAAAAATAAATTTAGTAAGATGCAATGATCTCTTTAGAATAAAGTAAGCTGTCCTGCCTAAGACACCAAATTTCTAGGCTTTTGGAAGCATTGGCTCTCCCACTGAGAATGAATGTATGAGTACAGAGGGAGAAGATTTAAACTCTTTCTGGGTGTTTACGATCCAAAGGTGTCATTTGTGCTGGGCCAGAAAGATGAATATGGTTTATATAGATCATTTTGGGAAGGCAAAGAATGCTTTGTTTGAATGAGAGTAGAAAGTAATTAGGATGTATTATAGGTAGCAGATTACCTTTATTTAGCATGGAGAGTTGAGGAAATGAGGATGTATAGTAGGAAATGTGACTAGGAAGATATATTAGGCATGACTATAATTTTGACTTCACCTGCAACTAACTTGATTTTCTTTACTTGTTAAAACAAATAAATAAAACCTTTAAAAACAAAAACAAAAAACACATACATGCAGAATTAAGAGTGTATGTCCGGGAGAAGTGAAGAGAAGGCAAAATATTAGCTTATTATGAGCTGAGAATTACCTGTGAGGCTGTTCTTTTTTATTTCCTTATGCAATATATGTAGTAGGCACTCAGTAAATAGAGTTAAACATTATTACAAAGCTTTGCATTTTATATTTTTCAAAATTTTCATTGTTGTGTTTTGAATAGTTAAGATGTCTAAAACAAGGGTTCTCAGACTTTACCATAAATCAGAATCAGCTGGAGGGTTTGTGCCATCACGTCCTGAGTTTGATTTATTAGGTTGGAGTAGGGCCTGATAGTTGCATTTCTTTCTTTTTCTTTCTTTCTTTCTCTCTCTCTCTCTCTTTCTTTCTTTCTTTCTTCCTTCCTTCCTTCCTTCCTTCCTTCCTTCCTTCCTTTCTTCCCTTCCTTCCCTTCCTTCCCTTTCTTTTCTTTTCTTTTCTTTCTTTTCTTTCTTCTTTCTGATTTTATTTATTTATTTAACAGAGAGAGACACAGCGAGAGAGAGGGAACACAAGCAGGGGGAGTAGGAGAGGGAGAAGCACACTCCCCGCTGAGCAGGGAACCTGATGCGGGGCTTGATCCCAGGACCCTGGGACCTTGACCTGAGCCGAAGGCAGATGCTTAGCCGACTGAGCCACCCAGGCACCCCAGTTTGCATTTCTTTTTTTTAAAATTTTTTATTGTTATGTTAATCACCATACATCATTAGTTCTTGATGTAGTGTTCCATGATTCATTGTTTGTGCATAACACCCAGTGCTCCACGCAGAACGTGCCCTCCTTAATACCCATCACCAGGCTAACCCATCCCCCCACCCCCCTCCCCTCTAGAACCCTCAGTTTGTTTTTCAGAGTCCATCGTCTCTCATGGTTCCTCTGCCCCAGTTTGCATTTCTAACAAGTCCTCATGTCATGCTGATGTTCTCTGTTCTCTGACCAACACTTTGAGAACCACAGGTTTAAGATGTAGTTCTTACTTTTTATTCTTGTTTTTTTTTTTTTTGAGTGCCATTGACTTTGTTGGCACTGGGAATATTACAAATAATACAGATATGATCCCTTCCTTTTTGTATATTGTATGTGTGGACAGTCTAGACATCAAACAAAAAGAGTAATTTTAAATGCAAAGCGTGTAAAGAAAGGAAAAGTTGTGGGATCATGGTATGGGATAGTCACAGCTGGCTTCTCAGGATTTTGCTTTTAGGAAGAAAACTGAAAGATTAAATTATAGGAGTTGTATTGTGGAAAACTGATAGGAAGAATGGCACAGTGAATGACCTGTGGTGGTACCTCTTTTGCCTGCTTAACTGCATATCCTGGAGTTCTCAGAGAACTCAGGGAAACCTCATCTGCCTTGCTTACCCCTCAAAAAGACCCCTAAGTCACACCCCCTCTATTACGTAGCCCTCTTTCATAGAATACATATCAGTTGTAATTATAATGAGAAGCAGTCATACGTGCTAAAAAGAAATAAATCAGGGTAAAATATAAAGTGACATTATATAGTTAACCCTTGAACATTGCCAGGGTTAGGGGCATCAACCCCTGTGTAGTCAAAAATCCCAGGATAACTTTTACCTCCCCCAAAACTTAGCTACTAATAGCCTACTGTTGACTGGAAGCCTTACCAGTGACAGAGTCAATTAATGCATACTTGTATGTTGTATGTATTATAAACTGTATTCTTATAAGATAGAGAAAAAGTGTTACTAAGAAAATCATAAGGAAGAGAAAATACATTTACAATACCATACTGTAAAAAAATCTGTGTATTAGTGGACCCACACAATTCAGACCTGTGCTGTTTAAGGGTCAAAGGTATATGAGTGTATGGTAACTATTTTAGATAGTATGGTTAGGCTAATATTTATTGAACATGGTTGTGTATTTTAAATGCTGTTTTAAGTGCTTTATATATTTTATCTCATTTAATCCTCATAGCATCCCAATGAGAAAAATACTAGCTCTGTGAATGTAGAGACCATGTTTGTTTGGCTCACCATTGTATCTTTAACACTTACATAGTACCTGGTGCATTGTAAGTGCTCAATAAGTATTTGTTAAATGAATAAATGACTTTGGGGATGATCAGAAAGTCAGGGAGGCATTGTTGAAAAAGGGACATTTGAATTGGGGGTTTTAACAAGTGGGGGTTTATTGGATAAGAGTTTGGGAAGGAAGGCCATTCTTGGCAAAGGGACCAGCTTGAGCATAAAAACTGGGCCCGAAGCAGGCATGATGTATTCTGGGACATGGGTGGCTCTAGTATTGAGGGTTCAGGAGAAGATGAGACTGGGTGAGCCTAGGGTCAGATCATGGAGTGCCTTGAGTCATAGGCTTAGGAGTTTTGGCCTCACTGTAAAGACCCAGAGTACCTTGTTTTTGTGTGTGAAGGAATATCATAATTAAGAGATTTTGGAGGTTATTGCTCTAAATCAATATGAAACATGTTTTGGTGTGGGAAGAGCTATTGCACTAGTCTAGCTGAAAATAAGTGTGTGAACTTTCACCCTAGGCTTGTTTTGGTGCTGGTGATTTAAACTAGAAGAAGGAGAATATAAGGAAATAAAATACAAAGTTAGAGTGGTGCCAGAGTACACCACTTTTTGGCGAAGTGAATTTTCCATAGAGGCATTACTATGGAGTTGTAGAAGGAGCACAGAATCACTAATAGCTTTGCAGTTTTGCTCACTGGGCCTCAGTTCTCACATATGTTGCTGTTAGGGATTTATGAGAATATTAAAGTGAATTTACTATACCAAAGTCCTTTATTTACAAACAGTAGGTCTCCCAAAGGTCATATATTAGGTCATGTAAAAAGAATCAGCACTTCCCAATCTCATTTGTTTTTTTAAAATAGATTTTGTGTGGTATAAGGAATAATTTTAAGTAAAATGTACTTTATTTTTAAATTACTTATGTAGTTAACTTAATAATGAACAAAATACATTAAAACAAATTTCAGCCTTTTCCTGTTTAACAAATGACACATTAACATAAGATAAAGCATTATTTGTAATATTTTCAAATGAATATATATTACAATGTAGATTGAAATTTACTATGTTTATGGCATCAAAATAGATAAGAACTGACTTTTTAACTTTAAATTTGGAATTGTTGCATTTTTGTACTTAAAAAAATCAAAAACATTTTTATAATTGTTCTGTTTTATTTCTAAACAACAAAAGGAATGGTTTCATGCTGCTACTTGCAAGCCTGTCTCCACAAATAAAATATTGGAAGTATAGATAGTTCATTTCCAATAAATGAAAAGTCAAATTGGATATAACTATCACCGCATTTCTTTGTTGTTTTTTTTGTTTTGTTTTTAAGTTTTTATTTTAATTCCAGTTAGTTAACATATAGTGTTAGGTTAGTTTTAGGTGTACAATATAGTAATTCAACAGTTCCCGTGTATCACCTGGTGCTCATCACACCAAGTACACTCCTTTTGTTTAAGATTTTATTTATTTATTTGACAGAGAGAGAGACAGTGAGAGAGAGAACACACACAGTGGGAGTGGGAGAGGGAACACAAGCAGCAGGAGTGGGGAGAGGGAGAAGCAGGCTTCCTGCTGAGCAGGATGCCTAATGCGGGCTCGATCCCAGGATGCTGGGATCATGACCTTAGCCGAAGGCAGACACTTTTTTTTTTTTAAAGATTTTATTTATTTATTTGAGAGAGAATGAGATAGAGAGAGAGAGCATGAGAGGGGGGAGGGTCAGAGGGAGAAGCAGACTCCCTGCTGAGCAGGGAGCCTGATGTGGGACTCGATCCCGGGACTCCAGGATCATGACCTGAGCCGAAGGCAGACACTTAACAACTGAGCCACCCAGGTGCCCCCAAGTGTACTCCTTAATTTCCATCACCTATTTAACCCATACCCCCATCCCCTCCCTTCTGGTAACCATCAGATTGTTCTCTATAATTAAAAGTCTGTTTCTTGCTTTGACTCTCTCCCTCTCGTTTTTTTCCTTTGCTCTTTTGTTCCTTAAATTTCACATCAGTGAAATCATTTGGTATTCTTCTTTCTCTGTCCGATTTATTTCACTTAGCATTATACTCTCTAGCTCCATCATGTCGTTATAAATGGCAAGATTTCATTCTTTTTTATGGCTAAATAGTATTCCATTGTGTGTGTGTGTGTGTGTGTGTGCGCGCGCGCGCGCGCATGCATATATATCACATCTTCTTTATCCATTCTTCAATTGATGGCCACTTGGGTTGCTTCCATGTCTTGGCTATTGTAAATAATGCTGCTATAAATATAGGGGTGCATGTATCCCTTTGAATTTGTGTTTTTGTGTTCTTTGGGTAAATACCCAGTAGTGTGATAGCTAGATCACAGGATAGTTCTATTTTTAACTTTTAAAATGATACTGCACTTTTTTTTTTTTAAGAATTTATTTGTTTATTTGACAGAGAGACACAGCGAGAGAGGGAACACAAGCAGGGGGAGTGGGAGAGGGAAAAGCAGGCTTCCTGCTGAGCCAGGAGCCCGGTGTGGGGCTCAATCCCAGGACCCTGGGATCATGAACTGAGCCGAAGGCAGACACTTAACGGACTGAGCCACCTAGGCGCCCCAATACTGCACTCTTAATTTAACAGCATTGAAAATAGTGTATATTTCAAAATTTTATTGTATACAGAGCATAGTTGGTATGTGTGTGAATTTGTGGACTCTACCATACTTAAGGAGCCTGCAGTTTGGGTCCCACTAGTTAATAGCAGTCTTACAGGGTTGCTAGGGCCACACAGGTTGTACTGCACAACTCAGGTGGCAACCATATATGTGGACAGCAATGCGTCTACAAAGATCTGTATCCTGTGTACTTGACAGTGTCTAGCACATAGTTGGGGCTCAGCAAATAGTTGCTAAATGATTGTGTTTTGCATAGTATACAAGGGCCCTTATCTGGTCTTTTAATCTGATGATCTAATCATTTTATGAGAAAAGTCTTTGCATTTATGCTTAGTAATACTGAGCACACCTTAAGAGTTTTTTGTGCCTCTAAGTTTTGCTTACACTGTTCTTTTTGTCTAGAATGCTGTCTCCCTTCCTGACTTTTTGACTATTAAACCTTCAATATCCCCTTTAGGCCTATCTCCTTTGCGAAGCCTTCAGTTACCCCCAGGCAGCCTTGGGTTACTCCTTTCTATATGCCTCTCCTGTGCTTGGCATTGTTAGTTAAGGAAGGTGGCTGTCTTTCCAGATTGTGAGCTCTCTGAGGACAAGAACAGGACTGTGTTTTTTCAACTTCATGTTTTAAGCACTTAGCATAATGCCTGAGACATAGTAAGTAGGTAAATATTTGTTCAGTAAAAGAGTGTGTGCACTTTGTAGAGAATATGATAAGGTAATGTCAACTGAGATGTGAGTTATGAAAGACAGAAAAAAAGGATGAATACTCTGTACAGGTCCCCTGAGGGCAAGAAATGTTGGATCAGATAGTTTTTCTCTTACTAGCCCAAGTGTTACTTTTGACCTGGGATATATGGATGTTTCTGTCTAGAAGAGTTCAGCAGGGGGGTGCCTGGGTGGCTCAGTTCGTTAAGCATCTGCCTTTGGCTCAGGTCATGATTCCAGGGTCCTGGGATCAAGCCCCACATCCGGCTCCCTGCTCCGCAGAGAGCCTGCTTCTCCCTCTCCCTCTGCCTGCCGCTGCCGCTCTGCCTACTTGTGCTCTCTATCTCTCTGTCAAATAAATAAATAAAATCTTAAAAAAAAAAAACAGTTCAGCAGGAAGAGTTGGGGAGGAAGCCAAATGATTTCACGATGAATTGCTAAGCAATGTCTTTTCGTATAAACACTTACAAATTATTTGTCTATAATTTGTGGAGATGTCCTTTCAGAGAATAGAATATTTAAACACAGATGGTAAAGAATGAGTTACTTGTAAATCTAGAGGGGTGGTTAATTATTTAAACATTTTGTTAGCTCTATAAAAATCTTCTGGGTTTTTTTTTTCTTTTTTCCTATCTCTAGTTCTCCCTTGTACAGACATTTTTCTTAGCTCTCCAGCATCTTAATGCCTGTGCAATGTCATATTCTCCTTTTCTAAGGACATTTTTAAAGTTTGAATGTTCTTGGTTATATAATATCAGTTTTTTCTTTTCATAGAACTTGTAACCTTTGGCAAATCATGTCACCTCTCTATGCCTCCATTTAAAAATCTCTAAAATGAAAAAGTTGTATTAAATCTTCTCTATGATCTCTTCCACCTCTTAAGATTCTAGAAAGTTAAAGGTAAGTTATTATAGTAGATACATTCTATTAGCTATAGTCCTGTGGGATCAGGGCACTTGAGCTCTTACCTCCATGAATATATTACCCAGCTTTTCACACCAAAAAATTTTGGTTATGTTAATATTTGTGTAGTATTTTAGTATTTTAAAGTCATTTTTCATATACACATCCATTTATTCTTCATCACCATTTTGTGAAGTAGTCAAGATAGAAGTTTAGCATCGGGGTGCCTGGGTGGCTCAGTCATTAAACGTCTGCCTTTGGCTTGGGTCCTGATACCAGGGTCCTGGGATTGAGCCCCTGGTCGTGATCCCAGGGTCCTGGGATTGAGCCCCATGTCGGGCTCCCTGCTCAGCAGGAAGCCTGCTTCTCCCTCTCCTGCACCCCCTGCTTGTGTTCCCTCTCTTGCTGTGTCTGTCTTTTGTCAAATAAATAAAATCTTAAAAAAAAAAGTTTAGCATCAATTTTACAAATAAGAAAATTGAGAATTTATTTTCCTAAGATCACACAGCTAGTAAGTAGCAGAGTCAGCACTGACTGCAAGCCCAGTGTTCTTTCCATTATTAACCTGGCTTCTCTGTTTACTCTATTATATTTCAAAACTCATGCTAGTAGTTAAGAGAAAAATAATGCTGAAGTATCTCTTTGAGTTCACGAATCCTATGATCTGTTTATATGCTCAGTGATTACTGACCTGAATTTTTGTTTTGTTTGTTAGATTGTTTTATTACATGAGTTAAGGTGGAAAGTAAGGGGATTTATTTACCTTTCTAGGCCTTGATCTTTTTTAGATAGAACTCTAGCTCCTTGCCCTTTAGCATATAGCTGTTGGCCACACTGGCCAGGCCTTGAAGTGATACATGCAAGAATCTTGCCTTACCTGCGTTTTTATCTGGCATCTAGAGATCTTTAAGGAGTAGTTGATGGTTTTTAAAAAAGAAAAATAAATGCCCATAGTCCATTCCAAATAGTTTGATATATCTGTACCCTTGAACACAATATATCTGTGCCCTTGGCGTTACCTTCTTGACCTTATTCCTCATTTGTAAAATGATTGTGTTTGGGGAAGGAGAAGATGAAGGGTTTAGATCATATCTAAGGTTATCTTAGATGTTTATTGCTAGAAATCTGACTTGCTTGAATCAGCAGTAGAAAATGCAAAAACAAAAACAAAAAAACCCAAAAAGCCAAAACTAATAAACTAAGAAGAGATTTCCCATGGAGTACTACTAAAATGAGGAGTCAAAGATTGTCCAATATCTGAAGTTTCTTATACCCATGAACTCATGACACTTGTCTGCCTTTCATTCCCACACTTTAATTTCAGGGCTAGACTTAGGCTATTTCTCTATTGTCAGATAGTCTTTTTATCTAGGAGCAAAAGTATTTTATTTTTTATTTTTTTAATTGTTTAAAAGATTTTATTTATTTATTCAGCAGAGAGAGAGACAGCGAGAGAGAGGGAACACAAGCAGGGGGAGTAGGAGAGGGAGAAGCAGGGTTCCCGCCGAGCAGGGAGCCCGATACGGGGCTCGATCCCAGGACCCTGGGATCATGACCTGAGCCCAAGGCAGCTGCTTAACGACTGAGCCACCCAGGCGTAGGGGCAAAAGTATTTTAAATAAACCTAGCAATAAATTTGTGCCTGACTATTCATTTGTTTTTTCAATAAACATTTAGTGTGCACCATGTTGTAGGCATTATTTTAGGCTCTGGGAATACAGCAGTGAACAAAACACAGTTTTGTTCTATAGAGTTTTTATTCTATAATAATAGGTAGTATTTACTGAGCAATTAATATATCAGTCACTGTTCTATGTGTCTTGCACTTAGAATTTATTTAATTCTGGCAATAATCCTATGATGTAAATACTGTTATTGTCTGTATTTTACAGATCATAAAACTGAGGTGCAGGGAGATTAGGTACTTTGCCTAAAATTATATCATTTTCTAAGTGGTAGAGCTGGTACTTTAAACTAGGCAGGCCAACTCCCAAACCACCACTTTTCAGAACAGTATTACACAATCCTCCAGAGAGATGTCAATAAACTATTTTTATTTTTATTTTTTTTAAAGATTTTATTTATTCATGAGAGACAGAGGGAGAGAGAGAGAGAGAGAGAGAGGCAGAGGGAGAAGCAGGCTCCCAAGGAGCAGGGAGCCCGATGCGGGACTCGATGAGAGAGAGAGGCAGAGGGAGAAGCAGGCTCCCAAGGAGCAGGGAGCCCGATGCGGGACTCGATCCCAGGACCCTGGGATCATGACCTGAGCCGAAGGCAGACGCTTAACCATCTGAGCCACCCAGGCGCCCAGTAAACTATTTTTAATCATAAAATTATCAAGTTTGTAATCTTTGTAGTCACTGGTTCCTGGCCCAATCTTAAGAAAAAAAAAATCATCCAGGTGTTCCAAAAAAAAAAAAAAAAAGCACCATCAGAGCCATTTGTCTTCTCTTGGAGGATTTGTCAGGTTTAGGAACATTTCAGGTAGGAAATGAGATTTTGAGCCTGATTCACATGAGTTAGAACTGATATAACTACAAAAAGCCAGGATCCTAAAATGTCTACATCCTTTGTGAAAAGGTAGACTTAAAAAATGTCTACCTGATGGTGTAGGGAGACAAAGAAGCTTTTTTGTCTTGATATGGACTCTGAATGGGAAAGGTCTCTCTTGAGAATTTACAACCATGAACCTGCTGTCCTTTGTGTCTGAAACTTAAACTTATATTACTTGTGTGAGATCATTGCTAGTAGGAAGGGAATATTTACTGCGTAATTAACTCTATCAGGCATTGTGCTACAGGTTTTTAAACACACTTTCTCACTTCATCCTGACAATATCATCATGAGATAAGTACCAATATTATCCCCATTCTACCAAGGACAGAATTGAGGGTCAGAAAAGTGAGATAATTTGTAGTGTAACACCACCTAGAATTCAAATCTAGGTCCAGTATTCTTTCTACTAACCACAGTGCCTCTGGAAAAGGCACTTTATTTTTGTAACTCAGCTTCCTTATCTGTAAAATGAAATTTGTGATATTTCTCTTTTCATTTCATCAGATTATTGTATCAAATGAAATAAAGGATGTGAGCTTGCTTTGTTTACTGTAAGATGTTGTTACCAGCATAATCCATAAAGTGTATTTTTCCTTATAATTAACCAAAAGAGAGACCTCAATATTCAGTGATCCTGAAACCCACAAGGTCTATCTTGAGGAATTAAGGCAATTTTAATACTTTTATACCAGATATTTCCTGAAGTAGTGTCAATAGGAGAAATAAAATGAATTTCCAGACAAGTTACAATGTAGTAATTTACTAATTCATTCAAGAAATAATTTATTGGGTACGTTTTATGGGGCTTCAATTCCAAGTGTAAAAGATCCCTGATCTCTTTCAGTTTTTTGTCATACCAGTAGCAGTGGAAGCCCCAGGCCCCTCCAACAGTAGATTACAGTTGTGATATATAGAGAATTCCCAGTGTCCCCCACCTCCCCAGTTGGTAGAAATGGATGGGCCACTGCCTAGAATATTGAAATGCTGCTTTACCATGACCCTGGCCATATAGTAGCTGATGAAGCTTTTAAAATTATAAAACAAACCAACCTACAAGATAGATAACTAAGTAATGGGGAGGTGACTGAGAATGCCTCTAGCTGAGTGTTGTGTAGATGACTAAATACTTCAAGGAAAGAGAATATAAGAAAGCAAAAAAAAAGATAAAAGAAAAATTAAGGATGATTAAAAGAAAGCCATGAGAAGGTTTAGGAAGAGCTAATGAGTGTCGATATGAGATTCCTCAAAGACAGACCCTGTGGCCTCCAGAATCTCTCAGTAATGAGGTTTCTCTTTTGATTAATTATAAGGAAAAATACACTTTATATGGATGTCTCTGGTAACAATGTCTTAGAGTTAACAAAGCATATTCATATCCTTTATTTCATTTGATACAATAACCTTATGAAATGAAAGGAAAAATATTACAAATGTCATTTTATGGATAAGGAAGCTGAGGCCCAAAAATGAAATGACTTTTATAGAGGCATTGTAGTTAGTAGAAGGAAATCCTACTGGACCTAGGATTTTAATGAGTGATAGATAAGGAGGGATCCTTTTTGTTGTCTGGAAGGTATGGAACTGGGTTCTAAAGAAATGGAAAGCCATCCACAAAGATATACTGCTATAAGTGCATGGATGTCTTTTCTGAAGAGAGGGAGAGTTAATAGACATTTTCTTGCTATCAGAAAGTAGTCAAGTGGAAAAAGCTGTTTTGAGGAGCTATTCTTTTTTTGCCCTGTCTTCATTATCCCATACCCCTAGTTGTACCATGTTCTTTTTTTTTTTAATGTTTCTTTTATTTTTTTAAAAGATTTTATTTATTTGAGAGAGAGAGAATGAGAGATAGAGAGCACGAGAGGGAAGAGGGTCAGAGGGAGAAGCAGATTCCCTGCCCAGCAGGGAGCCCAATGCGAGCCTAATGCGGGACTCGATCCCGGGACTCCAGGATCATGACCTGAGCCGAAGGCAGTCACTTAACCAACTGAGCCACCCAGGCGCCCTGTACCATGTTCTTATAAGAAGCAGTGTTTCGAAAGCAGGGAATCTGCTCATAGATAGTTCATTTATTCACATACTCAGTAGACACCAGTCATTTGCTCTGTAAGAGTAGAGGACACAAAAATGGATAAGGCTTGGGTCTTAACCCCAGTCGTTTTCAGTATGTGGGACATTGAGCTCCTGCTGATAGATGATGAACTGTTCTAAAACTCCTTTCCTAACTCCTAGGGCCTGGTAAATGATGCATTTCCTGAGACGTTAATTTTTATGTACTAAAGCCTCCATACTAGAGAACTACTTAGTTACTAAGAATTACTACAATTTAGTAATCATAAAGCTAAAGTTAGCAGATTACGAGTTTATTGAAGACTCTTTTTTTTTAAAAAAAGATTTTATTTATTTATTTGAGAGAGAGAATGAGATAGAGGGAGCATGAGAGGGGGGAGGGTCAGAGGGAGAAGGAGACTCCCCACTGATAGCGGGGAGCCCAATGTGGGACTCGATCCTGGGACTCCAGGATCATGACCTGAGCTGAAGGCAGTTGCTCAACAACTGAGCCACCCAGGTGCCCCAAGACTCTTTTATGAAGAAGTCTGACACTTGCAAGTGTTGCAAAGCTCCTACTACATATGTACAAATGTAGCTTTTTGGAATTCCTGTAATTCCTTGGAAGAGAGCTTTGTAATCAATGCATCAGCAGTGTTTGAGTTGGTAGTTTTTTTATGGTTGCTAGTTTTTTATCTTAATTATGAATTGTCATTAATTTAACTTTATTATTGGTATCATTTGTTGTGTTTTATTTGGTTAATCTCATGTATGGTGATGTATATTTGCATTAATAGTATTTTTGACATAAAAATTTCCAAATTTAGACTTTGACAATGTATTGTGAAATAGGAAACATTCATTTTCCTGTTGTTAAACAAGATATTTATAAAATTTCCTTGTAGGGGCACCTGGGTGGCTCAGTCCTTAAGCATCTGCCTTCGGCTCAGGTCATGATCCCAGGTTTCTGGGATTGAGCCCCACATCGGGCTCCCTGCTCAGTGGGGAGCCTGCTTCTCCCTCTCCCACTCCCCTTGCTTGTGTTCCCTCTCTTGCTGTGTCTCTCTCTGCCAAATAAATAAATTAAAAAATCTTAAAAAAATTTTTTTTCCTTGTAATGATACTTCATTGTTAACACTCTTTCCAACTGGAACTTGGGAACCAAGAAGGATGGGTAGGCTATGAAGTTTTTTGCCCTACCTAAGTGGGCCACAGGAAAAAAAATTTTTGAGAACTGCTTTTCTTGAATCATAGTTTAGAGGGGGAGACAGCCATGTAAGCAAAAGTAGATAACTATAATAGAACTATATACAGAGTGTAGTGTGATTATATCTGGCTGTGTTTTGGTATATGAGGGACACCATAGAGGAGTGGACATAGGTACTGGCTCTTGTAGTATGAATAGGAATTTGATGGATGGACAGGTGCAGAGGGCATTCTAGGAAGAGGGAACAGCATATATAAAGAAAGGGAGCATGGCTACCACTGGTAAACATTCCTCTGAACCTCAGGTTCCTAACAGAAATAATTTCTGTTCTCCATAACTCACAGAGTCGTCATGATTGTTTTGAAAAGGCTTTATAAATTGAAGTGCCAGACAGATGTATAGTGATGAAAATTCCTACTATTTTCTTTCTTTTTTTTTTTTCCCCAACATCTGGGAGCCTTCTGTGTATCCCCTAGGTAATGTCATGTCAAGACTTCTTCTGACCTCCTTTCATTCTAGTCATCCTTTTCCTCTGTTTTGTTCCTTCAAGGCCCTGCTCTGTGATATATAAAGGCAGGAGCAGAAGAGAAGACATGTGTATACACCTACCCTTAATAGTAGAATAAATTCTTTAATTGCTTATGTTTAACTGTTTAAGTTGTGACCTATGTATCTAGTCTCAGCAGTGTCATAATCCATGGAACATAATCCCCTGCAGCCAAAAAGTCATTTCAAAATAACTCTGAGTCTTTATTTGCAAATTTTGGAACATTGTAAAGTAGAACAGAGGTCACAGATAATGCTTCTCCAAAATCTCTTTTTATTTCTTGTCTGCTTCCCTTATACATCATAGCTGCCTCTCTACCTTTCCTCTGAAAATCTTCCCAAGACTCCTTTGCAACCCAGTCCATCATTATCAGATGTTAAAACCTCTAGGGAATGTAAGACTGTGTAGGGAAGGGGTATAAGAGCAGTGGTGAGAAGTTACATTATGGCCAATTTAGGAATAATAAGTATGCATATGTATGTGTGTATATACATAAATGTTTTCATTCAAAATTAAAATGTTACTGAGTCTAATAAAAATGTCTATTTTAGTTTGAATACACATACTGAAAAATATCTTTGATAAAATGATAGTTTCTTGGTTATCTTATAATATTTGAAAAGCAGAAACAGGGACACCTGGGTGGCTCAGTCCATTAAGCGGCTGCCTTTGGCTCTGGTTGTGATCCCAGGGTCCTGGGATCGAACCCCACATCAGGCTCCTTGCTCAGCGGGAAGCCTGCTTCTCTCTCTGCCTGCTGCTCCCCCCGTTTGTGCTTGTTCTCCCCCCCACCCTGTCAAATAAATAAATTAAAATCTTAAAAAAACAGAAACAGCTTTTTTTTCATTTCCACTAGTTTTTATTTTTTGTCTTTTTCCATTTTTAATAATTTGATATATTCAGAAAACCATATGAACATTTATGTAAGTCATGGAACATAATAAACCAATATCTAAAAACCTGGCATCCCAACTTAAGAAATAGAACATGACCACTGCAATTTTTCCCCTGTGTGTTCCTCTATGCCACATCCCCCTAACCTCAAGGTATCCTCTATCCTTTTTTATTTCATTTCTTTCCCTTGTTCTTCTCTATAGATACACTACAACATATTTAGTTTAGAGGTAGCTTTCTAAGCTCCTGAAACACTTTTCAGGCAATATAATTTCCTGTGGCTGTGTAGATGTTTAATTGAAATCCTGCTA
Organism: Callorhinus ursinus; assembly: GCF_003265705.2. NCBI lineage: Eukaryota > Metazoa > Chordata > Mammalia > Carnivora > Otariidae > Callorhinus > Callorhinus ursinus. The sequence goes on along the minus strand of NW_027397071.1, from coordinate 59,660,912 downwards.
CATACTGTTTTTATGTAGCTTAGTAATATTTTACTCTTAGCATTTTGCTGTGTCATTAAAAGTTATTCAGAAACATACATATTGCTGTGTAATATTATATAGAATTGAGGGCGCCTGGGTGGTTCAGTTGGTTAAGCGACTGCCTTCAGCTCAGGTCATGATCCCCGAGTCCCGGGATCGAGTCCCACATCGGGCTCCCTGCTGAGCAGGGAGTCTGCTTCTCCCTCTGACCCTACCCCCTCTTGGGCTCTCTCTCTCACTCTCTCTCTCTCTCAAATAAATAAATAAAATAAATTAAAATCTTTTAAAAAAAAGAATTGATATACCATGATTTACTTCCCATTTTCTCTTATTTTAGACATTTGCATGTGTGGATTTTTTTTTTTTTTTTGGTCAGAAAAACTAATCAATCCCTATATACCTTTGTTAATATCTATGATTATTTACCATTTTTAGGTAAATTTTACCTAATGAAGTACTGGATCAAGAGTGTGGATGTTTTTATGATTATTAAATCTTTCATATCCAGAAAAATTGTACCAGTTTACACTCTGACCAGTATTTGAGAGGACCAATCTGGGCAAACTTTATTTGAATAATTTGCTGTCAGGATTATATCCTGTTCCAGAAAACACATTAACTAAAAAAAAATTTAAAAAAAGAGCTGCACTGTTGTTTCATACTGGAATTGTTGTTTTTCGTATTTGCTGTAGGGTATTTTTTTCAGCCATTGTTCAGGGACCATGTCATTCTGCCCCCTGTACTTGTGATAGTTAATTACAGGGCTTAGTTATCTCTCCTGATCACTGCCTCTGAGAATTTATCTATTTTTACCGTTCAGCTGTCACCACTAGGGGATGCTATTTAAATCTGCATATTCAGCTCAGTTCTTTCACCAGAGCCTTAGTTCCTTTTCTGTCCTTGCCTGAACAGACAGACTCTCTATGACTACAACAAATTCTTCTGAAGAAACAATCCTTTGCCTAGTCTTCTTATCAGTTTTGTCAGTGAGATTATTTTTTTTAATTTTTATTTTCTAACTTTTTATTTTGACAATTTCAGACTTATAAAAAGTTGCAAAAATAATACAAAGAATTCTCACATAGCAGTCACCAAAATTGCCCAGACGTTTAGCATTTTATCCCATTTGCTTCATCGTGCTCCTCTCTTTCTACACACATACACACACACTTTTTCTCCCAGGTTACCCTGCTTAACTCCTACTTTAAATCTTGGGAGTTATTATTTTTTTTAATATCTCAGCTTCCCTTCCTCCACCTCCCTTCCTCTCTCACCAGAGGGTGCTATGTGAAATGAGAAAAAGGGTGTAATGTTTGGAATTAAATACCTTGATACCTTGGCTCAATTTTTTCACTTTCTAACTGGATGAATTTGAGTCTTTTATTCTTTCTGAACTCTGGTATTCTCCTATACAAAATGGTGTCTACTATACCAGCTCCACAAGACTGTTGTGAGGGCTAAATGAGATAGTATATGTCAAACGTATGCTGTATGAATGTTGCTGAATCCTTCAAATAACATTCACCTGTTTAGTAGAGTGCCAGGCATTGTGCTAGGTACTGGGGATTCAGAAATGCTTACTACATGTTGTTAATTATTCCCTCAAATTATTTTTCACTTTTGATTTTTTTTCCATGTTCATTGCCTCTACCCTAATCCACAGCATCAGTACCTCATGTCTGAGCCATCATAACAACCAACTGGTCCCCAAATTGTTTTTTGGAATTTATATTAGTGCCAAACTAATAATTGTTCTGAGAGATGGTATGGTATAGTGGAAAAGGTATGGACTTCATATCAACAGATCTGGGTTGTGTCTTGGCCCCACTTTTTTTTTTAAGATTTTATTTATTTATTTGAGAGAGAAAGGGAACATGAAGGGGAGGGCAAGAAGCAGACTCCCTGCCAGGCAGGAAGCCTGCCACAGGGTTCGATCCCAGGACCCCAAGATCATGCCATGAGCCGAAGGCAGACACTTACCTGACTGAGCCACCCAGGCATTCCTTGGCCCCACTTCTTAGAAATATTGTGACATGGGGCAAGTCCCTTTACTAGTCTTCTAATTTGAACTCCTTTTTTTTGAACCAGCAAATGTCAGGGACTATGCTGGGTGCTAGGGATATAATGAAAGCGTTAATAGGTTCCTTGAACTTGAAGAACATCATGGTCTAGTTGGGGAGACATACAGTCATAAAAAACTGTGATTAACATGAGATTGTAAAAGAATCCTAGATTTGGAGTCAGATATAAATGGTAGCCACTGTAGTGATTTATTAAAGCACAAACTGAACTCTACAGTCAGATCTCCTGGGATCTAATTCTGGCTCTGCTACTTCTTAGCTGTATCACCGTAGGTAAATTACTTAACCCCTCAAAACTTCAGTATCCTCATCTTTGTAGAATGGGAATATTGAAAGAATTTAACTTTTAGAATAGAATTTTTATGAGAAGTAAATTAAATTATATATGTAAAGTGCTTAACATAGTTTATAGCATATAGCATATGTTAACAAGTAGTATGAGCTCAATAATTATGATTATAATATTATGATAGCATAGTGGTTAAAAACTTAAAAATATAGGCTGTGGCTTCATTCTTGTTTTGGGAGTCCCAGTTTAGCAACATGTTGGCCATGTAAATATAAGGAAGATATTTAACCTAAACCTCAGTTTCATTTTTAAAATGCATATTATAATGGTGCTTGATTCATAGGATGTAAAAATTGAAAGAACTCATGTATCTAAAGAACTCTGAACCAGGACCTGAGGCTTAGTGTTTCATGAAAAATAGCTGTTTTAATTTTTATTCTTCCTCTGCCATCTGCTGGCTGTTTATCTTTGACATGTAAATTATTTTTTCTGAGTCGCAGTTTTGTTTTTAAGATTTTATTTATTTATTTGACAGAGCGAGAGAGCACAAGCAGTGGGAGCAGCAGAGGTAGAGGGAGAAGCAGAAGCAGGTTCCCTGCTAAGCAGGGATCCCAAAGTGGGGCTCCATCCCAGGACCCAGGGATCATGACCCAAGCTGAAGGCAGAGGCTTAACGGACTGAGCCACCCAGGCACCCCTCTGAGCCTGTTTGTCTGCCTTGTTCAAAACAAACTTTTGAAGATTGCAAGTATATATAAAGAAGCTAGATTAGTGCCTAGTACCACATAGCTGTCATTCAGTACCTAATAGCTAGATTAGTGCCTAGTACCACATAGCTGTCATTCAGTACCTAATAGCTAGATTAGTGCCTAGTACCACATAGCTGTCATTCGGTACCTAATAGCTGTTGTTAATTTGTCAGGTGCTGAGAGTAAAATTTTGCCTTGGGAAATTAACAAAGGCATCACCAAAGTAGTGGATAATTCATATAAGATACTCAGCACAGTCATAAAGAAAGCACCTAATGGATGATAGCTACTATAATTATATTTTAATTATATTATTATTGGAGACATTTACAGTGTTTGTTTCTGTAGTTAAAACCCTTACACTTAAATCTTTGTGCTTATTTGATTAGTTCTTTATTCCTCAGACTGGAATAGCAGAGTTAACCTTTTTCTGTTTTGAGGATGTTAACACCTACAGCAAATTCTTTTGCCCAAACAAATTCATCATATTTGAATTACCAGATTGGGATGGGGATTTTGTGAGAGATAAATTTGAGAGTAAATTTGGTCTAGATTTTGAAAGGACTCAGGCATCGGGCGCCTGGGTGGCTCAGTTGGTTGGGCGACTGCCTTCAGCTCAGGTCAAGATCCTGGAGTCCCGGGATCGAGTCCCGCATCGGGTTCCCGGCTCGGCAGGGAGTCTGCTTCTCCCTCTGACCCTCCCCGCTCTCATGTACTCTCTGTCTCATTTTCACTCTCTCAAAATAAATAAATAAATCTTTAAAAAAAAAAAAGAAGGAAAGAAAGAAAGGACTCAGGCATCAGTCTAACAATCTAAGAATTTTATTTTTTGTCTTCAGGCCCATGGAAGTCTGTGGAAGGTTTGAGCAGGGGAGGGTCATGGGTAGTAAATTAGGAAGATTAATCTGCTATACCTCTGAGGTCTTCCCTGACCATCCTTGACTGATTAGGGCACCCTGCTTGTACTTACATACTACTCAATATGACCTCTAATATAGTATATAATGTACTTTATGTAAATAATTGTTTCTCTTCTTCTTGAGAACATGGGTTACCTATTATATTCCCACTGCCTAACACAGTATCTAACATATGGCAGACACTGAGTAAAAATACTTGTTGAATGAGTAAATGAATGTTTTGTTTTCTACTTTTCTGGAAACTAACTTGTTGGCTTTTGTGCTCCCTTTATGTTTTTTCCTGGGTTCCAAGGAGGAAGCATCTCCCTATTCCTTACTTGATATCTGCTTGAATTTCCTGACTACTCACCTTGAGAAGTTCTGTTCAGCAAGACAAGATGGAACGTTGTGCCTGCAGGAACCTGGAGTATTCCCACAGGAGGTGGCTGATCGACTGCTTCAGACCATGGCTTTTCATGGTAAAAAAAATAAGCAGAGGAACTAAGAATTATGTGCTGTTAATTGGCATTGGATTTTGAAGTGCTGCTGCTGTGGCCATTTAATTATTTTCTTAGAAAAGGCCAGATGAGTCTAATTCCAGGAAAAGGAATTCATTTATTTTTGCCTGTCCTGATACTTACTATGTAATTTGAAATAAGTATTTTTCTTTTCTATCTAGGAAAATTGCTTTTTTTCTTTCTTCTTCTTCTTTTTTTTTTTTTTTGCCTTTCCCATGGTAAAAATAACTTATCTTTCAAGATACCCGTTTAGAAGTTTGCTGGTATAAAATACCTTACATCTTCATTTGGCAGTGGGAAAAATAAATAAATACAATTATGGAAAAACGAGTTTCTGCTTTTGATCTTTGAATTGGGAAGGCACAGCTAATTTAATACTTCTGTTTTCAAAAACAAATTTTGAAAATAAATTGAAAAAGTCTTATCTGTGGAATTCTGTTTATGTAGAGGATTTTTGTTGTTTCTGATTAAGTTTTAAGTTGAAATACATAATGCCTTTTTAATTTCTGGCTTATAAACTCTTTCAAGTAGGAAATATAATTTGTCAACAACTATAAAATAGAATGAATATGTGACAATAATAATATCATTTACTGATTGTTGTGTGCCAGGCATTTTATGTTTTCCTTGAATTTTCTCAAAAACCCTATAAAATAACCATTATTATCCCATTCGTATACAGATAAGGAAACTGATTCAGAGAAGTAACTTGTTAAAGGTCATAATGCTGGTAAATGGTAGAGTCCTAGTTCAAATGAAAGTCTGTCTGATTCCAAATCTGTGCTGTTTTCACTGCCACACAATCTTCCTACATCTACATTAGAGATATTCCTGTTCCTAGATGCCAGATAATGCTGTACACTTTTGCTGTGGCTTTATTATATATATAATGTATGAATCCAGATAATGCATTCCGAGGAAGGGTGGGAGAAATAAGGGTATAATTGAGGCATTTTGGAATAATTTTGGAAAGAAGATGTTTGAACTCCTTGGTTTTCACTAATTTGCTCAAGTCTGTAGTCTCTTTGAATTCAGCCTGCCAAAGGAACTGGGTTAATATCAGTAGGTACTACATATGGTAAAGTTAAAGGTCCCTTACAAAACTGCACAGTAATTTAAGAGATGATGTCAGTGCTTTCATTTCTTTCTCGTCTCAATTTAATGACTATGCTTAACATACTCAAATATATATATATACATATAACTAAACTTGTGAATCAAAAAAATAAACGTTAACTAAGGTTTTAATTTGCCAGATTCTTTTTGAACTGTAACTACTGATAGCTAATAATAGCAGTTAACATTTATTAGATACTTGTTATTATATAGATTCTTTTTGAACTATAACTACTGATAGCTAATAATAGCAGCTAACATTTATTAGATACTTGTTATTATATACTAGCTCTGTGGCAAATGCTTTATATGGGTAAAATAATGGAAGTAGTTTTTAAGTAAGTGTAACTAAAAATTATCCTCCAGAGTAGTGTCATCAGAATGTGTTTTCTACCTCTTCTTTTCAAGATGAGGAAACTGAGGGTCAGAGAAAATGCTGTCCCCATTTGTATCACCCCAATGTTATTTCCTGCCTCATTCCCCAAAAACTGTTCTGAATTAATCTCTTTGCAAAAGAGACAAGAGTAGATAGTACTTACCTGAAGCTAATGTAACACTGTATGTCAACTATACTTCAGTAGTAAAAATAAAAATTAAAAAAGCCTTACAGTATTTCTAGACTGTATTGTATGTTACATGACAAGTTTATAATTCAACTTATGAATTTGTCAGATGTAGATTAAGATAGATAATAATTAAAATATAAAAAATTGAAAAACAAAAAAGAGTAGATACTACTGACAATATGCAAAAGAACATACTGCCAATTCTTGTCACAATTTTAAAAAGTTGTTTCATCAATTTTTCTGTGTATTTGAACATTTTCATAATAAAATGGAAAAAAGTTCTATGAACACTTTTAGACTTTATAATATCATTTTTTCTAATAACATAATGATTTTAGAAAATCTTAACTTATTTACATTCAAATTTTTTTCTATTTTCCCAATTCAAAGGGGTAATGGTATTGGTAGTAGTTTTTATTAAAATAAGCCCGATGCTAAAGAGTTTTACTTATTGGGATCTTTGATTCTCTTGTCATAATCATTGCTTTTTCTATGTCATGGTGCTAAAAGTTTTCCAAGAAATGTGTGTTTAAGAGCTAGGAATCAGGGTGCCTGGGTGGCTCAGTCGTTAAGCATCTGCCTTCGGCTCAGGTCATGATCCCAGAGTCCTGGGTTCGAGCCCCATATCAGGCTCCCTGCTCTGCGGGAAGCCTGCTTCTCCCTCTCCCACTCCCCCTGCTTGTATTCCTGCTCTTGCTATGTCTCTCTCTGTCAAATAAATAAATAAAATCTTTAAAAAAAAAAAAGAGCTAGGAATCAGAATAAGATATTTGCCATCTAATGGTAATGCCTCTGTGTTATATTGTGTACCTAATTTAAACTGATATACCTTGACATGTTTAGCCTTCTGTTTTGGGATTAAATTGAAAAGAGTAATGCCTTTTGGGAAAAAAAAAGTAATACCTTTTGAAACATTATGGATTGCATCCTTGAACAGTCAACTAGACTTTCTAGGTGACTGAGGACTTATACTCCCCGAGTGGTACCCCACTTCTCTGGAGGTCACATTGCTGGTCACCTCAGCTGTCTATAGCCTAAACCAGAAAGAAAGAAAAAATGCTTTGGGGCAAAATCCTTGCATTTAGACTTCTGTACTTTAATCCTTGAAAGAAGCCTTTGGGATGCCTGGGTAGCTCAGTCGGTTAAATGTCTGCCTTCTGCTCAGGTCATGATCTTGGGGTCCTGGGACTGGGCCCCACATCTGGCTCCCTGCTCAGCAGGGAGTCTGCTTCTCCCTCTTCCTCTGCTCCCTGCTCGTGCTCTCTCTTTGTCTTGCTCTCTCTCTCTCTCTCTAGTAAATAAAAAAAAAACCCTTGAGGAACCCTCATTTAGAGCATATTCTTAAGTGGGAGTACTGAGAAAGATGATAGAGTAGGAGGATACTAAGCTTACCTCCTCCCACAGATACATCTAGATAGCAACCACATCAGTGTAGATAACCTACAGCATATTCTTAAATGTACATGGTTCTAATTAGCTTGGTTCTTTAACCATAACAAATTAAGAATAATCTGAAGGGCACAGGCTGCCGACTAACAACCCACGTGGATGGTATGACAGTAAAGGAAGATTTAGCTTAAATACATTGTAGCAAGTACAATTATTGGTCATGGAAAAAAGATAGGTGATTCTTCAGTATGTTTATTTTTGAAAGAAGGAAAAGATAATCTAGAAAGATTTCCTTCAGATATAGTAAAGACATTTGTGTAGTGCTTTCAGTTTACAAAATGATTTTTGTATATATTATTTAATCTTCACAGCAATCCCTGTGAGGGAAATATAATTATTTAATACCTAACATAGTGCCTGGCACACAACAGATAAAGAATCTTTTTTTTTTTTTAAGATTTTATTTATTTATTTGACAGAGAGATGGACAGAGCCAGAGAGCACAAGTAGAGGAAATGGCAGAAGGGAGAGGGAGAAGCAGGCTCTGCGCTGAGCAGGGAGCCAGATGCGGGACTCATCCCAGGACCCTGGGATCATGACCTGAGCCGAAGGCAGACGCTTAACCATCTGAGCCATCCAGGCACCCCAGATAAAGAATCATATCTTTTACAGATAAGGAGTCTTCCTTTTACAGATAAGGAATCTTAGACTTGTGGAATAATTTGTCTAGTGTCAAATAGCAAATCAATGTGGAAACCAGGTTTTTAACATAGGATTGATTTCTAGATCTCATGCTCTTTTTAAAATTCTTTGCTCTTTTAATTTTATTACTCTTAAATGTAGAGACTTAAACTTAGTTACTAGAAAAATTTACTTAATGTAGAATGACCCAGAGAGGCCAGGAGTAACCTATTTTACTACATGTATGTGTATGATATCAAAATTTGAGAGCAAATTTTGTAATGCACTGTGATAGTCACTATAAGATTAAAATCAGTCTTAATTAACTGAAGAGTCTAAAGTTTCATCTGTAAAAGACAAAACTAACATTAAAAAATGTGTAAATAGGGGCACTGGGGTGATTTAGTCAGTTAAGTGTCTGCCTTTGGCTCAGATCATGATCCCAGGGTCCTGGGATCCAGCCCCGGTTTGGGCTCCCTGCTCAGCAGGGAGTCTGCTTCTCCCTCTCCTGCCTGCCACTTCCCCTGCTTGTGTGCTGTCTCTCTCTCTCTCTCTCCCTGTCAAATAAATAAAATCTTTTTAAAAATGTGTAAATATATTTTGTGGTGTGAACAGGAAAACATTGGTCCTAACTCAGGATCTGTTTCCATTTTTCATTTGTACAAGGGTCCTTAGCAGAAGATCCTTAATGTATGTGTGAAAGGAGTTACTAGTGGGTTCAGAAGAGGCCCAATAGAAGTAAAATGTATGGGAAGGAAGAACCAGAGAAGAAGAAAATTATTAAACACCTGTTGTGTGCCAGGCATTATGTTAGGTATTGAGTGTACAATAATTAACACGGGAATCTTGCTCTCATGGATCATATAATTCAGTGGGACTTATTTCTTTCTTAACTGTAGTTAAGGAGCAAACAAACATATATGGAATTACAACTTGTGATCAGTTCTCTGAGGGAAAAAACACAATTCTCTCATAGAGAATAAAAAGAGAAGCCATCTACTTTAGATTGCATAGTCAGAGATAGCTTCTCTGGGGGGGCAGTAACTAAGGCTGAGACCTGAGTGGTGAAGAGTCAAGTCAGTAATATGAAGATGGGGCCTCTCAGCACTACCCAGGAGTTTTTGAGCATTTCCCTGATCAGCTACTCAATGCTCCTAATAATTGTTTCAGATATTCTTTGCTCTTCTCAGACTTTCTACCATTTACTCTAAGCAAGAAAATTGAAGTCATCAGATGGAATTACCTTAACTCCATGTCAGCATGCTTTCAGTTTTCCTCAGAGTGATCTTTTTTTTTTTTAATTAAACCTGGTTTTATGTATTTGTTGGTTTGCTTTTAAAGATTTTTTTAAAAGTAGTCTCCATGCCCAGCATGAAGCCCAAGGCGGGGCTTGAACTCACTACCCTGAGATCAAGACCTGAGGTGAGATCAGAGTCGGACACTTAACCAATGAGTCACCCATGCACCCCTAAAGATTTTTTTTTTTAAGATTTTATCCATCCATTTGAGAGAGGGAGACAGAAATAACGACAGAGATAGAGCAAGAGTGGGGAGGAGCAGGAGAAGCAGGCTCCCCAGTGAACAGGGAGCCCGACATGGGGCTGCATCCCAGGACCCTGGGATCATGACCTGAGCAGAAGGCAGACGCTTAATGACTGAGCCACCCAGGTGCCCCAAGATTTTTTTTTTTTTAGTTTGTTTATTTAAGCAATTTCCAAACCCAACGTGGGGCCTGAACTCATGACCCAGAGATTAAGACCTGCATCCTCCACTGTCTGAGCCAGCCAGGCACCCCAAGATATTAGTTTTAACTGATCTCTACACCCAACGTGGGGCTTGAACTTAAAACCCTGAGATCAAGAGTTGCCAGGTGCCTCCAAAGATTTTTTTGTTTGTTTGTTTCAAGTATTCTGTATGCCCAACATGGGGCTCAAACTCATGACCCCATGATCAGGAGTTGCACACTCTACCAACTGAGTCAGGCAGGTATCCCACTGAACTTTGTATTTTTAGATAATTGTTGATTCACGTGGAGTTGTAATAAATAATTTAGATGAGGTCCTCTTTCTCCAGTGATAGTGTCTTATAAAACTGTAGTACAACCAGGATGATGACGTATGGTCAAGATTTCTGTCTCCACAAAGATCCTTCATGTTGTCTTTTTATAGCCACCTTCACTTCTCTCCTGCCTCTTCCCTCTCCATAATCCCTGGCAACCATTTTTGTAATTTTGCCATTTCAAGAATATTATATAAATGGAATCATTCAGTATGTAACCTTTTGGAGTTGGCTTTTTTGACTCCATATAATTCTGAGGAGATTCATCTGGATTGTTGTGTTTATCCACTCTTTTTTATTGCTGAGTAGCCCATGTTTCGGAGTACATCAGTTTGTATAAACATTCATCCACTGAAGGACATCTGGATTTCCAGTTTTTAGCTGTTATAATTATAATATAACATATTATGAATCTTATAATGCTGTAATCATCCATTTGCAGGTTTTGTTTTAACGTATGTCTTCATTTCTCTGGGATAAATTCCCAGGAATGCTATTGCAGGATTGTATGGTAGTTGCATGTTTAGGTTTTAAGAAATTGCCAAACTGCATCAAGAACTAATGATGTAATGTATGGTGATTAACATAACAATAAAAAATTAAAAAAGAAATTGCCAAACTGTTTTCCAGAGTCACAGTCCCATTTTATATCTCTATCAGAATATATGACTGATCCAGTTTCTCCACAAACTTTCCAGCATTTGCTATTATTACTGTTTGAGTCATTCTGATAGGTAGCCATTATTTCTTCAAGTATTTTTTCAGCCTTGCTGTCTTTCTCTTCTGCGACTTCAGTGACACAAATAGCTCTGTTCAGTTTTTTTTTTTCTTCAGTCTATTTTTCTTTCCTGTTATTTAAATTTGGGTAATTTCTATTGTTTTATCTTTTAGTTCACTGATTCTATTGTTCCTTCCATTCTGTTGTTGAGCCCATTATTTTTTTTTCAGTTCTAAGATTTCTATTTGGTTCTTCTTCTTCTTCTTCTTTTTTTTTAAGATTTTTATTTCCCTGAGAGAGAGAGCACGAGTGGGGGTGGGGAAGGGGCAGACGGAAAGGGACAAGCAGACTCGATGAGCAGGGAGCCCGGCACAGGGCTCAATCCCAGGACCCCAAGATCATGACCTGAGCCAAAGGCAGACACTTAACTGACTGAGCCACCCAGGTGCCCCATTTGGTTCTTTATATTTTCTATTTCTTTGCTGAGGCTTTCTATTTTTTATTGCTTTTGAGCATGTTTATAATCACTCACATGCATTTTTATGATGGCTTCTTTAAAATCTGTCAGATAGGGACGCCTAGGTGGCTCAGTCGGTTAAGCATCTGCCTTTGGCTCAGGTCCTGCGGGCCCCACATTGGGGAGCCCACTTCTTCCTCTCCCTCTACTGCTCCCCCTGCTTGTTCTCTCTCTCTCTCTCTGACAAATAAATAAATAAAATATTTAAAAAAATAAATCTGTCAAATAGTTTTAACATTTTCTGTTATCTTAGTGTTGACATCTATAGATTTTATTTTTTTCATTTTGAGATCTTACCGGTCCTTGGTATGATGAGTGATTTTTTATTGAAATTTGGACATTTAGGGTAGTAGGAGAGTTTTCTGTTTTGGTTTGTGTCTCTGACACCACTCCAGCAGGGCAAGGTAGAGGCACTGCCTTGTTATTGCCAGATTGGGGTAAATGTTCTGGTTCCCACTTGACTTCTGTTGACACCCAAGATACGGGACTTCTCATCACTGTTATGCAGGGAATGGCATTCTGGTTCCCCACTAGGATTCTACTGATACCTCTCCAGCTGAGAGGGGTGTGAGTACTTCATTTCTTTCCCCAGTTGGCCTCCACTAACACCATGTTGGGGTGAGGTGACCTCATTACTGTTGGGTAGTAGTGAAAGTCTTGACTCTTCATCGGGCTTTGTTTGAGACCACCCCAGTAGGAAAAGAGAGGAGTACCTCATTACTGCCAAATGAATGTGAAAGTCCAGGCTCCCCACATGGTATCCATTGCCATCATAGGGGAAAGAGTGGTTCTTACCGCCCAACGTGGATGAAAATCTTGGCTCCCTACTCAGACTTCTCTAACACCTCCCTGTGGGGAGATTGGAGCAACTAGTTACAGCTGGCAAGGGTAAAAGTCTAGGCTCCCCTCATGGCGTTTGCTTGTGTGGGGGAGGGTGGGACCACAGTCTTTTCTGTGGTGTTTGGCTGTAGTAAAGTAGTTCTTGTCTAAAAGTTTTCTGTCTTGCTAAACTGCTTTTTTCCTGGTTCTTTAGCTACAATGAGATGTTTTTTTGGAGCTTTTTTTTTTTTTGTCTCTGCTTGTCAGCATTTCTGGGTTACCAACTTATTCAACTTTAAGTCTGGGATATTTGGAGCAAGAAAAAAAACTCAGGAACCTCACCATATCATTTCTTGGGTCCCAAGGTCCCTAGCTGATCTGCTTTTCTTCTCTTTATCTTTCCCTGTTATCTAGCCCTAATTTACTTTCCCACCTCATTGCTTGCCTCTCCCCCCTTGCATGCTTAAATCTCTGGGATTGCATCACGTTCTCAGTCATATCTAGGTCTTTACTAATGTTCTTCCCCTCTTTATCACGGAAGCATCTTATAGCTCTGCCTGTTTCTCACGTTCAAGCATTGTAGAACTACTTGCCATTTTCTGTGTGTTGTGCTTTTACATCTCTGAGGCCTTTTGGGGGGGCATTTTAAAATTGAGATAAAATTGACAATATAACATATTAGTTTCAGATGTACAACATGATTCAATATATGTATGCTAAGGCTTTGTTTATGCTATTTATTCTTCCTTTAATACAACCCTTCTTTCTCCATCCTTGAATTTTTCCTTCGTCTTCGAAGGACTTAACTCAAAGATTACCTTTGCTGTTGAATCTTTCTAGATCTTCAGGAATGATGGGTTGCTTCTTTTTCTTTGTTTCCGTGGTGCTTTGTACTTGACTCTGATATAACATAGATCTCATTTTGTTACATTGAGACTTTCACCCCATGGAATTTTGAATTCTTTGAGTATAGGGGCATATCTTACTTTCTTTGTATACACATTTGTTAGTGTTTGACAATAATAATTGTTTAATAACTGGTCAGTGGCTGGAACCTTACCATGAAATTTACTCCCCTGAAATAGAATTTTAAGACTATCTCTAGAACCGCACTGCCCAGTAGAAATATAACATGAGCCACAAATGTGAGGCATGTATGTAATTTTATTTTATTATTTTTTTAAGATTTTATTTATTTATTTGACAGAGGGAGAGAGAGAGGAGGGAGGGGAGCAGGAGAGGGAGAAGCAGGCCCCCCACTGAGCAGGGAGCCCGACACAGGGCTCGATCCCAGGACCCTGGGATCATGACCTGAGCTGAAGGCAGACGCTTAACCATCTGAGCCACCCAGGCACCCAGGACTATCTGCATTTCAAGTGCTCAGTAGTTGTGTGTGGCTAGTGACTACTGGTTTGGACAGTATAGCTCTAGAATAATGGAGTTCTTAATATATAGTCATTTTTGTCCACTGTGACAGGTAAAGGTTATTCTTGATTTTAACTCTTTAACATGAATAAGTCTGCAAAATCCACTAGAAAGCAGTGTTCCCTTTAAAAAAAATACTTTAGTTCTAATATAAGGGTGACTGGCTAGCAGCCCAAACTGTATCTTTAATATGAGTCTCCTGAGGTGCCACTTAGAGTTCTTCCCTTGACTACAGGCTATTTATTTACCTGGTCCTAACTGTTCACTCACCCTAGACTGTTCTTAGGCTGTCTTTTATTGGCATGGCTGTTACTTTCACAGGACATATTTAATTGATATGGTGATATGGTTGAGATTGATGTGGTTCCAAAGCATCATATACTGGCACTATTAATTGCTAGCCAGGTGGATCTCTAAGGGACTTTAAGAGATTCCTGTATCCACTTTATTTGAATTTATCTGACAGAAAGTGACTATAACCTCTAGATCCTTTTAATAAGATTTCAGATCTAGCCAGTGATCTGAATGTAGATATGTATGTGCTAAATATATGTGTGTATATATATGTTTGTGTAATAATGTATTATTGTGAAATTGAAGGATAGACTGGTAATGTATTGGTAACAAATTAATTCCCCAAATTCAATAGCTTAACATAAACTTTGTTTATACCTCACTCAAATGCTGCAAGTCCATGGAAGGTTCTGCTTCATGGCACTCTTGGATCCAAGCTGATGGAGGCTCCACTCTCAGAAATCTATACTGTCTAGAACTTGAAGACTCCTTATTTGTCATAGCAGGAAAAGGTAGCATAGGAAATCATGCATTGGCTCTCAGGTGCTTCAGCCTATAGGCCATTAGTCAGAACTAGGCACATGGCCCCATCTAATTCCAAGGGTGGGCTGGGAAATGTAGCTGTCTGCGTGTCCAGGAAGGCAAGTAGAACCAGATGTTAGTGAATATCTGTAATATCTACCATAGTCACTTGCTAGCCCCATGATCTTGGAAAGCCACTTTTCTCAGCCCTAGTTTACTCATCTATAAATTGTAATAATAATATTCTTACCTCATGGAATTGTTATGTATATTAAATGAAATATTGTTACATGGGTGTGCTTTGGAAATGTAAAGTGTGCTGGAAATTTTAGCTATTCTTTAATTATCTTTTGAATTTAAAGTGCTGCTTATTTTTTTCCAGGTCTACTGAATGATGGAACAGTAGGTATTTTCAGGGGCAACCAGATGCGCTTAAAGCGTGCTTGCATTCGCAAAGCCAAGATCTCTGCTGTTGCTTTCCGGAAAGCCTTCTGCCATCACAAGTTAGTGGAACTTGATGCTACAGGTGTGAATGCAGACATCACGATTACAGACATCATCAGTGGGCTTGGCAGTAACAAATGGATCCAGCAAAATCTCCAGTGCCTCGTGCTGAACTCGTTAACTCTTTCCCTCGAAGATCCTTATGAGCGGTGCTTCAGCCGGCTTTCTGGCCTTCGAGCATTAAGCATTACCAATGTTCTCTTTTACAATGAAGACCTCGCTGAAGTTGCCTCATTGCCAAGATTAGAGAGCCTGGATATTTCTAACACCTCAATCACAGACATCACAGCTTTGCTGGCCTGCAAAGACCGACTCAAGTCTCTAACCATGCACCACTTGAAATGTTTAAAAATGACAACTACTCAGATACTGGATGTTGTTCGGGAACTAAAACATCTGAATCATCTTGATATTTCAGATGATAAACAGTTTACATCAGACATAGCTCTTCGCTTACTAGAACAAAAGGACATCCTACCCAACCTTGTCTCCCTAGATGTTTCTGGGAGAAAGCACGTGACAGATAAAGCTGTTGAAGCCTTCATACAACAACGGCCCAGCATGCAGTTTGTAGGTTTGCTGGCCACTGATGCAGGTTACTCTGAATTCCTCACCGGTGAAGGACATTTGAAGGTTAGACTTTAAAAACGTATTATTTTGTCAGGCTGACCAATGCCTTAGCTGCATAAGGCTCCATTAAGATGAATGTCTAACAATATATGGAACATGTCTGCGAAAAATGGCATTGTATAGTGGAAAGGCCTTGCTTTAGAGTCAGAGAGTCCCAATTAAAATCCTAGCTTGCTTGCTTTGTGACCCAGACCAAGACAAGGATGTAACTTTTTGGGTTTCCATTTCTTTATTTATAAAACAGATATTCTAACTAAGAGAATTCTTCTAAAGATTAATAGTTGTATATGTAAAATGCAAGTCACGTAGTAGGCCTTAGATAAATGATAGTTTTCATGATGGTAATATTTAGATATTTTGAACCACTGTAACATAGCATTTCTAACTGGTCACTTTAAAAAACTAAGGGTACTCCTTGTTGAATTGATATCCATTGGGAAGTCAAGTTCTCCAAGGGGAGATCTTTACTGTAGAAGTGCAATTTTGCTTTTCTTAAGGTGTTTCATGCCTAACGGTTTAAATTTGTCTGCTTGGTACTTGGGATTCAAAGATGAAAAAGATACAGGATCTGCCTTCAAGGAGCTTAGTCTTGGTGATGATACAATCATAAATAACTATAAACCCAAAAATCATTGTAATAGCTGTAAGAGAGTAGAAGAAATTTCTTCCAGCTGGAGAACTTGGGGCTTGATGGAAAAGATGGTATCTGAGTCAGACCTTGAAGGATACAATTGTGACAAGTTTAAGGAAAACTAATATTTTTCTAACATACACTGTGTATCCTCTAGAAGCCTTACTTTGATAGGTATTAGCCTCATTTTATAGATGAGAAACAGACTCAGAAATTATATGATTTACAGTTAGAACCAACATTTGGATTTACATCTAATTCCAGAGCCCCATTTTTTTCCCCCTACTACCTACACTTACTTAAGCAGAAGCATCCTTTGATCCTACCTGGAGCAGAGTCAGGGATGGCCTAGAAGTGGATATTGTGACCCAAAAGGCAAGGTATCTTTTTTGAGTAATCATGACATTCAAAAAAGGAGAAGGAAAGGTTAATTGTAAATATCTTATAAACATCTCAGTTCTTAGGTTATTTGTAAATTTAGACCTTAAAAAATAGAATGTAGAAAATGATTTTGAGTTACTCTTTTTTATTCATTCAATATTTTATCAAGTGCCTGTGTGCACTGGGCACTGTGCTGGGCATGGGGATTTGATGGTGGAGCCAAACAGGCATGATTTTGCCCTCATGGAGCTTGTAATTTAGTGAGGGAGTCAAGCAATCAAATACCATGTGCCAACAGTGTGTGCGTGTGCTTTAAATATACATACACACATATATATTTAAATATATATATCACATATATATATGTATATCATATATACATGCCTGTATATAGGCTTTAAACTATATTGTGCTAAAATCTAGAAGATAATGCAGTATTATATATGAGAGTGTTTAACAGAGAGACTTGACTTAATTTAAGGCTTCTCTGAAGAATTGATGAATGAGTAGAGATCTTAAGGGTGAATAGCTTGGTAGAGAACATTCCAGGCAGAGAGAATAAATAATATATACAAAATATTTGTGGTAGGAAGGAGCACGGTACATCCAAGGAACTGAAAGAAAGGCCACTGTGGCTAGAGCTCAACAGTAGAAAGTCACAGAACAATGAGATGAGGCTGGAAAAGTAGGCACCAGGGCCAGACTTGGGAAGGTCACATAAGCCAGGTGCAGGGCAACAAGAAGTGTGAGGACCTTACTTAACAACTTGTTATAGAACAAGACAGATTTTTAGCAGAGGGCTTGTTGATGAAGGAAATATAAAAATGTAAATTATTATTGTAACGTTACTTAACTGCCTAACAAATTGGTCTAATAGTAAAGAATTCTAAAAATTAAAAGGGGAAGAAATCCCTGTGTGCTGGGAGTTAAGGGAGAATTTCCAAGAAGAGGTGAACTTGACCTTCATCCTAAAGGGTGAAAGGAATGTGTCCCTGGTATGTTAAGCTAAATAATATTCTCAAGGCAAAGATCCTGTAATAGGTATGATCCCAGAGCGGTACAGTTTTTGCTGGTTTCTTCTTACAACCAACAGACCCTCCAGTGAATTAGACTAAGTTATAAAATTCAGACTAGTAGGACATCTGTATTTCACAATGCCTCTGTGAAACAAGTTTGTGGGGTTTTTTTTTTTTGTGAAACAAGTTTGATTTCACAAATGGAGCCGTTATTACTTTGAAATCTTGACCATATGAACCACCTACTTTATTTGGTATCACTATCTAGTTTCCTCCTCTGTAAACATTGAAGTAGTGATTCTCAACCTGGACTACAATTAAAATCACCTGGAGTGTAATTATGTGAAATGATGGATATGTTAACCAACCTTATGGTAATCATTTCCCAATATATACATGTATCAAATCATCATGTTGTACACCTTAAACTTACACAATGACATATGTCAATTATATCTTGATAAAGCTGGGGGAAATATTTATTTATTATTTCTTAAAGATTTTATTTTTAGGTAATCTCTATACCCAACGTGGGGCTCAAACTCACGACCCCAAGATCAAGAGTCACATGCTTTAAGGGCATCTGACTCTTGATTTCAGCTCAGGTCATGATTTACAGGTTGTGGGATCGAGCCTCACGTGGGTCTCTCCACTGGGCATGGAGCCTGCTTGGGATTCTCTCTCTACTCCTCATCCCCCACCAAAAAAAAAAAAAAAAGTCACATGCTCTGCCAACTGAGCCAGGCACACACCCCTGGAAAAAAAAAATTTTTTTTTCTTAAATTTTATTTATTTGACAGACACAGCGAGAGAGGGAACACCAGCAGGCTTCCCGTGGAGCAGGGAGCCCGATGCGGGGCTCAATCCCAGGACCCCGGGACCATGATCTGAGCCGAAGGCAGACGCTTAATGACTGAGCTACCCAGGCGCCCCCCAAAATTTTTAATTAAAAGAAATCATTTGTGGAGCTTGAACAATTTTTTTTTAAAGATTTTATTTATTTATTTGAGAGAGCGAGAATGAGAGACAGAGAGAGAGCGCATGAGAGGGGGGAGCGTCAGAGGGAGAAGCAGACTCCCTGCTGAGCAGGGAGCCTGATGCGGGACTTGATCTTAGGACTCCAGGATCATGACCTGAGCTGAAGGCAGTCGCTCAACAAATTGAGCCACCCAGGTGCCCTGGAGCTTGAACAATTAAATCAGAACCACAGGGAGGTAGGACTCAGATATAAAATAATCAGTATTTTCTAAAGCTCCTTAGGTGATTGCAATATTCCAGCTGAAGTTGAGAATCATTGTTTTAAAATAATTTTTTTTTTTTTTTAAGAGATCACTGCGGGCACCTGGATGGCTCAGCCAGTTAAATGTCTGCCTTCGGCTCAGGTCATGATCCCGGGGTCCTGGGATCGCGTCCCGCATTGGGCTCCCCGCTCAGTGGGGAGCCTGCTTCTCCCTCTGCCTACTCTGCCTGCAGCTCCCCCTGCTTGTGCTCTCTCTGTCTCTCTCTCAAATAAATAAAATCTTAAAAAAAAAAAAAAAAGAGGGCGCCTGGGTGGTTCAGTCGTTGGGTGGCTGCCTTCTGCTTGGGTCGTGATCCCAGGGTCCTGGGATCGAGCCCCCCATCGGGCTCCCTGCCCTGCGGGAGGCCTACTTCTCCCTCTCCCACTCCCCTTGCTGGTGTTCCCTGTCTCGCCGTGTCTCTCTCTGTCAAATAAAAATAAATAAATAAAATATTTTTTAAAAATTAAGAAAAGAGAGATCATCGGGGGGCACCTTACTGGCTCAGTTGGAAGAGCATGGGACTCTTGATCTTTGGGTATGAGGTCAAGCCCCATGTTAGGTATAGAGATTACTCAAAACAAAACACAAACTTAAAAAGAGATCATTGAACTTTCCCTTTTGTTCAACTATATACAAAAATTGATGTTCCTTTTAAATTATTTACTAATTTGAGAACTGAAAAATAGTCATGTTAAGGGAGGAGAGCTGAGATTGCCACATCTCTTTTTTAAAAATTGTCCAGTTTAGCAAAGTTGTTTGAAAAAATTGTCTGAAATGATTGTTTTAGGATTGTGATGCTTTAAATTAGGTGAAGGGGCACCTGGGTGGCACAGTCAGTTAAGCATCTGACTCTTGGTTTTGGCTCAGGTCATGATCTCAGGGTTGTGAGATCAACCCCGCCACCCCAACGACCATGTTGGGCTCTGCAGTCAGTGCAGAGTCGGCTTAGGTTTCTCTTTCCCTCTCCCTCTGTGCCCCTCCCCAAATCCAAACAAACAAATAAATATTAAAAAGAGGTTTGTTTTTTGCACTTTCATGTGTATTATTTAGTTTGATCTCTTGACTCTGTGAGAGAGGTATTGTCCTCAGTGAGGGGGAATGGCTTTAAGGGTGACAACCAGCTGATACTGGAGTCTGCCTTTGTATCTTGGACTGTTTGATTCCAAAGCATGTGTCCTTTACACTACATCTCATGGTCTCTGTTTGAGAATCTTAGTTCTTTACTTTCTCCTCAATTTCTAGTCCCAACACAGAGGGTTATCTTACCATAGAATTTCTAACTCTGTCATTGTTTCCCCACCCAATTTGCTCTTCTGTCACCATCAGTTTTCTGAACCTTCCATTTTTCCACAACTAGGATTCGTTGGCCATGTCATTCCCAGACTTTGGGGTTATCTACTAAGCTGTGGTTCCCAGTTCCTGAGAATCACCGGAAATGTGCAAAACTCAATATTAGTTCTCATTTTTACTTAGCTTCCTAGGTATCACTCTTATCATTTTTTCAAACTTTTCTGACTACCATGCTTAATTTCCTTTATTGGTTCTTTCTCATTTCCCAGGTCTCTATCTAGATTTCTTGGTCCTTAGATCTATATGCTAGACTTTTCCTTTGAACTAAGACTCCTATATTGGACTGCAGCAATCAATACCCAGTGAAGATCCATATAAGTCTTTAGGCGGAAGAGTTGATCCATTTCAAAAAAATTTACTAAGTACTTTTTATTTTATTTATTTTTTATTTTTTAAAGATTTTATTTATTTGACAGAGAGAGACACAGCGAGAGAGGGAACACAAGCAGGGGGAGTAGGAGAAGGAGAAGCAGGCTTCCCACTGAGCAGGGAGCCTAACGTGGGGCTCGATCCCAGGACCCCAGGATCACGACCCGAGCCGAAGGCAGACGCCCAATTACTGAGCCACCCAGGCGCCCCTACAAAGACATCTGAGTTAGTGCCCCTGCTCTCAAGGAATTCTAGTCTAGTGGAAAGGAGACAGATAAATTTAAAAATAGGTTTAATTCAGTGTGAGACATGCTTTAATAGAGTTATATACAGAGTGCTATAAGAAAATTTTTCCTTAGAATATAAAGTGTAGTTTTACTCAGTATATTAAATATTAACAAGGCTTAATTTAGTGGTTATGGACATTTTCTCTTTTATTTACTTATTTAAAGATTTTATTTATTTATTTGACAGAGAGAGCACAAGCAGGCAGAGTGGCAGGCAGAGGGAGAGGGAGAAGCAGGCTCCCCCCAGCGCAGGGAGCCTTGATGCGGGGCTTGATCCCAGGACCCCGGGATCATGATCTGAGCCAAAGGCAGACACTTAACTGACTGAGCCACCTAGTTGCCCTGTTTTATTTTTTTAATTTTTTAAAGATTTTATTTATTTATTAGAGAGAGCAGGGGGGAGGGGTAGAAGGAGAGGGAGAGAGAGTCTTAAGCAGACTCTGCACTGAGCATGGAGCCTGACACAGGGCTCGATTTCCTGACCCTGAGATTGTGACCTAAACCAAAACCATGAGTTGGACTCTTAACTGACTGGGCCACCCAGGTGCCCCACCTCTATTTTAAATTGTTTGCAGAAACCGGTACATACAGATACTTGCTTTTTTATCATCTAGTATATGAAATTGGTTGAATTGAAGATGCTTGTAGTTTGAGGAGTCAGACTACTTGACTTGAGGGTTTATCACTGGCTAGAGAAGTATTGATCACTGAATAAAACATACATGCAATGAAATTCATTTAGAATATTTAACATTCCAGTAACAAAAGTTCTTTTTTTTAATATTTTTTTTAAGATTTAATTTATTTATTCAACAGAGAGTGAGAGAGTATAAGCAGAGGGAGCAGTAGAGGGAGAAGGAGAAGCAGGCTTCCCGCTGAGCAGGGAGCCTGAGGCGGGGCTCCATCCCAGGACCCTGGGATCATGACCTGAGCTGAAGGCAGACGCTTAACCATCTGAGCCACCCAGGTGCCCCAAAAGTTCTTTAATTTTACATTCAAAGATAACTTGAGGCTGTATTTCGTATGGATATTATAAAGCAGTTGAATCAACCAAATATGGGTAAATTAAGTCTTACTGAGATAATTGTTCAACATTTTCCCTCTTACAGTCTTTTTTATTTCACATAATATTTCAATGTCTTCAAAAATAAAAGAAAACCTAAGAGAAAGTTCAGGGGTCCTGGGATCGAGCCCTACATTGGGCTTCCAGCTCAATGGGGAGTCTGCTTCTCCCTCTTCCCTCTGCCCCATCCCCCACTCGCGTGCACGTGCACGCTCTCTCAAATAAATAAATAAATAAAATCTTAAAGTAAACACTACACCAAATGTGGGGCTTAACTCACAACTGAGATCTGGAGTTGCATGCTCTACCAACTGAGCCAGCCAGGTGCTCCTGAACAGAATCTCTTGATGCTGAATGGGAGCTAGATAAATCTGGGGGAATTAATTGACACAGTTATTTGATGAATACTTATTGAGCGCTTATTCTAAACCACACATAATGCTAATTGTTGTGGTACAGTGGTGAATGGATCAATTGAGTGGGGGGATTATGATAATGGTTATGAAGGAGATGTTTAGGGCGACCTGATTTAGATTGGTGGGTCAGGAAAGCCCTCTCTAAAGAAGTGTCATTTAACTTGAATTGGGAAGGATGACTAGAAATTAGTAAAAGAAAGAGGAAGATTTCAGTCAGAGAAGATGTTATATATAATGGCCTTTTGATGGGAAAGAGTTTGGCTTATTGAAAGATCAGGAAAAAAAGGCCAGTGTAGCTTTAACATGAGTTAGGGGGAATTAAGGAGTTACTCTAAGAGACAAAATAAGAGCCTAATCACGTGGTAAGACTTTATAAACAGTGTTGAATATCTTAAGATTTACTTTAGGTGCAGTGTAGAAAATGTTAACCATAGGCTTATAGTAGGGTAAGCCTATCTAACATACATCTCTGGGTGGGTTGGAAAGTAATCAGTCACATTTGTTTCAAGACTTAAATGGCTATCCTGGACGCCGTATATACAAATGATGTTTGGCTAGAGAAAGTTAGAGGGTTGAAGAAATCCTAAAAGCTAATCTTATGGCTATGTTCAAAGGTGTCTGGAGAAGCCAATGAAACTCAGATTGCAGAAGCACTGAAGCGCTACAGTGAACGGGCATTCTTTGTCCGGGAAGCTCTATTTCACCTTTTTAGCCTGACTCATGTGATGGAAAAAACAAAGCCAGAAATTTTAAAGGTAAGAATAAGAAACTGGTTACAAAAATTTTGAAATTATCTCCCTGGATACAGATAATGGCTTTGTGAAGAAAATTGGTGAAAATTTGCATTTGTCTTTGATTTTTTTTTTTTTTGGTAATGGGATTGAGATGAGGTACGATTTCAGTTGTTAGCCATAATGAGAGAGAAGGTAGTTGCATGGTGTTATTGAAGTTTTATAGTAGTGTCAGTAATCAGTATAAACGCCTTCTACTTCATCTTTAACTACCTAAAACCAGTGACCAGTGTGATATTTTTTTCACCATCTACAGTAAAAAATGAAAGTATATGACTGGAATCATAACACTGTATTGTATTGCTTCCATATAGACTTTTTAAAGAAATATAATATTGGAATTCCATAAGGTACCTTCCCATGCCACTTTTGAACCACCTGTGCTTTCATCATTAATTCATGATATTTCCCAATTAAAATCTTTTAACCAAGACAGCTTTTGAAGAGCAAGAAAGAACGATTCTTAATTTTTGTTAATTGCTTAGGGTTATGTTTATCAGATTGTGGTCCTCTGTCCACCAGAAGTCTGGAATATTATTTATTTTTAAAAGCATATTTGTGAACCCCGCTCTAAGACATTTAGACTCAATAAGCCTGGATGAGGTACAAGAATCTGCATTTTAATAATCCCCCAAGATAATCCTAATACACATTTGAAACCAGTGAGTGTAGGACTGTATTATATTTGATGCCTCATTTAGTGGGCACAACAATCCCAATAGATAAGCTTTATCTTTTATTTTACAGATTGTGTAACTAAAGGTATGTGACAGTTAAGTAACAGTAAGTTAGTGGCAGAGCCAGAAATGACTTAACCACCCCGTTATCTTAAATTTTGAGAATGGGATGCTTGGATAGAAACCAATAACATTTCAATCACTGGGATGTAATCTCTAATACCAGTCACCCTTCCATATATACCAGAGGATATTGGCACTTGGTATATGAATTATCTTTTTTTGGTTTTGGTTACTGTGAACCTGAGCAACAAAGGGGACCTCTAGTCCTGATCTGAAATATTTACTCATTCATTCGTTCAGAGAATGGTGCAGAGAGAAATTAAAGAATATAGAGAATTCTTTTAAGGAATTTAGTTGCAAAGGAGAGCAAAGGAAAAAGATGGTAGTTGGCTGAGGAACTGTTTTGTTTTTTGTTTTTTCTTTTTTCTTTTTTAAGATGGGAGGAAAAATAGCTTTTTTGTATGCTGATATGAATGATCCAGTACAGAATAAAAAATTGATATAAGAGATAGAAGAACAGCCGAAGCAATGTCCTTGAGTAGACAAGAAGTGAAAGATGTAGCATGTAAGTGGAGGGATTACCTTTAGAGAGGAACCCAAAAAGATCACTTATGGTAATAGGAAGGCAGCATATGCATGTTTATATACTGATAAGGAGGATACATGTAGTAGTAAAGTTCTTTTCTGAATGTTTCAATTTTCTCAGTGTAATTGGAAGCAAGGTTCTTTAGCTGATAGTGACAATTGGGAGGATTTGTTGGGGTCTGAGGAGAGAGGAAAAGATGAGAAACAGTTATCTAGGCCAGAGGGAAGCAAGTGGATTTTATTATACGATAACTTTAGCAATGTTCTCAAGAAACAATGTTGGGGATTTGAAAGTGGAAAGTTTGCCACTGGTTTACTCTAAAATCAGTAAGAATTTATTTAATGCTTAGCATATAAGAGGAACTGTACTAGGTCTGGGAAATACACAGATGAGTTATCTGAATAGAAAAGATTCATTAGCCCTACAGAAAAATCCCTCGGTATGAACAACTTGATACCTTCCTGGACCAGGTGGGCAGGAACTACGTGTTGATAAGTGATTGCCATGCTCTAGGCTCTTTGCACATGAGGATAAAAAAGATAACTTAAGACATCTTAGAAATTGTTATAGATCAACAAAGTAAAGTTTCTATGTTAAGAGGGCTGGTATTAATAATGTGAATAAAGAAAACTAATTTTTTTCCAGCTTGTGGTTACTGGAATGAGAAACCACCCTATGAATTTGCCAGTACAACTTGCTGCAAGTGCCTGTGTGTTTAACTTAACTAAGCAGGATCTTGCTGCGGGAATGCCTGTCCGACTCCTGGCCGATGTGACCCATTTGCTGCTCAAAGCTATGGAACATTTTCCCAATCACCAGCAGGTAAGCATGTAGGAATGCCTATTTAAATAGTCCTTTTAGTGTCCCCTACCCATCGTCTACCTCCATACAGTTCAATTTAGTAGACCAAGGCTGGAAATTCAAATGCCTTTGTAGACTGTAAAGTAATAAATTTATGGTATGACTGAGCGTAGGAAAACAGAGAAGTAGAAAACTAAAGAGTACATTCTCTGCCTAAAAGTATTTAAATCCAAATGCTGAGGGAAATAGTGCAAACCATAAAAAACTCACCTTCCACCTCAATCTTGACTTTGTGATAATTTCAGCAAATAGCCATAGCACATCTTTTCTGGGCCAGGCACTATCAAGTACTGGCATACAGAAATGAATAAGACGTGGGTTTTCTACTTCTAGCTGTATGGTAGACTTCATAACCTGTCCTATCCTCAAATGAAAATTGAAAATATAAAAATTATATTTTTAATTCTTAAAACTTAGCGGCCAGTTGGCAAGTTAATAAAAAATAGTCAGAGGCCAAAAAATAAATCTCAAATAAATCTTTAAAAAAAAAAAGGCAATCCAGATTGGTAAGTGGATCATTAAAGCCAGCTCCCCTCATTGAGGGCAGTTGCCAAATTAGATGAGCTTTAAGCTTTGGTTTTTTTGTGTGTTTTTATTTTATTTTATTTATTTATTTGTCAGAGAGAGCAAAGGAGCACAAGCAGAGGGAGCGGCAGGCAGACTCTATCCTAGGACCCCGGGATCATGACCCGAGCTGAAGGCAGACACTTAACTGACTGAGCCACCCAGGCATCCCTGTTTTGTTTTTTTTTTTTGAATTTTTTTTTTTTTTTTTTTAAGATTTTATTTATTTTACAGAGAGAGTGAGAGCACAAGCAGGGGGAGCAGTAGAAGAGAGGGAGAAACAGGCTCCCCACTGAGCAGGGAGCCTGACGCGGGGTTGGATCCCAGGATCCTGGGATCATGGCCCAAGCTGAAGGCAGACACTTAACCATCTGAGCCACCCAGGCGCCCCAAGATTTATTTATTTATTATAGAGAGTGAGCATGCGTGTGTGTACATTTGGGGAGAAGCATAGGGAAAGGGAGAGAGAATCCTCAAGCAGACTCCCTGCTGAGAGTGGAGCATATTCTGGGGCTCAATCCCAGGACCCTGAGATCTTGACCTGAGCTGAAATCAAGAGCTGGTCACTTAACCGACTGAACCACCCAAGCACCCCTAGGCTTTGATTTTTATGGCCTCTGGGAGCCAGGTGGATAGAGGACAAAGCAGAACCTACCCAAAGGTCACCGGAAGGGAGGGAGATTAGCTGATATTAATTCTTTTTATTACCCTATGTCATCTAATGGAAGAGACAAAGAATATTCACACGTAAATTCACTTGGATCCAGTGGAAGTCAGTCTTTCAACAGTAGGGAGGCAGAACAAAAGTTGTAAGAGATAATTGGTGTTTCATCAGTGATCTTCCTTTTTTTATAGAGGCTACACCTAGTTAAAAAATAACAAAACGATATTTTATTCAGGAATTTTTTTTCTCCCTTTGGTTCTTTAGTTACAGAAGAATTGCCTCCTTTCACTTTGCAGTGACCGGATCCTTCAAGATGTTCCATTCAACAGGCAAGTGTTAGCCCCAGAACTTAAAATGGGCCAAAATGGAATTTTAGAACTCTGTTTTAGGCCATTTCTTACCAGTTGGCTTATGCTTGGTGTATAGTTAATCAAGTGGATGGGATTCTACACTACCTTAAAGAATGCTAACTCTACTTTCTCTCATTTAGTGTTTAGACATTCCTACTAGCAGATGGGCCTGTTTTCATAGCCCTTTGCTTAAAAATTTATATTATAGTTTTTAGAGTATCCACACATTGTAGGCTGAAGAAACTGAGGCATATAGATTCAGTGTCTTGCTCATGGTTTTGTGTCTAGTAACTGCAAGGCTAGAAAGACTGAAGTCCAGTGTTCTTTTCTCTGTATCATATCTCTTATTATTATTGTTATTTGATACTGAATTATAGAAGAAACTTTTTAAATAGAGGTTAAGGGAGGTTATATAGCTGGATTCAAGTAAATATAAAGTGTTCTTCCCTTGCTTTCTAAGGTGTGATTTGAGAGCTAAAAAAGATTTTTTGTCATCTTACTATTTTAAATATAATTTTTAATGGTGGTATTGAAAAAGAAAATATACTTATGATTTAATGAAACATATTTCTCAAGCAGCAATTTTACTGTGATTTATTTGGGTAACAGTACACTGTTATCTGGCACAGCTGAGGAATGAGATGTTCCATTTACTATTTCAAATAAATAGTTTGGATAAAAATATAACTACGTATATCTCATGTAGATTACTAGTTTTATTTTGTAAATACTGAGCATCTGTACTGATTACATGAAGTCATATGTAGGAAAGACATAGTCACTTTCCTAAAGAAAATTGTCAGCTAACCCAGGGGTTGACAAACTTCTTTTAAAGGGCTAACTAATAATATTTTGGGTTTATTAGCCATAGGGTCTCTGTTGCAACTACTTAACTCAGCCATTGTATCTCCAAAGCAGTCAAAGATGATATATAAACAAATGGTTTTACTATGTTCCAATAAAACTTCAGAAAACAGGCAGCTGGGCCCACAGCTATAAAATCACTCTATGTAAGCTATACTTTACTTACCTCTGATCTAGCCAATACACTGCTAGATTTGAGCTTCTTTGTGGTCAGAGACTGTGATTGGTTAATCTCTTTGTCTCTAGTGCTTAAGTGGATGTTTGATGGATGAATGAATGAAAAATGAGTATGACAGAAGACAGAATTTTTCATAGAAGAAGATGACAGAATGCATTGGGCCCCCAAACGAGGAGGGAAAGATTTCATCTGATTGGTGATCATTAAAGATTTCATGTTAGTGATGGCATTTGAGATAATAAAGATAACGACTAACCTGTATAAAGCACTTCTATTGCCAAGCACTGTGCTAAGTGTTTCACATATGTTTATTCAGTCCATACAAAAGTCCTGTGAAATTGTTATTCTTATAATTTTCATTTTATAGATGAAAAAACAGACAGAGAGAGGTTTAGTAACTTTCTCAAGGTGATTAAGATGTAGCAAGTAGCAGAATTTAGATTTAAATCCAGAATGACTCCAGAACCTCTACTTTTTACATCCTTGCTGTATTGCTTTGAAGATGAGAGCTGGTTGAATTGATTGTTTTATGTTGTGGGAACTGTACAAATACAGGTACAGAGGAAGTTAATAACAATAGAAAAAAACCTTTATCAAAAGCTTGGTATGTGCTAAGTTCTGTACTAAGTCTTAAGTTTTATATGTAATATTATTTAATCCTCACAACAGTCCTGTTGAATAGATCTTATTATTTTACAGATGAGAAAATTGAAGTTCAGAGAGATTAAGGAAATTGCCCCAGATTCCCAAAGTTAGTAAGTGGTAGAAGTGATATTTGAAACTGGGCTGACTTCAGAATGTGTGATGTTCTTAATGACTTCCCTGCATTGCTTCATGTGATAAAATAACGTATTTTATTATTACCAGCAACATTAGGTAGAACTGGCATTTAAACCCCAAAATACAAGGAGCTTCAGAATCTGTGCTCTTTTAACAGTAAGACTCTCTTAATCATAATTGTGGGCATGTTTGGGGACTAATGAGCAGTCCACTTTGCAGTAAGCATCGGGCAGGCAGGAAAAAAGATTTTAAAGTACGGGCCCATTGTTGGAGTCTGAAAATACTGTGAGTACAGGAATGACATCATACCTAAGTTCTCCGACAGATTAACGTATTACCAATGTGTAGGCACAAATTGAAGGGAAAACAATGAGGCAGAATGGCCCATTAGGAATCTACTGTAAAAGAATCTGAGATGGCCTTGGGAATAGAAAGGAGGTAACAGTAAATTGGAGAGAATTTGCAGAGGAGTAATTTATATCTCTGTAATTCAGCCAACATGTATTAAACACTATTCATGTGTAAAGCTCTGTATTGGGTTCTTGGTATAAAGGGCTGAATAGGACATAGTCCTTTACGTCAAGGAACTCATGGGCCAAGGGGGGATTCATGTGAGGCTACAGATAATCACTCTGACAGAGTTACAAACAAATACTAAGGAGCAGTGAGAAAGCAGTAATAAACTTGTCCAGGAAAGCTTCTCAGCGGAAGTGATGTTTGAGCCAAGTCTTGAAAGATGAAAGATATATTATGGATATATTCCTTGGTGTCGTCCTGATTTCTCTCCTCATCTTACACCCCACATTCTGTCCTCTGATAAATCCAGCTCTCTTCCAAATATATCATGAATTCAACCATTTCTCTTCACTTCCATTTCTACCATTTGGACTAGACTAAAAGTGACTTCTCTCCTGAATTACTGTGGTGGCCTCTGCACTGCTCTCTCTGCTTCTTTCTTTTCTTTCTTGAAGTTTATTTTAAACACAGCTAATAGAATAATCCTATTAAAAACATAAGTCAATTCATGTCATATCTCTGCTCAGAATCTTTCTATGGCTTTCAGTCTCCAAGTAAAAGCTAATTCTTGACAAAGACCCTATGATCTGGCTCCCCTGTTACTTCTAACCTCATGTCTTAGTACTACTCTTGTTGTTCTCTCTGCTCTGGCTCTCACTGGTTTCCATGCTATTTCTCAAAACCTCCAGGCATACTCCCAATTCAGGGTCATTGTGTCTTCCACCCTCTGCCTAGAATGCTTTTCCCTTAGATATCCACACAGCCAGCTCTCTTACTTCCTCAAAAGTTTCAGTGAGGCCTTTCCTAAGTAGCCTTACCTAAAATTCAACATTTCATATTCTCTCTTTACCTGCTTAATATTTTTTCTCTATAGCACATACCACATATTTTACTAACTTGCTTGATTTATTACCTGTCTTCCACACTACAGTGTAAGTAAGCTCTGTGAGAGCGGAGATATTTTTCTATTTTGTTCACTACTCTGTCTCCAGCACCAGGAACAGTATCTGGCACAAATCAGGGTCTCAATAAATGTTTGTGAGTGAATAAATGAATATTTCTGTTGTGTTAGGTACTATAAGGACCCAGAAAATACTCAATACAGTGTAGAAATTACTACAGGATAGAAATATGTTATAATTCTAGAAGATAAATAGTTTTGATCATATTTCCCAAACTCTTGTTTCTTTGCAAAGTGTTGTCAGAATTAACAACTAGGCACCATTTCCAAAACACTCAAGTGTAATTGTTATTCTGTATCAATTAGGAATTTTCTCGTTCTTTCTCACCTACCTAAATTGTAGCATCAGTTCCCAGCTAGAGCTCTGAAACTGCCTGCACCTCCGGGATTCATTCATGGAAACCCTTTGTGTGTTTTCAGGTTTGAAGCAGCCAAACTTGTCATGCAGTGGCTCTGCAACCATGAGGATCAAAACATGCAAAGGATGGCAGTTGCTATCATTTCCATCCTGGCTGCCAAGGTATCTGAACTCCTATTATTGAACAATTTTCTGTAGGCAGCTATTTCCTGTTACAGTTACTATTTTCCCCAAAATCTGGGTGCCAGAAAAGTTAGCCTCTTTGCCAGCCTGTTTATTCAAGCTACATTCAATATTGCAGAATTCCATGTTGATCAGAGATTTTAGTCTGACCTTTGGAGTCTGTTGCAGTGAATGATATGAAAGTCACACTAGTGAGTTCTTGGACATTTACTTTGTCTTCTGCTTGCTTGCAGCTTTCTACAGAACAAACTGCACAGCTTGGTGCTGAGCTCTTCATTGTCAGGGTAAGTCTATTATCTCCTCTGTGTAGACCACTAGACAGTTTCCATTTTCATTATTTTCAGGCAGTGTTGTGTATCTTCTGACATTTTATATTTCAAAACATTATTTTCATTACTGCTAACTGGATGTATTCATTTATTCTTGTAGAGGCAGCTTTATTCCTTAACAGAGATGGAAAGAGCCCTGAACTAGGAGTCAGATGACCTAGGATCTAACTGTAAAGTCAGTTTATGAACTTAGACAAATTATGTGAACCATAGGAGCCTAAATAAGCCTTAAGATCCTATCTAGACCTAAAATTCTGTTATTTTGTTATTTATGAAGAAAATGTAGAGACTATTGTAGGCATAAAATGTGCTAGATGCTTTGGGAAAAAAGATAAATAACTTAACAAATAATTTTGCTTGCTTACACTCAGATTAAGGAGATGATACAACGAACAGTGAAAAGTTAAAAAGCTTTACATAGAATAAATATAAACAGTGTCCTAGGGGAGGACTGGAGGAAAAAGTCTACTTCAGAGTTTCTTGCTACAGTCCTGGCATGAGGTGTTTAAACAGTAATGGTAGATTAAAAAGTCAAATGAAAGACTCCCTCTTTTTTCTTTTTAAGATTTTATTTTTAAGTAATCTCTACACCCAACACGGGGCTCGAACCCACAACCCCGAGATCGAAAGTCGCACGCTCCACCGACTGAGCCAGCCAGGTACCCCAAAAGACTCCCTTTTTCTGATTTACATATTATGTATGTAATGAGAAAGTCATTCCTTTGATAAATATGGGTAGAGTACTTACCAGGTACCTAGCACCTAACTAGATGTTAGGGATTCACATTGAATTATTTCTATAATTTCTGTTCATAAGAAGTACTGGAGAAAATAGCTATCTAGACATGGTTGTAATACAGTCTAATATGTATAATAATAGCAATATGAATGAAAAGAGTAATGTAAAGAGAGGAGAAAGCTGTGGTGGTATAATGGAAAGAGTAGGAATTCTGGAGTTGACACATCTGGGTTTATTACCAATTCTATCACTTACTAGCTTGGGCAGTCACATAAATTTACTTAGGGTGATAAACTACTTTGTACAGTTATTATGAAGATTAAAGGAAAAGGAAATTAAGATTAATTGAAGGGGAGGCGCCTGGATGGCTCAGTTGGTAGAGCATGCGACTCTTGATCTCTTGGTCGTGAGTTCAAGCCCCACACTGGGCATAGAGCTTACTTTAAAAAAAAAAATTATTTGAAGTAATATATGCTAAGTGCTTAGCACAAAATACAGTGTATGTTAGATAAGTAGAGAAGGATGCTGATTTTATTTATTTTTTCTATTTTCAGGGATGACATTTTAGTTTTAAATATGACTTTTCATTGTTACATATGTGTTTCAGTAATTTTGGTTGGGGGTATATTCAAAGATTTTAAGGAAGTAATACACTTATATGCTTTGGGGGAAAATTAAACTTAGTTTAAGCAGGAATTAGTAGCAGTAGTAGTGACAGTAGTGATGATGATCACTAGCTTTTTTTAATCTCTTGATTATCACCCACAATTTACAGATGAGGAAGCAAAGGATTAAATTGGCAAACAAGGTTACACAAATGGAGATTCTAGTGCCACACTCTTAACCACTGTGCTATTAAGTTACATAATTGCACTGAGATGTTTTTATTTTTAAAAATTTTTTTTCCTGAATTGTGTGTAACTTTACATAATAGTGTTCATTAATGTTTTCTTATATCTGTTTGAGCAGAGCTCCCTTTTACCCCCAAAACTATAATCTAAAAATGGAATTATCGGGTGCTTTATCTAGGTCTCAAAACATTTATCTTTCAGACTTAAATTTCTTAGGCTAAGGCTATGATAGGAATAATTTACAAATGGAATTTCAAAGCTATTATCTTATTCAAATCCAATATAGACTTTAGTTCTCTTACTATTGTATAGAATTTGTTTGTTCTTTATTTTCTTAAGGAAAACTTGGAATTAGATAGAATTAGGTCTTCCAATTCTTATTTTCTCTTACTAAGTTGACTGTGATCAAATTACTTAATATTTCTCAGACTCAATTTCCTCTCCTGAAAAATGGACATAACAGTACTATAATATAGGATATAATTTGCTGATACTTGATAAATGTTAGCTTCCTTTCCCCTTCTCCCCCTCCACTCTTTTTATCCCAGGATCTGAAATGAATATATGATGTGACTGATTGGGTAAGATAGTTTTCCTAAGCTTTAATCAAGCTGTAATCATTTTGGTTTTTATTTTATTTACAGAGTATTAGATTATAGGTATCATCAGAATAATAAAGTATTTCTGAAGATCCTATACTTTTTTCTTGTTGAAGGAAAAATATGATCCAAGAAGATGTTTGTTGTACTTATAAAAACGTTTATAGGAAATGTTTTAAGCCATGAGACCAATTTTCATGACTTGTGATTATCATCACTAATCATAATAACAGTCTCATGATGAGAAATTCATTCTATTTTCCTTCTTTCAGCAACTTCTTCAAATAGTGAAGCAAAAAACCAATCAAAATTCAGTGGACACTACTTTGAAGTTTACTTTGAGTGCACTTTGGAACCTCACGGATGAATCTCCAACCACTTGCCGACATTTTATTGAAAACCAAGGGTTAGAACTCTTCATGCGGGTTCTAGAGGTTAGAATGGGAATTTAGCCTATAGTTTTGACATTGATTGATTTTAAGTATTCATTTATTATATTTGGTTTTTTAGGTAGTTATAGGTTTCTCTTTCTTTTTACAGTCTTTCCCAACTGAGTCATCCATTCAACAGAAAGTCCTAGGACTTTTGGTAAGATATAAACATTTCCTGCTAAATTCCAAGCTGTAGTTAATTATTTTCCTTCTGAGGTAATACATTGAAAGTTACTTCTCAGGGTGCCTGGGTGGCCCAGTTGGTTAAGTGACTGACTCTTGGTTTCTTGGTTTCAGCTCAGGGTGTGATCTCAGAGTTGTGAGATTGAACCTCACGTGGGGCTCCATGCTCAGCACAGAGTCTCCTTGGGTTTCTTTCTCCCTCTCCTTTTGCCTCTTGCGCATCCCCCTCCCCCAAGGAACACACACACACTCTCTCTCTCAAATAAATAAATCTTAAAAAAAAAAAAAGGAAAAGTTGCTTCTCTATTTGTAAACACCTAATGACATTAGAAAAAATATACACTATAATAAAGTGAGAAAAGCAGGCTATAAACAATGTATACATATTAAGATTTTCACCACATTAAAAGGAAAAACATAGGGCGCCTGGGTGGCTCAGATGGTTAAGCATCTGCCTTCGGCTCAGGTCATGATCCCAGGGTCCTGGGATCGAGTCCCGCATCAGGCTCCCTGCTCCTTGGGAGCCTGCTTCTCCCTCTGCCTCTCTCTCTCTCTCTCTCTCTTTCTCATGAATAAATAAATAAAATCTTTAAAAAATAAATAAATAAATAAATAAATAAATAAAAGGAAAAACATAAATTACATACTTTATTATATATTGTTTGATATAGTACAAAGCTTCACTGTGAGCAATTTTACTTTTATAATCAGAAAAAAAAAAATCTCATGAAAAAATGTCACTAACTGGGGCACCTGAGTGGCTCAGTTGGTTAGGCGTCAGACTTTTGATTTTGGCTCAGGTCATGATTTCAGTCTTGGGGTCGAGCCCTATGTCTGGCTCCACACTTGGCAAGGAGTCTGCTTGGGATTCTCTCTCTCCCTCTCTCTCTCTTGGCCCTTACCCTGCTCACACGCCCTCTCAATAAATAAATAAATAAATAAATAAGTTAAGTAAATAAATCTTTAAAAAAATGTCACTAACCTCTAAGTGTTCTTACATGCTATGTTTGGTAATTGATAATCAGTACTTAAAAGGCTGCTTAAGGGCGCCTGGGTGGCTCAGTTGGTTAAGCGACTGCCTTCGGCTCGGGTCATGATCCCAGGGTCCTGGGATCAAGTCCCACGTCAGGCTCCCCCTGCTCTGCGGGGAGCCTGCTTCTCCCTCTGCCTCTGCCTTCCACTCCCCCTGCTTGTGCTCTCTCTCTCTCTCTGTCAAATAAATAAATACAATCTTTTAAAAAAAATAAATAAAAAATAAAAGGCTGCTTAACAAATTAGATATTCCATAAATATATTGGCTATAGATTAAAGTGAGCCCTCTAGGATTTTGAGGCAAAGGTGAAGGAGCAAATGTTTATTATGTTTAATCCCTGCCATAGGAAAAGTTCCTATGTGGTCAAAGTTATTTTAGAGTAGACCTCTGCTCTTGAGAAATTAGATAATAGGAGGCATAAATGAGTGAATAAAAAAGGTTGTAGATTAGTGTTTGTTTTACAGATGCAAGAGTATGAGATACTAAACAATGAGAGATGGATTTTTGGGAAAGCAGAGGGCTGGCATTTAAAGACCTATCTATTCACTATAGCTTTAGTTATATATAAAGTAGAAAATGTAAAAAGATCCAAATGCCCAGAAATAGGGAAGTATTAAACAGATCATAGCATTAATCATTGTTTTATTCAAGGTTCATAGGATTATTAGATACAGAAGTTGGTTCACATCACCATAAGGGGAAAAGTGGAATTTATTTTAAATATTTAGAGAGCTTTCATAGAGCTTTAAAAATGCTTTTTTAAATATATATATTTATTTATTTAATAAAACGCTTTTCTTTTTAAATTCAAAAAGAATACATGCTTATTATAACTAACCAAACAATACAAAAGTGTATTTAAAAAGCTTAAGACTCTGTCCTGAGCCTTCAATCATTTTCATTTCTATGAGGTAATTAATGTTAATACAACCCAATGTGCTTCCTTCCATATCTTTCTCCATTACCTAGTAACTGATTTTTTTTCAATAATTTATTTTAAAATATTGATTCTAACAATTTTTTTGTGGGCAGAGAACATACTTTGATTTGAGTCCTTTGGAATTTATTGAGACCTGTGTATGGCCCAGAATATGATCTATCTTGGTAATTGTTCCATGTGCACTGAGAAGAATGTATATTTTGCTGTTCTTGGTATAATGTCCTATAAATGTCAGTCTAATTTGTTGTTATTATTCAAGTATCCTTACTGATTTTCTGCCTACTTGTTCTAGCAATTATTGATAAAGGAGTTTTGAAATCTTCAACTATAATTGTTGATTTATCTATTTCTTCTTACAGTTATATCAATTTTTGCTTCATGTATTTTGAAGCTCTGTTAGGTTCATAAACTGTTAAAATGTCCTCTTGATTAATTGACCCCTTATCATTATAAAATGACCTTCTTTATCCCTGGCAATATTCTTTACTTTGAAATCTCCTTTGTCTCATTTAATATAGTCATCCCAGCTTTCTTTTGACTAAGGTTAACATGGTTTACCTTTTTCCGGCCTTTTACTGTTAACATGTATATGTCTTTAAAGTGTGTTTCTTGGGGCGCCTGGGTGGCTCAGTCATTTAAGTGTCCAACTTTTGATTTCAGCTTAGGTCATGATCTCAGGGTTTTGAGATCGAGCCCATATTGTTGGGCTCTGCTCTGGGCTTGGACCCTACTTAAGATTCTCTCTCTCCCTTTGCCCCTCCCCCATCCCCCACTTGCACACACCTGTGCACACACTCTCTTTTCCTCTCTCTCTCAAAAAAAAAAAATGAAGTGTGTTTCTTATAGACAGCTATGTACTTTGCATCCTGCTTTTTTATTTTTTATTTTTTTAAATTTTTTTCAAGATTTTATTTATTTATTTGACACAGAGAGAGAGAGATCACAAGTAGGCAGACAGGCAGGTAGGCAGGCAGGCAGAGGGAGAGGGAGAAGCAGGCTCCCCACTGAGCACAGAGCCCCATGCAGGGCTCCATCCCAGGACACCAGGATCATGACCTGAGCCGAAGGCAGATGCTCAACTGACTGAGCCACCCAGGTGCCCCTTGCATCCTGCTTTTTTATCCAGTCTGAAAATCTGCTTTTTATTTGAGCTGTTTGGATCATTTACATTTAATGTGATTATTGACATGGTTAGATTTGAGTTCATTAACCTGGTTTTATTTTTTGTTCATCCCATCTGTTCTTTGTTTTCCCTTCTTTTTCTGCCTTCTTTTGGTTTAAATTTTTTTTTATGATTCCATTTGATCCCTGCTCTTGATTTATTAGTGATTACTCTCTGTTATTTATTTTATTTTATTTTTTTATTGTTATGTTAATCACCATATATTACATCATTAGTTTTTGATGTAGTGTTCCATGATTCATTGTTTGTGTATAACACCCAGTGCTCCATGCAGAATACTCTCTGTTATTTTAATGATTGCATTGGGTTTGTAGTATACATCCTTAATCACAGTCTTCCTTTATGTGATTTTATACAATTTCAAATATATTTCATACATTTCTTATACGTATGTATGTATAAGAATTTTATAATAGTAGGCTTCCATTTCTTCTCTTCTTTCCTTGATGTTATTATCATGCATTTTATTTTTACATATGTTATAAACCATACAGACATTATTTTTGTTTAAAATGTCAATTATCTTTTAAGGACATTTAAATAATTATACTTATATGTTTACCCAAATAGTTACTATTTCTGATACTCTTCTTTCCTTTCTGTAGATCCAGATTTCTATCTGATATCGATTTCCTTCTGCCTGAGAGACATCCTTTAACATTTCTTGTAGTGCACATCTACTGTTGATTAATTCTTCAGCTTTTATATGTTTGCAAATATCTTTACTTAACCTTCGTTTTTGAAAGACATTTTTGCCAGATATAGAATTCTAGGTTGACAGTACTTTAAAGATGTTGATTAACTTTTTTCCTAGTTGCATTTTTAAATGAAAAATCTGATGTCATCATTATCTTTATTCTTCTGTATGTACATGATTTTTCCTCTGGCTACTTTTAAGAGATTAGCAATGATTTTAAGTGATGATTATGATGTATCTTGATGTAATTTACATCATGGTTCCTGTATTTGGGATTCATTGAGCTTTTGATCTATAGGTTTATAGTTTTCATCAAGTTTGAAAAGGTTTTGGCCATTATTTCTTCAAGATAATTTTTTTTGTACTGCTCTTCTTGCCCCCAACCCACTGGAGACTTTGGAGACTACGGTTTCTCATATATTAAACTGCCTGAAATTGTCTCACAGCTCATTGGTGCTCTTTCAATTTTCTTTGTTCATTTTTCTATGTATGTTCCAATTTGGATAGTTTCCATTGCTATGCCTTCTAATTCGGTAATCATTTCTTCTGCAATGTCTAATCTGCAATTAATCCCATCCAGTGCATTTTTTATCTTAGGCATCATCATTTTCTTCTCTAGAAGTTTTGGTCTTTATTATATCTTCCATGTTTTACTTAACTTTTGAACATATGAAATATATTTGTGATAACTGTTTTACTGTCCTTTGCTGATTATAATATGTGTCACTTCTGGGTCAATTTCAAATGATTGATTATTCTCCTCATTTTGAGTTGTGTTTTCCTGCCATTTTGCATGCCTGGGAGTTTTTGATTGGATGCCAGGCATTGTGATTTTTACCTTGTTGGGTGCTGGATATTTTTTGTTTTCCTATAAAATATTCTTAAACTATGTTCTGGGATATAAACTTACTTTTAAACAGTTTGACCATTTTGGGTCTTGCTTTTATGATTTATTAGGAAATTCCAGAGCAATGCTAGGGTTAGGGCTAATTATTCTGTACTACTGAGACAAGACCATCCTGAGTACTCTATCCAGTGTCTTGAAAATGAAGTTTTTCCAGACTGGGTGATGAAAACAAGCACTAATCCTAGTCCTGTGTGAATGCTAGGAACTTTTCTCTAATCATTTTTTATCATTTCCTGCCCTCAAATGATTTCATTTGTTTCAGATAGGAGAGTAACTCTGGCCCCTTTTTACTTCATGTTGGCCAGAATTAGGTGTTCTCATCAATCTTCCATCAAATAGAATTAAAGATGAGAAATGTGTCTTTTATATTTACCCACATATTTCTCATACTACTCTTTACATATCTTTTAGTGTAGGTATGCTGACAATGAATTTTCACTCAGGTTTTGTTTGTATGAAAAAGAATCTTGCTTTTACTTTTAAAAGATACATTTCTTAAAAAAAAGATAAATTTCTGCTGGCTATTGAGTTTATTTTTATTTATTTATTTTTAAAACATCTTTTGTTTTTTTCCAAAGATTTTTATTTATTTGAGAGAGAGAGAATGAGAGATAGAGAGCACGAGAGGGAAGAGGGTCAGAGGGAGAAGCAGACTCCCCGCTGAGCAGGGAGCCAGATGTGGGACTCGATCCCGGGACTCCAGGATCATGACCTGAGCCGAAGGCAGTTGCTTAACCAACTGAGCCACCCAGGCGCCCTAGCTATTGAGTTTAAATGGATATTTTTTCTGTTGGATTTTTGGGCTTATAATTTTCATCAAATTTGGAAAAATTTTGTCCATTATATCTTCAAATAAATATATATGTGTATATGTATTATTATTTTTGGGGGGTACATCTCTCATCTCTCTTTCTGGGACTCCAGTTATCAGTGTGTGAGATTGCTTACTATTATTACAGAGTAAATCTATTGGCTTTTTTCCCCAAGGTTTTTTTTTTCTTTTCTTTCTGTGTTTTCCCTTAGATGTTTCCTGGTTTCCTGTTGCTATGTTTTTTAGTTCGTTAGGGTTTTTTTCCTGCAACATCTCATCTGCTGCTAATTTCATCTGGTATATTTTTCATTTCAGATATAGATAGATATATATATGAATACTTTTTATTTCTAGAAGTTACATTTAAATCTTTTTATAGCTTCATTTTCTCTCTTCAGGCTTATGTTTTCCTTTCATCCTGAATCATATTTATAACATTTATAGTAGCTGCTTTAAGTCTTTGTATGCTAATTCTATTATCCCTGTCATTTCTGCGTCCATTTTAGGGATTGATTTTTCTCTTGGTTTTGGATCATATTTTCCTGACTCTTTGTATGCCTGGTAGTTTTTGGCTGGATGCCAGTCATTGTGGAATTTACATTGATTTTTTGCTGGATTTTATTGTTTTTCTTTAAAGAGTCTTGGACTTTGTTCTGGCATATAGTTAGGCTACTTACAGATCAAGTTGTTCCTTTCAAAGCATATTTATTTGCTTTGTTATAGTGGCTTCAGATTAGACTTTATCCTGGGATTGATATATAATTTAGCTCCACTGCTATGCAATGCTTTATTATGTGGTGTCTTCACTCTGGCTGACGGGAATGTGAACTGTTCCTAACCCTGTGTGATTTGGGGATGTGTTCATGTATTACTTTCTGGTAGTTCTTTCTCTAGCCTCATGGAGCTTCACTCTGCTTCATTACCCAGCCAAGGATTTGAGGGGACCCTTCTGCAGGTATCTTTCTCTCTCTCTCTGGAGCTTTTTCTTTTCTAGTACTCTGTTCTACAAATTTTTGCTTCCTTGGCCATCTTGATCGCTGATCTCTGTCTCCTCAATTCAGCAAATACTGCTGGATTCTCTTTAGGCTCTCCATACCTGCACAGCAATCCTGGAAACTGCCCCATTTGAATACCTTCTCTCAGATATAGACATTCCTGTATACGTGTTGCACACTATCAAAAAAAAGTTCTCTCATATATTTTGTCTGGTTTTCTAATTTGTTTATGGCAGGAAAGAATGGCCATAATTCTTTTTTTTTTTAAGAACTTTATTTTTGGGGCTCCTGGGTGGCTCAGTCATTGAGCATCTGCCTTCGGCTCAGGTCATGATCCTGGGGTCCTGGGATCGAGCCCCGCATCAGGCTCCCTGCTCCACGGGAAGCCTGCTTCTCTCTTACCCACTCCCCCTGCTTGTGTTCCCTCTCTCGCTGTGTCTCTCGCTGTCAAATAAATAAATAAAATCTTTAAAAAAAAAAAGAACTTTATTTTTATTTTAATTAATCTCTACCCCCAACATGGAGTTCAAACTTAACCCCAAGATCAAGAGTTGCATGTTCTACTAACTGAGACAGACAGGTGCCCCAATAATGGCCATAATTCTTTTGATGTTCTGTTTTGCTCTATTTCAAATCTTTCCTTTGTTTCTTGTTTTAATAGTGGTGTCTTTGTTGGGGGGGTGGCGTTCTTTTGTTTGTTTGTTTTACTTTTTTTTTTATCGGTTACTATCTCACAGTATGAAGTTTGGGGAGGGGAGTCTATCTACTGTTGTGTTTGATGATTCTTACCTATTATGGATTGTTTTCATTGCAAATTGTAATTTGGCACTGTGATGTGTCATCTTTCTGGGGCTTTAAGTTCAAAGTGTGTTCTTCTCAGAGGGTTTGTTTCTTTACTTTCCTTTTTTTCTTCCTTTTCTTGTTCTTGTCACTATAAAAATGCTATGTGAAAAATATAAATATGGAAGAATATGAAAAATGAATGTGAAATGCCTTTTCTTTTCTTTTTTAAGGATTTTATTTATTCATTTGAGACAGAGAAAGCATGAGCAGTGGTGAGGGGCAGAGGGAGAGGGAGAAGCAGACTCCCTGCTGAGCAGGGAGCCTGACGCAGGGCCCGATTCCAGGACCCCAGGATCATGACCTGACCCGAAGACAGATACTTAGCCAACTGAGCCACAATGAGCCCCTGAAATGCCTTTTCTTATTTGAATGTGTGAGATTAGAGAGGTGTGATGATTAATCACTGATGCTGGTGAAAAATAGATTATACACATTCTAAAGTGTATATAGTTAAACTTGTCTCTTCCACCCTCACTCTTTTTCATATTGAAGAAGAAAATGTGTTAGTCCTTACAAAGTATACATTTGGACATGATGCCTTTCACTTTCATTTATTATAGAATGACTTAAGCTAGGGAGTGAGTATCTCTTAACAGTGAAAAGCTCAGGGTCCTGGTTCCTAAGAAATGGAATCAACATGTTAGGAAGAAAATTGCTATTTTATAGTAGATCAAATGAAGTTTTAAGAATGAGGATTAGTCTTCAGAATAGTAAGATCCTTTGGAAGATCAACCACAGTCTAAATTGGAAACCCCACAGTTGTTTCCCATGTGAACAGAGGTCTTCTTATGTACTGCCTAGGGAAGCCATTCTAAGAAGGAACAGAGATTGCAATTATTTAAACATATATTGGCATATGCACAGATGTGAAGACTGTTATTATTAAGCGCAGTGGGTTCCTTAGAATGCAAAGGGTCATTTAGCCATTTATTCATAATACTTTAATTTTTATATTTTCTTTTTTTCCAGAATAATATAGCTGAAGTACAAGAATTGCATTCTGAATTAATGTGGAAGGATTTCATAGACCACATCAGTAGCCTCCTACATAGTGTTGAAGTGGAAGTCAGTTACTTTGCAGCTGGGATTATCGCCCATTTAATATCTAGAGGTGAACAAGCTTGGACGTTGAGCCGTAGCCAGAGAAATTCTCTTCTGGATGATCTGGTAGGGTCATTTGGGATTTTCATTCGGTATTTCATAGAAGCATACAAACAACATTTATAGTAGTTAAACTGTCAGAGTCTCGTAACGCAACAATGCAGTGCTGAA
Organism: Callorhinus ursinus; assembly: GCF_003265705.2. Lineage (NCBI taxonomy): Eukaryota > Metazoa > Chordata > Mammalia > Carnivora > Otariidae > Callorhinus > Callorhinus ursinus. The sequence continues at coordinate 59,618,115 of NW_027397071.1, read as the reverse complement.
TAAATATTGTGTTCTTTCTTGTGTGTCTTGTGTCTTGAAGCATTCAGCTATTTTGAAATGGCCAACTCCAGAGTGTGAGATGGTAGCATACAGGTAATTAACAAAATAATTAATATTAAGCTAGTAACCTAGTCATTTTGCTTTCTTAGAGATCATTCCTACTAGATATATAATGTATTTTTCCTCAGGCATCTATCTTTTTACTGACTTTTAAAAGGATCAGAGTATTTTTACTTTTTTCTGCTACCTGTCATTCATCAGTTCTTCCCTCATTCCACATTTATTGAAGACAAGTGCCAAGGACTTGTTCTGTGCTCTTGAAATTCAAAGATGAGTAAGACATGGTGCCTACACACAAGAACCTTACAGCTGGGGTGCCTGGGTGGCGCAGTTGGTTGGGTGTCCAACTCTTGATTTCAGCTCAGGTTGTGATCTCAGGGTTGTGGTTGTTATCCAAATACGATCTTTCTCAAATGGCTAAGACAAAGAAAAGATGTTCTATAGTTCACTTATATTAGTTTGAAAATAGATGAAATTTCTAGAATGAGAAACTCAGGAATTTTGCTTTAGAAAATGACACTAAGTATAGGATGGAACTTTTACTCTTTTCTTTTGAAATTTTAGGTCCTTTAATCCATTTTTCCCATTACTTGGCTGTTTTACAACACCAGGAGTCCAGCTATGGGCAGTTTGGGCCATGCAACATGTCTGCAGCAAGAATCGTATGTACCAAAAAGAACTATGTTTTTCTTTTTTCAGTGAAATTCTCCTTAGACAGGAAAACCATTTCTACATGGTATATTGAAGTGATTTTTTTTTTAAGGACACAGATTTTAAAAGATACAATATAAGAGAATCTTTAGGGGTGCCTGTCTGGCTCAATTGGTAAAGCATATGACTCTTGATCTCAGGGTCATGAGTTCAAGCCCCATGTAGGACAGCAAGATTACTTTAAAAAGAAGAGAGAGGGACGCCTGGGTGGCTGAGTCTGTTAAGCATCTGTCTTTCGGGGCACTGGGTGGCTCAGTCGTTAAGCGTCTGCCTTCAGCTCAGGTCACGATCCCAGGGTCCTGGATCAAGCCCTGCATCGGGCTCCCTGCTTAGGGAGTCTGCTTCTCCCTCTCCCTGTGCCCCTCCCCCTGCTTGTACGCTCTTTCTCTCTCTCTCAAATAAATAAAATCATTAAAAAAAAGAGCAAGACAGAATCTTAGGTTATAAACTAAATTTATTCTTTCAGAATTAGCTTAGTAATACTAGATACTGAATGACAGTGGTGAATGAGGCACTGTTCTGACCTCATGGAGTATGAAGATTAGGAGCCTACAGTGAGTCCATATGCAAAGCAAAAGTTTTAAGGCAATCCAGTGTTTATGGTTCATTCCAGTGCCCAATCCTTATCCACACAAAATCCCATTGTTTAATAAGACATTGCTCTCAGCACCCATAGTCTCTGGAGAAGCAAGAATTTAGATCAGATTCTGTATTACTCTTTTTTGAGGGTTGTGATACAACTCTTTGTTGTTTATTTATTAATAAAAACTCATTCCATAAATGATTTGAAACATTACACAAGAACACGTTAATTGTAGAAACACTTTGAGTATAAATTATTTGAAATTAGAAATCAGGATCAAGGAAAAATAATTTGAAAAGAAATTAAAGACTATAGGGAAAATAATAGAACATAAATATGTAGACCACACATGGTGATTCATGTTCTTTTTGTGACGGGGCTGCAAATAATCAGCTACAGGATTTTTTTCCATATAAGGAAGAAAAACTATTACATATCCTCATGGGAAAGCTTTTCTGAGCAATTAACTACAAATTAAGTTTCTTTTATAGAACCTTGATAGTGGTGATATTATAAATGGCCTTATATAGGAAAGTTGTGAGTGTTGTTTTTAACAATAGTCTTGTAGGAAAGAGCAGTAACATTTTATTAGATACTTTCTTATTCTTTGATGAAAACTCAGTACATACTGCAAAAAGGGGACTCAGTAAAAGCTCTTTTCTGTGGGATAGACAGGGGAGGAGGGTTTAGGGAATGGGATGTGACAGACAAAACTGCTATGTACCCAACTAAACTTCTACCTGGAAGCTTTTCTGACCCTTCCTACTAAATTCCCAGTTTATTCATAAACATAAGCTGTCTCTGATCCAAAAATTTCCTCCTTTTATTGTCCCTACAGGTTCTGAGAACTCCCTAGTTTCTTAACAACCTATCCCAACTTATATCCAGCCTCTAATCCCCAGGTTTCTTTCCTTATTACTCAAGGAATGGGCTTTTCACAGTTTTACAAGAGAAAGAAAACATAAAAAATAGTGTATTTTCATATAAGTGGGTTTTTTTTTTTTATGACTACTTTTAGGTGTAGGTGTTCTTTTAAGTTCACTCTGTGGAGTGACCACCCTGAAAAATTTATTCTAAAAAAATTGTAGGGGGGTGCCTGCCTGTCTTAGTAGAGCATGCCACTCTTGGTCTTGGAGCTGTAAGTTCGAGCCCCACAATGGGTATGGAGATTACTTAAAAATAAAATCTAGAATAAAATAAAATAAAATAAAAAATAAAATGCACTGTAGGGGCACCTGGCTGGCTCAGTCAGTAGAGCATGAGACTCTCGATCTGGGGGTTGTGAGTTCGAGCCCCTCAGTGGGTATAGGGATTACTTAAAAAAAAAAAAAAAAAAAAAAGACAATAAAGGGCGCCTGGGTGGCTCAGTCGTTAAGCGTCTGCCTTCGGCTCAGGTCATGGTCCCAGGGTCCTGGGATCGAGCCCCGCATCGGGCTCCCTGCTCGGCGGGAAGCCTGCTTCTCCCTCTCCCACTCCCCCTGCTTGTGTTCCCTCTCTCGCTGTGTCTCCCCCTATAAAATAAATAAATAAAATCTTTAAAAAAAAAAAAAGACAATAAATAAAATGCACTGTAATTGGGGAATGTTAGAGTATTTTATCTCCAACTCAGGTAGTTCAGGGTTCTGCATTCTTGCTTCCCAGGCTTATTTGGTTTATATTTAAATGGAATTAACTTCTCAGTTCGCATTAAAAGTTCTAATGCTGCTTACAGCTTTTAATAATTAAGAGATAGTATGGCATAGTAGTTAAGGGCACACAGGAATCTACCTGGATTCAAATCATATTCCAGCACTTACTATGTATGCCAGCTTGAGCAAATTATTAAGCCTGGGATCTCAGTTTCCACATTTGTTAAATGGGAATAATAATAGTACCTATTTCACACATTATAATGAGCATGTTCCCATATTTTAGAAAGTTTAACAACATGATTTTTAATAATCACATTATTTTTTTTTTTTAAAGATTTTATTTATTTATTTGAGAGAGAGAGAATGAGAGATAGAGAGCACGAGAAGGAAGAGGGTCAGAGGGAGAAGCAGACTTCCCGCTGAGCAGGGAGCCCGATGTGGGACTCCATCCCGGGACTCCAGGATCATGACCTGAGCCGAAGGCAGTCGCTTAACCAACTGAGCCACCCAGGCGCCCAATAATCACATTATCTTTATTGTATGACATATTAGTTTCCTAGTTCTCATAACAAAGTTCCACATGTGGGTGACTTAAAAGAACAGGAATGTTTGGGGCACCTGGGTGGCTCAGTCAGTTAAGCGTCTGCCTTCAGCTCAAATCATGATCCCAGGGTCTTGGGACCCAGCCCTGCATTGGGCTCCTTGCGCAGTGGAGAATCTGTTTCTCCCTCTGCCCTTCACCCCTCTCGTGCTCGCTCTTGCTCTCTCTCAAATAAATAAGTAAAGTCTTAAAAAAAGAAAAAAAAAAAACCTCTCAGGGCATCTGGGTGGCTCAGTCGGTTAAGTGTCTGCCTTCGGCTCATTATCCCAGGTTCTTGGACCCAGCCCCACATCAGACTCCCTGCTCAGTGGGGAGCCTGCTTCTCCCTCTCCTGCTCCCCCTGCTTGTGCTCTCCCCTGTCAAATAAATAAATAAATAAATAAATAAACAAATAAATAATAATAAAAATATAAATAAATAAAAATATAAAAATATAAAAATATAAAAATATAAAAATAAAAATATAAATATATATATATATATATATATATCCTTGAAAAAGAACTCTCAAAACTTAGAGGTGCTTGGGTGGCTCAGTCAGTTAAGTACCTGACTTCAGCTCAGGTCATGATCCTAGGGTCCTGGGATCGAGCCCCACATCGGGCTCTTTGCTCAACGGGGAGCCTGCTTCTCCCTCTGCCTCTGCCTGCCGCTCCCCCCACTTGTACTCTCTCTCTCAAATAAATAAATAAAATCTTTAAAAACAAAAAGAACTCTCAAAACTTAATAAGAAAACAATACAAGGAGGGGCGCCTGGGTGGCTCAGTTGGTTAAGCGACTGCCTTCGGCTCAGGTCATGATCCTGGAGTCCCAGGATCGAGTCCCACATCGGGCTCCCTGCTCAGCGGGGAGTCTGCTTCTCCCTCTGACCCTCTTCCCTCTCATGCTCTCTATCTCTCGTTCTCTCTCTCTCAAATAGATAAATAAAATCTTTAAAAAAAAAAAAAAAAGAAAACAATACAAGGAAAAAGAAAATGGACAAAAGAGTTGAACAGACCCTTCACCAAAGAAGATTAATGGATGGCAAGTAAGCCCATGAAAAGATGTTGAACATCATTAAGATAAACATATACATCAGTGCATTAGAAATGAGAGTCCAGAAATAAATCCATGTATTTATGGTCAATTGATTTTTGACAAGGGTGCCAAGACTATTCGGTGGGGAAGGAATTGTTTTTTCAACAAATGGTGCTGGGAAAACTGAATAGGCACATGTGAAAAAAGAACTTGATTCCTTACCTCATACCGTATATAAAACTTAACTCAAAATTAACTCAAAATGAGGCCTAGGCCTAAATGTAAGAACCACATCTACATATATATAAGCATACAAAATTTTTAGGAGAAAACAGAGACATAAATCACCATAACCTTGGATTAAGCAATAGCTTCTTAGAACCTCAAAAGCATAAGTGACAAAAGACAAACTAGTTTAATTGGATTTAATAAAAATTTTTTTAAAACTTCTGTGCTTCAAAGAATACCACCAAGAAAGTGAAAAGAGAACTTAAAGAATGGTTGAATGTATTTGCAAATTATATATCTGATGAGGGACATGTTTTCAGAACATATAAAGAGCTCTTACAACTCAATGATAAAAATAACCCAGTTTAAAGATGGGCAAAGGATCTAAATAGACTTTCTACAAAGAGAACGTATGAATGGCCAATAAGCAGATGAAAAGAAGCTCAACATCATTAGTCATAGAGAAATATAAATTAAAACCACAGTGAGACACTACTTCACACCTACTAGGAAGGCTGCCTATAAACAGAAAGATGGATGATGACAAGTGTTGGCAAGGATGTGAAACAACTTTCTCATTCGTTACTGATGGGATTGAAAAATTATAAAATCAGGGGCGCCTGGGTGGCTCAGTCATTAAGCAGCTGCCTTCGGCTCAGGTCATGATCCCAGGGTCCTGGGATTGAGCCCTGCATTGGGCTCCCTGCTCCACGGGAAGCCTGCTTCTCCCTCTCCCACTCCCCCTGCTTGTGTTTCCTCTCTCGCTGTGTCTCTCTCTGTCAAATAAATAAATAAAATCTTAAAAAAAATTATAAAATCATTTTTGAAAACAGTTTGGTGATTTCTTATAAAGTTAAGCAAACATTTAGCATTTGTCCAGCATTCTAAGTATTTCCTCAAAGCTTGTGCAAGAATGATTATAGCATTTTTAGTCATTGTAACAAAACACTGGGGGAAAAGAATCCAACAGATGTCCATTAGTAGATAACATTAAAAATATGTAGCATATTCAGTGCAATGGAATGCTAACTTAAAATACTTCACTTAATACTTAAATTTTTAAGAATACTTTAAAAAAAAACCTAAAGGGGCACCTGGGTGGCTCAGTCATTAGGTGTCTGCCTTCGGCTCAGGTCATGATCCCAGGGTCCTGACATCAAGCCCCGCATCGGGCTTCCAGCTCCATGGGAAGCCTGCTTCTCCCTCTCCCACTGCCTCTGCTTGTGTTCCCTCTCTCACTGTGTCTCTCTGTCAAATAAATAAAATCTTTAAAAAAGAAAAACCTAAAACTATTACATACATATGTGTGTAACAATATGGATGCATCTGAAAAATGTCATGCTGAGCAAAAGTAGACAGACTCAAAAGAATATATACTGTATGATTTTATTTACATGAAGTTCTAGACCAGGCAAAAGTAGTCTATATCATAGAAATTAGAAAAGTGGTTGCCTGGATGAGGCTGCAGAGGAGTTTGACTACAAAGATGCACAAGGAAACTTTTTTTTTTTTAACATTCCATATTCTGATAGTGGTGGTGATTACAGAAGTGTATACATTTGCCAAAACTCATCAAATAATAGATTAAATTTGGGTATTTTTTATGTATAAATTATACTTTAATAAATATGACTAAAATTTAAAAAACTTTTTTTAAGATTTTATTTATTTATTTGACAGAGAGAGACAGAGGGAACACAAGCAGGGGGAGTGGGAGAGGGAGAAGCAGGCTTCCCGCCGAGCAGAGAGCCCGACGCGGGGCTCAATCCCAGAATCCTGGGATCATGACCTGAGCCAAAGGCAGATGCCCAATAAAAAAAAAAGTTTTTAAGATTTTATTTAAGAGAGAGAGAGAGCATGAGGAGGGGGAGGGGGAGGGGGAGAGGGAGAAGCAGCCTCCCTGCTGAGCAGGGGGCTTTACGCAGGACTTGATCCTAGGACTCTGGGATCATGACCTGAGCCGAAGGCAGACGCTTAACTAACTGAGCCACCCAGGTGCCCCAAAACTAAAAAAACTTCCAAAAGTCGTGTATATAAAAAGAAGAAATACTTAAAAACAAGGCAAAGAAAATATTTAAAAATAAGAAAACTACATGTATAATATGAATACATTAAATTTTTTAAAAAATATATAGGAAATGCATAAAAGTGTAACAGTACGTATCTTACCTGTGACTTGGGATCAACGAAATTTTCTTCTCCGATTGCCTGTGCTTTAAGGTTATGATTTTTATTTATTTTTGGTAAAAAATGGTTTATCAGTTCCATTTTTGTATAAAACACATGGGAGAAACCTATCTAACCTAACCAGTCAACATACAACCTGCCCCATGGAAAGGTACTTTTATCAAACTTTGAGTTTAAGAACATACAAATGTTTCTTTTACCATGTCTAAAGTAATTGTCTATGCTTTTCCATATAACTGTTTTAAAATTTCCACATATCTCCATTATTTCTTCCGTCCCAGTTATAGTACAAGGACAGGGAGGAGGAAGATTGGTTAAAACATCTCTCTAAGCAGTTTTCTGCTGTCCTTTCTTTCCAAATAGAGACTTGTGCATGTGAGGGACCAACACCCCCCCCCCACCCAGCTCTGGTAGCTTTGATAAGGGAACCATATATATGAATATGAGAGTTTATATATATGATTGAGAACCAGTATTATTTGTGGGGACTTGCAGTGCAGACATCATTACAGAGGTATTTATCAAACTGTAGCATATGTTAGTGGTCAAAACAAAATAGCTAAAATTAAGTGAAAAAAGAACTTTTTTGTGTGTGGGATAATTTTTAAATGTTGTAAGAAAAGCTCTCTCTCCTCTTTTTCAGCCTCAAGGTATTGCAGCATGCTGATTGAGGAAGGAGGATTGCAGCATTTATACAACATCAAAGAACATGAACAGACTGATCCCCATGTCCAACAGATCGCCGTGGCCATTCTGGACAGCTTAGAAAAACACATTGTGCGCCACGGCAGACCACCTCCCTGTAAAAAGCAGCCCCAAGCTAGACTAAATTGATAGCCATAGGTAGTTGGATAATTGAATCACAGGAATCCTTTTTGTGATAGGTTCATTTGGAATATCTTATCTTCTGTGATGTTTTAGGGGTTTCTATGACAAGAGTCATAAGATCAGTTTGGGATTGATGGTGTACAGTACTGCCGACGTGAACAGTCTCTAATTTGTCTTGTGATTTTTAACTTCTGAGGTAAGAAGGGTCTCTTCCTTCATCATTGCCTTTTAGGAAATTTTCCACATCTTTCTGTGTTTGAACTTACCTGTGCTTGAAATTCTACAGTTTTATGATAAAGTTTGCACGAACCCTTAGGCCAGACTTTTCTGATCTCAAAGTCCCTTCCAATCAATTTGCAGCTTCAGATAAGCTGTTAACCTGATTTCTGGCACTGCTTCAGTTGTAAGTTTTATACTGCTTCTGTATAAAATGCCTTTATTCTCTGTCTGTGTACCTTTTATAAGATGTTCTTCTTAGTGTGAAAGAATGGAAATCCGAGTCCTCTTTGAAAGCTACTCACTGACTGGAGCCTGGATAGTTGGCAGAAAAAATGTATTAGAAAGAAAACTAGTAAGGGAGAAAAAAGATTAGGAACTGGAGAAAGGTCTGCTCTCATAGTTCTTAAACTGGAACAAGCTATCCTTTTGGAACCCACCTCTCCTGAGGCAGTGAGCAGTAGCTTGTTCTTCATATTTATTCCTGGGAGCATGGGCTGCTGCTTCCTACACGGACTGCTGGTTACTCTCTAGAAATATTTCCCCAGGCATCACAATGTAAAATATCACAGCATTCTGTGTTAAAGATTAACTGTCTGAATCTCTATACATCATACTATTGTGAAAATGTGAATTTTTATAAAATTATCTCTTGTTAAAACTGACTATTCTTTTCCCTCTATTTCAAAGTCATTTTGTTCAGTGAAATAGAGACTACACATGGTATTACCTGCTCAGTTAAAATACAGTTAACAACAGCACATTTTGTCACAAGAAGTTAAATTTTCTTTTGTTTCAAAAGACATATATCTTATGTTCTCATGTTGGAGAAAGATGTCCACATCTCACTGCCAAAAATGAATGAGAAGCACGAGGCTATTATTAAATGTAATGATTCTAGTTGCGGTGCATAAAAGGAAATATTTTTGATGGGTTATTTTTTAGGCAATTGCCTTTCCTTTATGATACCTGTTACAGCATAGTAAAGAATCAGTTATCATTATATCAATAATGAAAGCTGGGAGGCAGCAAGTCAGCAAGAAACTTAATTTCCATTTTAAATTTTAGTTTGTGAATAAGGTTAATGACAAATTTCGGATGATTGTGTTTTCTTCGTAGATGGCCAAAATGTTTTCAATAGAGATTTTTTTTTTTTAAGATTTTATTTATTTATTTGACAGAGAGACACAGCAAGAGAGGGAACATAAGCAGTGGGAATGGGAGAGGGAGAAGCAGGCTTCCCATGGAACAGGGAGCCCGATGCGGGGCTCAATTCCAGGACCCCGGGATCGTGACCTGAGCCAAAGGCAGACGCTTAACAACTGAGCCACCCAGGTGCCCCTTCAATAGAGATTTAAATGGTTTAAATTATGGTGATTATTTAGAAGCATTTTTATTTAGAAAGGAGCTGGCTTATTAGTATGCTGATAACATTTTTGACATATGTATTTCAAACCACTATCACAAAAATCATACTTGAATTATTTTGTACTCCTTCGCAGGGATGAAAACTTAAACTAAAAGAAAAGAGGTATTTAGAACCATTAAAAACCATATTATATTCTGGGTTGCTTCTGACTTGATGGGTTTAAGGAATATTTATAGGCTCAAGATAAATTTTCACAGATTGTCTATTTCAGAGGAAGTGGAAAATTCTTTTAACTTTCCCTCTTTTTCCCAGATTTTAATTAATGTCTAAGGCAAAATGTAGAAAATAGGATGGCCTACACTAGGTTGGAAGTTGCTAGCTATGTTGACTATCTTCAGGTCTCAGCTTGCATAAGGGAAAGCCTGTTTGAGAAGTCTGGCTTCAAGTTTCTCTTATGTCTTGTTCAAGACAAAAGTGCATGTTCCTTATACGCTAATCTTAGGTTTTTATCTTTACAAATTGTTTTCAGAAATAGCTAAAAATGTACAGAAAACAATAACTCCCTTCATTATTCAGAATAACTTGATAGATGAAGAGTCAAAAATATTTAAAATTAATTCTAAACTTACTACTTTGAGCATTGGTAATGGTGGGGTATTTCTGAGTCTTAAGAGCAAAATAATTGATCATACCCCATATATAAAAATGGTAGTGCCTTTGTGGTTGGGATGGTTCTTAAAATTGTATATCTAACTAAGGCACAGAATTGTCTATAAGGTCTTGAATCTGGCTAAAATATAGTAGATGTATATATTGAAATTATGAGGCTTAACTGGCCTGTGTCTACAGTTAGAATCTGTGAGGCCTCCCTTTTACATGTGTATACTGGAATGTAATAGTACTCGGTGCCTTCAAGGGTTACCTCTTCAGTGGCTTAGAGGTGCTGTTCCAAGCACAATTTAGACTAGGGTTGAACCACTCATTGCTCAAATCATTGGTGCACTCAGATGTTGTAAAATGTCACTCCATCAGTCCACAAGCAGCAGCAAGGTTTAGATCTACCAAAGAAAATGGAATTAGACTTTTTAGAGTATAATGATGCATGTTGGTATCATTGAGTAAAACAAGAATGGTCTGAAATTAAAGCAAAAATAAGGGATCTCATTCTTTCCCTCAAGTGAGTTTTGCTTGTGGTCTTTATATTCTAAAAAATCATTTTTCCTTTTGGCAGTTGAAAAGAAACATAAATCAAGTAATAATAAGGGGTTAGTTTAATTTACCCTCTGGCCAAGGACTCAGTGGCTACTGATCTTAGTTGAGGCTTTTTTAAATTATCAGACCCACAGTTCCAGGAATTAACCTTAAGTATTGCTACTCTTTAGCCCTAGATAGAAATGCCATTTGGTAGCAATAGTCAACTTAATTACCCAAAGTGGAGGTGAGTCACCACAAAAGGGTGCTACAGGGATTTAATTTCATGATCTCTTTTGTTTACAAACTTCCAAAGAATCAAAGATTCATGTTTAAAAACATTACCTTTTGAGTTGGCCCTTTTTCTCCCTCATCACTTTCATTTGGCTGTATGTTTAATTATGCTATGTATCAAGAGAGCATTGGGCCATCTTCTAGCCCTTTGGAACACATTTTTATGAAAACATATTTTATGTGCTAAGTTATGATAGATTAATGAATGATGGTTTTGGCTTAGTATTTTTTAAAATGCATGACCACCCATAGAACACCGTGCAGCAGCAGTACCCAAGGTTGAAAAGAGGTCATGAGTAGCAGGGAAAAAACTTAGTTTTGTTTTTGTTGAAACCCACCCTTCTCCTGCCCTCTACTGGTATGTTTACACTATTTGGTCATTGTGCAGCTTTTATTATGGAATAAACAGTATTATTAAACTGAAAGTCTAAGTTAAAGGCAGTATCATAATATCAGCTGACATGGGCAGTTTTATCTGTATGTTACTTGTTTGGGAACTTTATATGGGTAGGGCTTCAGAGTACTGTACCAAGACAGCTTACAGAGCAGTTTGTAAAACTTACAGTTTCCCTCTCAAATCCATTGTAGCAGTTTGAAATGACTGTGTGGATGTTGGATGTTTAATCTTTACCATTTACTTTGTACTGACACATTTTTTTATTTTTAGTGTTAACTCATGTACTACTTTAGGAATAATGCAAATCCAGCCTTCATCCAGTGATGAGAATAGCAGTATAATAGGAATTTGCTGAATGTGCTTTAAATGGGTAACTGCTTTATCTTTTTGAGTATCTCATAGACTTTGCATGACACGGTACACTCCTAATTATGTATTCTTTAGTTTCCAAATCTTAACCTAAGACATTCTATGTTAACTGATTGGTAGCCTGAGAAAGAGCTTTCTCTGCCTGTTTCTCCCATCACCCAATTTTTGGGGGTAAATTATGGGAAAATCAGTGCTATTTCTCATTTCTCTGGATGAAGCAAGGTTTGTTTGGATGGCACAACCAAACTTTAGAGCTAGGTAGAATGGCTAAGAACATGTAGAAAATCCACATTGATCAAAATTATTCTGGGAAATCATAAATCTAGTTCATTAATAGTATGTGCTTAATTTTGAACTTACTTTTGGGAAAACTGTTCAAATGGGTTCTTTTAAGATTATTTTAATCAAGCTTAGAAGCAAGAAGCTACTTAGCTAATGAAAGCTGAGACACTCATAAAAGCAAGAAATTCTTGAGAACGTTTTTTTAAAAAATGGGATAATGTTAATGTCAAGATTTATACTCAGATAATCTGCAAGAATAAAATTTTAAAATCCTTGATTTTTGTAGAATTCCCACTGTCAAACTCCCACGGACTTGTGAGAGAAAAACTATCTTTTCCTTGAATTCTGGGATGGAAGAGTTTAACTCCTTTCAAAGGATATGAAAAATTCATTGGGAAGTGTAATGTGTTCATTTCAAAGGCTCTCAGTTATCTGGACTGAAGGCACTGTTCTCACTGTGGCCAAATGAATGGGAGTGTTCTGTACATGAATCATGCTATATTTTAAATCAGGACATCACTTAGGTATTAATGTTGTGTGTGTACAGAGTTTTGTTTTGGGAATTTTTTTTGCCTAAATAAATGTATAAATTTTATGTAAAGTGTGTCTTGTCTATTTTATTTCTAGACATTTGCTTTAAATTTAATGCAAGATTTAGATTCCTTGGTTTTTCACTTGTAACAATTGCTTACCAGTGGTTTTACTGCAGAAATTTCTAGTATTGGAACTCCACTCATTCATTTCATTAAATACCTATGGTAGGTACTGTTAAAGTTTTGGAATTTGTATAATTTATAAGTCCCTCAGAGAACTTACAGTTTTGTGGAGAAGAAATATTAAGCATATAAATATTATCTAACACTGTATCACAGACCAGTCCAAAGTGCTTGTTATAGAGGCACAGAGATCACACTTAGTCCAAAGTGGGCACCCATGACACAGCCCAACAAGACTTCCTAGAGAACGTAACATCTGGGTTGACATCCGTTCATACAACTATTGAGATATTAACAATATTATGTATATTAAATACATTTAATGAGGGAGATTTAATGAGGGACTACCAAACAACAAAGTATAAGAACCCATAGTCAGGAAGAAGCCTTAGTTATTTTAGTTTCAGAAACTAATTTTGTAGTTGAAGAAATGTAGTCTTAGATCAAATGAGCTTGTCTGTCACACGCAAGTCAGTGACAGACAAGTGCCCTATAGTTCTAATTTCCAACTTCCAATCAAGTGGGCCTCTCTTCCCCACCATGTTGTTACATAATAGCATGAGATTTCTTAGGTCTTAGGCATTATGTGATTAAGCATCAAGTGAATGGTACAGAAAATAATGTACACCAAATGGTCAGAGAAGTGGAGATTGTCCATGAGGAGGTGTTCTAAGGTAGCGTTAGTGTTTAAATGCTATAGAATTGTTAATGAATGGCCACTACAAATAGTATTGCTTCACTAATACACAAACATGAGGTTAGCTGTGTTAGGGTGATAGGGTTTGTTTTTAATTTTCACTATAATTTTTGTAATAATTACGAGTTTTAACTTGTTATCTGTCCAATAATTCACTCAATAGTGACATGGTATTACTATGGGCCATACATACTGAGGAAAAGAAATACTTTTGGCTAGTATTTAAATAAGTGGATGAGCTGTGTAGTCTATAGCCCACACTCCAAAAAGGAGAAATTTTAGTCTTCTACTCTTCCCCCTCCCTCACCCTTTGTCAAAGTTTTTATTATGTAAATTGACCCAATCTCTCGACTAAATTCTTCCTTTCCTCCCCATTACCCTTCCATCTCCTATTCTCCATTCTTAATCTGCATTTTAGGAGTCCAGTGAACTGATCTGACTGCGTAACTCCTCGAATTGAGGGGATGAATGGTAGAAACCGTGAGCGTTCACATTAATCATTTTTGTCTCATAATTTTAGATTCCAATGCAGCCTCAAAATTCAACATTTACACAGGCTCCAGCCTGTGAAAGACCAAATCGTAGGGTAGGAGTACCCGCAGTGAGTTCTTAGCTTTCAGAGTAAGCCTTTGGAACAGGTTTGGGGAAATGGCACTAGTAGCCAGATGCTGCAAGTGAATGGCTTACTCCCATGCATTCAGTAGGACAGCTGTTTAAACTTATCTTGTAATGACTCAGTCAAAGACCATCTCTAGTAAGTATCCCTCCTAGACTGGGATGTGAATATAAGAGCTAAGAGTGAAAAAAAACTTTGCTGAGGCGCCTGGGTGGCTCAGACAGTGGAGCAAGCGACTCTTGATCAAGAGTGAGCCTCACGCTGGGCATAGAAATCACTTAAAACAAAAAACCTTAGATCTCCTGTCACTTCCCATTAATACACATTATAAAAGGAACCATTTCAATTACATACGAATGGTGATTGTCATATGTGAATATGGAAATTGAGTTAGCAAACACATTTTCTACCTAATTCTCCGTCTCATCAATTCAGCTTTAAACAAAACACTTCAAAACTGCAGATATTATGAATAATTAGCCAAGTGCTGTGTTTAACCCTCAAACATCTTGTAAGGGAAGATAATTATCCCCTTTGAAGGGAAGGCTAAAGAGGTCAACCGACTTGCTTCAAATCATAAGACAGTACGGAGGAACTTGGAGATTAAACGTAGACACTGTTTTCACACTAGGATCCCCACTATTGGCACAACCTTGGCTACTTTGTAAAATACTAGTACTGATGTCTTTCAATGTGAAGGCAAAGGTATAATTATAATTATAATCAAAAGCCCTCTGAAACAGCTCATGAAATAAATCACATTGTTTGTGGATATTAGCAATGGATTTTAAAGACTTTTCCCCTTTAAAGACCTATGGGAATAAATCAGCCATAGTTTAGGATGTGGGGTCAATCAATTAGCACTATGCAGCAAGTACTACTGTAGGGGGTCTATAATTTCAAATACTACTAGTTATTTGATAGATTCCAATGGTTGACTTGGAATTCCAATATAACCAGAAAGTATATCAAGGCAAGCATTATGCTAAGCCGTTTTATATCTATTTTCTCAGCTAAGCCTTGCAATAACCTTGTAAAGATGATAATTATTCCATTTTATGGATACAGAAATTGTGAGGTATTAGATAATTTTGCCAAGGTCACAAGCTATTAGGTGTCAGAGTCACACATAAGACTCAGGTCTGTCAGACTCTGAAATCTATGCTCTTAATCACTGTGCTATGAAGAGGGAAAATCCAATTTAACCTTTAAGGCCCATCTCAAATCCAATTTAAACCTTTCCTGTTTAGAGCTCTGACACTTTGTACTCTTCCGTGGTTCCAGTTTCATTCTTTATTTCCTAGGCATGCTTTTCCCATAATAAAGGCTTTATTGCTGATCACTACAATGGGAGAAATAAACCAAAGCTAACAGACATAGATATGGGTAAACCACCAATGTTAATAGCTTATTTTTGTGTGTTTCTTTGGTGCCCAGAAAGAGACAAAGACTTGCTCAAATTTAGACCATCACATGACCCTTTCCCTTAGAAAGCATCCTTTCTATTTGAGAAGCCAAAAATAACACATGGGGTAGATGTTCTATTAGTTTTTGAAATTCTGCAAGTTTGGTATTTTTATTAAACTCATTTTCCAGAAAAGGAAACTGAAGCTCATAGGTTAAATAACTGCCCAAAACAGAGGTGAAGTGGAATTTGAATTCAGGCTTTTTTGACATCAAACCTCGTGATCTTTCCCCTATACTTCAGGGCAACAAAGCTTAAGAGATTTTATAAAGTCCTTTTTTTTTTTAAGATTTTATTTATTTATTTGACAGAGAGAGTGAGAGAGCACAAGCAGGGGGAGCAGCAGAAGGAGAGGGAGAAGCGGGCTCCCAGCCAAGCAGGGAGCCCGACGCAGGGCTTGATCCCAGGACCCCAGGACCACAACCTGAGCCGAAGGCAGACGCTTAACCATCTGAGCCACCCAGGCGCCCTGAGATTTTATAAAGTTCTTAAAAATATTCTACCATAATTTTTTTTATTGTTATGTTAATCACCATATATTACATCATTAGTTTTTGATGCAGTGTTCCATGATTCATTGTTTGTTCATAACACCCAGTGCACCATGCAAAACGTGCCCTCCTCAATACCCATCACCAGGCTAACCCATCCCCCCACCCCCCTACCCTCTAGAACCCTCAGTTTGTTTTTCAGAGTCCATCATCTCTCATGGTTCGTCTCCCCCTCTGACATACTCCCCTTTTCTTCCTCTCCTGTTATCTTCTTCTTTTCCTTTTTTCTTAAAATATGTTGCGTTATTTGTTTCAGAAGTACAGATCTGTGATTCAACAGTCTTGCACAATTCACAGCGCTCACCGTAGCACATACCCTCCCCAATGTCTATCACCCAGCCATCCCATCCCTCCCACCCCCAACCACTCCAGTAACACTCAGTTTGTTTCCTGAGATTAAGAATTCCTCATATCAGTGAGGTCATGTGATACATGTCTTTCTCTGATTGACTTATTTCACTCAGCGTAACACCCTCCAGTTCCATCCATGTCGTTGCAAATGGCAAGATCTCGTTCCTTTTGATGGCTGCATAATATTCCATTGTGTATATATACCACATCTTCTTTATCCATTCATCTGTCGATGGGCATCTTGGCTCTTTCCACAGTTTGGCTATTGTGGACATTGCTGCTATAAACATTGGGGTACACGTACCCCTTCGGGTCCCTACATTTTTCTACCATAATTTAAAGCGATCTTGACTAGGGTTTTCTAATTTCATTTCAGAAGTTTAATTTCTTTAAACTTCTCAATTTGTCTGCATCTGCACTATCATTCCCCTACCTTTTCTTCAGAGTTGGCAGGAAGAGGGTGGGGTATGTCAGTAAGACTTTTTTTAAATTTTTTTTTTTAAAGACTTTATTTATTTATTTGACAGAGAGAGACACAGCAAGAGAGGGAACACAAGCAGGGGGAGTGGGAGAGGGAGGAGCAGGCTCCCCGCTGAGCAGGGAGCCCGATACGGGGCTCGATCCCAGGATCCTGAGATCACGACCCGAGCCGAAGGCAGACGCCCAACGACTGAGCCACCCAGGCGCCCCTCAGTAAGACTTTCTAGAGGAAGTGACATCCAAGTGAGATCTAAAGGATCAATAGGAATTAGTAGGGGGAGGTAGAGTGGATAACAACGACTGAGCAGAAGTACATTTTGGTAGTGAAACAACTTCAGTACACAATGGCCAAAGGAAAGGTTATAATGAGAGTACTCATGGTTTAGACTAGAGAGGTAACCAGGAGCCTGATCATGAAGAGCCATTGAAAACCATTCTAAGAAGTTTGGGTTTCATTCTGAGGACAATGGGGACATGGAAGTGTTTTTGTGTGTGTGTTTTTAAGATTTCATTTATTCATTTGACAGAGAGACACAGTGAGAGAGGGATCACAAGCAGGGGGAGTGGGAGAGGGAGAAGCAGGCTTCCCGCTGAGCAGGGAGCCTGACGCGGGGCTCGATCCTAG
Organism: Callorhinus ursinus; assembly: GCF_003265705.2. Classification (NCBI taxonomy): domain Eukaryota; kingdom Metazoa; phylum Chordata; class Mammalia; order Carnivora; family Otariidae; genus Callorhinus; species Callorhinus ursinus. The sequence continues at coordinate 59,600,650 of NW_027397071.1, read as the reverse complement.
GACCCTGGGATCATGACCTGAACCGAAGGCAGACACTTACTGACTGAGCCACCTAGGTGCCCCATGGAAGTGTTTTAAAACTGGGAAGAAAGGTGATCAGATTTGTGTTTTATGTAGAGCATTCACTGAAAGTGGGTGAAGAATTAGAAGGGATGAGTCTGGTAACAGATCAATTAGGACCATGGACTCAATCTTCAAAAACGGTTAAACTGAATTGAAAAACTGACAGGGGCACCTGGGTGGCTCAGTCGTTAGGTGTCTGCCTTCGCCGGCTCAGGTCATGATCCCGGGGTCCTGGGAACAAGCCCCGCATCAGGCTCCCTGTTCAGCAGGGGGGTCTGCTTCTCCCTCTCCCACTCCCCCTGCTTATGTTCCCTCTCTCACTGTCTCTCTCTCTCTGTCAAATAAATAAATAAAATCTTAAAAAAAAAAAAGAAAAACTGACAAATTGGTGGGGGGATAGGCATAGAGGAGATTAGGGGAGGAAGGGAGAAAGGAACAGGTTATCACAAAACTTATCCCTCCCTAAATAGAGGCAATCTTGTCTGTGATTTCAGAATGAAACTTTCCTCTAGAGCTACAATTCATTTTATTTTTCAGGTAGCCATGTATTTTTTCAACAAATATTACTGACCACCTTCTAGAAGTTAGGCACTGTTTTAGGCTTGGGGATACAACAAAGCAAAGTCTTTGTCCTCATGTAGCTTACATTTTTTTTTCCCCTTAGAGAGGGGCAGTCAGAAAATTAAAAGAAATAAAATAAATAGCATGACAAATAGTGTTAAGTTTGAAAGCAGAGCAAAAGGGACAAGCAGTATGGGGATGGTGTGGTGATCGTTGTGAGGATTGCTATTTAATGTATCCCAGCCAGGGAAGTCCTTATTGATAAAGCAGTATTTGAGCAAAAACTTGAAGGAGGTAAGAGAGCCATCCATGAGAATAGCAGGGAGTCCAACAGAGCTGGGGCGGAATACGCACAGGGGAGAATGGCAGAAGGGGAAGGGAGAGAAGGGCATGAACAGAACAGACTATGTAGAATCTTACAGGTTCCGGACAGGAGGATATTGTAAAAGTCCAAGTGGGCAATGATAGGCACTTGGCCCGGGGAAGAGTAAGACATAGTCTCTAGATATATTTTGAAGATAGAACCAACAGAATTTCTTACCAAATAGGATATGGGGTATAAGAATAAAAGATGAGGGGGCACCAGGCTGGCTCAGTTAGGAGAGCATGGGACTCTTGATCTGGCAGCCTTGAGTTCAAGCCCCATGTTGGGCATAGCGCATACTTAAAAAAAAAAGAGGGGGGGCACCTGAGAAGGCGCCTGCCTTCAGCTCAGGTCATGGGCCAAGGGTTCTGGGATCGAGTCCTGCTTCAGGCTCCCTGTTCAACGGGGAGTCTGCTTCTCCCTCTCTCTCTGTCCCTTCCCACTGCTCATGCGCATGCTCTCTCTCTCTCAAATAAATAAAATCTTTAAAAAAAATTAGAAGAAAAGAATAAGAGTTAAAAATGATTTCCAAGAATTTATAAGCAACTGAAATGAAGAAGTTGGCATATGCTGAAATAGGAAAGACTGAGAAGAAAAGCAAGTTAGGGAAGGATATCAAGAGTTTACTTTTGGACACATTAAGGCTGTTTACATAACCAGGTGGATATGTTGAATAGACAGCTGGATATGAGCCTGAAGTTTTAAAGTGAGGCATAGGGTAGACACATTCATATAGGGATACATCAGCATATAGATTGCTTTTAAAATTGTGAAACTAGATAAAATCCCCATGAGTAAAAGAGAATGGCTAGAGGAGAGGTATACAAGTGCTAAGTCCTGGCATACACAAAGATGTAGAACTCTGAATCAGGAGGATGAGAAGGAGCAGCCAATGAGGTAGGAGGAAGAGAGAAAGAAAGAAGAAAGACGTAGGGATGGGAGAGGAGGAAGAGATGTGTTCTGGAAGCCAAATGAAAGTATTTTATTTTATTTTTTTTTTAAAGATTTTATTTATTTATTTGAAAGAGAGAGAATGAGAGATGCACGAGAGGGAAGAGGGTCAGAGGGAGAAGCAGACTCCCTGCTGAGCAGGGAGCCCGATGCGGGACTCGATCCCAGGACTCCAGGATCATGACCTGAGCCGAAGGCAGTCGCTTAACCAACTGAGCCACCCAGGTGCCCCCCAAATGAAAGTATTTTAAAGAAGAAGAAATCACTTGGGTCAAATGCTGCTGAATTGTCAAAACAAAGAAAGAAAAGTGACCACTGAATTTAGCAACTTGGAAGTTGACGAGAACTGTTTAATGGAGTGGTCAGGGTGAAAGCAAAGGGTACGAGACAGTGAATACAGACCATATCATGGAGAAGCTTCTCTGTGAAACATAGAATAGATATGGGGATAATACCTTGTCAAAAGTTCAGAAATAATTGAAGTAAAACAAATGAATCACCAAAGTAGTGATTAGTAAAAGTTTATTGTGCACACCAAAACTTTGCAAACCAAGAGCACTCAAAACCAAAATATGGATTGAGGTTCAGGGGTTATAAAGCAGCTTGTATAGTGAGAAAGCGGGGATTGTTTACTCTTCACAGTGGTTGGTTATAATACTAGAGTTTTCTTAAATGATAGGGAATTGGTCAGTGGTTACCACATAGGAAACTTGGGAAACAGTTTAAGTTCTGTGGGTTTTTGTTTTTTGTTTTTTTTTTAAAGATTTTTATTTATTTATTTGACAGAGAGATAGAGAGCGAACACAAGTAGGCGGAGTGGCAGGCAGAGGGAGAGGAAGAAGCAGGCTCTCCTCTGAGCAGGGAGCCAGACGTGGGGCTCAATCCCAGGACCCTGGGATCATGACCCGAGCCGAAGGCAGCCGCTTAACCGACTGAGCCACCCAGGCGCCCCTGTTTTTTTTTTTTTTTTAAGATTTTATTTATTTATTTGACAGAGAGAGGGAGAGTGAACACGAGCACACAAGCAGAGGGAGCAGAAGAGGGAGAGAGAGAAGCAGGCTCTCAGCCGAGCAAGGAGCCCAATGCTGGGCTTGAGCCCAGGACCCTGGGACATGACCTGAGCCGAAGGCGGACGCTTAACAGACTGAGCATGCAGGCACCCCAAGTTTAAGTTTTGCTTATGATTTTCAGAAGCATAGGCAAGAAATGACCCAGGCTAAGTTAGCTTTGCAAAATAAGCTAAACTAAACTGTTTTTTTCTGTTCAGGGAATGAATTTTCTTTTTTTTTTTTAAAGATTTTATTTATTCATTTGAGACACAGAAATACAGAGAGAGAGAGAGCGCGCATGAGCAGGGAGAGAGGCAGAGAGAAGCAGGCTCCCCGCTGAGCCAGGAGCCTGATGTGGGGCTCGATCCCAGGACCCTGGGATCATAACCTGAGCAGAAGGCAGACGCTTAACCATCTGAGCCACCCAGGCGTCCCCAGGGAATGAATTTTCAAAGCTGGTCTCCATTTGTTTTGATTTTAACAACCTGAATAGAGAAATTAGGTTAAAAGAAGTGTTTTTGTTTTTAATTATGGGAAAAGTATCAGTTTGACTTATTATTTATTTTTACTTATTTTTAAAAGATATTTATTTATGTACATATTTGAGAGAGAGTGCACAAGCAGGGAGGAGGAGCAAAGGGATTGGGAGAAGCAGACTCCCCACTGAGCTGTGAGCCCAATGCGGGGTCCATCCCAGGACCCTGGGATCATGACCTGAGCCCAAGGCAGACGCTTTCACTGATTGAGCCACCCAAGTGCCCCAGTTATTTATTTTTTTTTAAAGATTTTATTTTTAAGCAATCTCTGCACCCAAAGTGGGGCTGGAACTTAACACCCAAAATCAAGAGTCCCACGCTGCACTGACTTAGCCAGCCAGGCACCCCTCAGTTTGTTTGTACGCTGGTGGCAATGATCCAAGAAAGAGGGAAAAAATGATAATGCAGGAGTAAGAAAGGACGCTGCTGGATGATATCTTTGAGTAAACAAGAAGGGATGAGATCTAGTGGACAAGTCCAAGTGCAGGAGTTGGCCTTAGGTAAGAGCAAAATAGGTGATAGTAATAGGTGGTAAGGCAAAGACAGCCAATACAGATAGGTGGGTAGATGTGATGGCGGGAGCTTGGTACCTTTTTTTTTTTTAATTGCTTTTCTTTTTTCAGTAAAACAGGCAGCTGAGAATATGGTTGGGGGAGGAGGTGTTGGAAGTCTGAGGATAGAGGAGAAGCTATGAAATAGTCCACTGAAAACCCCCCGAACATTTACTGGCTAGGAGTTAGAAAACTGGATTTTGACTGTCAGGTTTTCCACTCATTAGGTGGGTACAATTTACCTTGTCTATTCAACCTCTCAGGTGTTCAGTTTCTCTGTGGGTAAAATGGAGATACCTACTGACAAGGATTTTTTTTTTTTTTTGGTATAAGGATTAAATAAAAGAATAAATGTGAAAGGAAAGCATTTTGCAAAGTATTTGTACTTTCAATCCACTTATCAAGGACTTACTATGTGTCAAGCATTATGTTTTTTATGTACATTATCTTGTTTAATCTTTACATAACTCTGTGTGCTAAAACATTCTTACCCTACTTTACCAATGAGGATGTTGAGTTTCGGAGAAATTAAGAATCTTGCCCAAGGTTTACAACTTAGTAGATAGGGCTGAGCAGGCATTCCAATCCAGGATTCAAATCCAAGGTTCATACTTTTAGAACTACCCTTTTCAAGACATATTTTTTCTTTCTTTCTTTTTTTTTAATTAACTAATTAATTTATTTGAGAGAATGAGAGAGAGAGAGAGAGAGAGAGCATGAGAGGGGGGAGGGTCAGAGGGAGAAGGAGACTCCCTGCTGAGCAGGGAGCCCCACACGGGACTGGATCCCGGGACTCCAGGATCATGACCTGAGCCGAAGGCAGTCGCTTAACCGAGCCACCTAGGCGCCCAAGACATATTTTTTCTTAAATTAGCTAAAGTGTACTAATTTACTGCTCTTTAAGGGTTTATTTCTTGGAGCAGGTTATAAAGATCTTCTTGGAACCTTGTAGGTTAGAAGAAAGTGGACTAGTTCATTTTGTGGACTTAAGAGGTCAGAAGTGGTTTTGGTATTTGTTTTTTTTTCTTTTAAAGATTTTATTTATTTATTTGAGAGAGAGAGCGAGCATGAGAGGGGGGAGGGTCAGAGGGAGAAGCAGACTCCCTGCTGAGCAGGGAGCCCCCTGTGGGACTCAATCCCAGGACTCCGGGATCATGACCTGAGCCGAAGGCAGTCGCTGAACCAACTGAGCCACCCAGGCGCCCTGGTTTTGGTACTTGATTCGTCCAATGTCAGGAGCTGAAAAAGCGAAGTCTGATACAATAGAGGTGCCTGTGCTGGAGTTTTAGGAGAAAGGTCTTTAAAGTATATATTCTATATATATATTTAAAGATTTTATTTATTTGACTTTGACAGAGAAAGACACAGCGAGGGAGGGAACACAAGCAGAGGGAGTGGGAGAGGGAGAAGCAGGCTCCTGGCTGAGCAGGGAGCCCAATGTGGGGCTCGATCCCAGGACTCTGGGATCATGACCCGAGCCGAAGGCAGACGCTTAACGACTGAGCCACCCAAGCGCCCCAGTATGCGACTCTTGATCTTAGGTCCTGAGTTCGAGCCCCACGATGGGTATAGAGATTACTAAAACAAAAATAAAAACATATTCTATTTCCCAACTTCATTGAAGTGGTCTGTGGGCAGGCTTTAGAGCGGCGACAGGAATGCGCTATCAATCTTTGAGGTATAGGTATCTGTGAAGTTGGTCTCAGAGGGGTGAGTAGGAGTTGGGTGAGTGGCACAGCAGGTATTTAGGCTGCTTGCGGCGGCGACAGGGTGCCCGAAGGGGGACGGTTGGGCCCTGACAGGGTGGGGTAGTGGTCGGCTTTGGTGGGGGAGGGGAGAATAGGCGAGGGGAGAGCTCATCCTGGGGGCGGGGTCTGCGGCGGTCAGGCCTCCGCGGGAGGGGCGAGGCTGCGGCGGGCGCGTGCGCGCCGCCACGCCGGGCGTTTCAAAACTCTCGCGGCCGGGACGGACCGGCGTGAGGGCTGCGTACGCTGCCTAGGAGCCGGCGCGGCTCAAGCTGCCTCCCGGCTGGAGTGGACTCCTCCTCTCGCGGGATCCTGGTCCGGACTCGACTCCCGGCTCGTCGCCCGCTCTCTCCTGACGCCCCACCGAAGGGGGTCGCCATGGTTCACTTCTTGCACCCGGGCCTCTCGCCCCGGACCATCGTCCCTCCTGACGCTCAGAAGGATGCGCTGGGTTGCTGCGTGGTGCAGGTGAGCACGGGGGCGGGGACGCGGACCTCGGCGGGACGCCACGCTCGTCAGGGAGTCGTCGGGGACTGCGCGGGGGCAGTTGCTGGTTCGTTTGGCCGACGCGGGGGTAAAGGCAAGGGCTGAGCCGCGGCTGGGCTCCTGTCGTCGCTGGGGAAGTGCTTGCTGGAAGGGAGTTTTCTGCCCAGGGCGTCCCAGCCTCCGGGCCGAGCGAGCTCACCTCACGCCTTAGCGTGGAGGCGCGGCGCGGGCAAGTGCCGTCCCCCGGGTGACCTTGGGGAGGGGGTAGGCCTCTCCTCGGTCTCCGACTCTTACCTGTTTGCGGAAGGCAGCCGGTCTTTTGCAGGGTGGGATAAGTTTGGACGTAAGCTCTGGTCATAGCACTAGGCTTGGCCGGCAGTAGACGGTGGCGCTTATTACTGTCAAAATGGAGCCAGATGGCCCAAACCTCGACCTTACTGCCACGTGCATTGTGGACGTGGTACCCCACAGAGGCTGTGACCCAGCAGTCCCTATTACCCAAGGCCTTGGGCCTGGCAGCTCTAACTGGAAGACCCTCCTGAGCCCGGCGAAGAGAACTGGAACCCCAGGACTGAAATTCCTTCATTTCACGTGTTCTCCCTCCCCCCGAGCCCCCCCCCCCGGGATTCCTATTAAACTAAACTAAACTTACGCAAACCAGAAGAGTGTATTTGCTGCTTACTGTGTGTTGTGTCTCGTTTCTAGAGTAATTTGGTTATCTCCTGTCTTTTGTAGGCATTGATAGTCTCCATTTTACTGGTGTGTGGAGAAGTTGAGAACTCTGAAAGTTAGTTGATTTGCTCAGGAACCTGAACCTGACATCAGGTGTTCTGAAGTCAGACTCCACATTCTACAACGCCCCAAGGGTCACCCTCGTAGAACTCAAAATCTAGTGAAGGTTCTAGTGAACCTAAAATACGGAGGGAAGGAAATATTCACTGAGGTTGTACTTTGCATACAGCGCCTTGTTGGAAGGCTTTTGTGCCCTGCAAAGATCTTGCCTGTGCTCCTGTACTTTTTTGGACTCACTTTTAAATGCTGCTATATGATTTGTAAATTTGTTTGTACCTAATGGAACAGCTGGGTTTTTAAGCGTGTGCTAGCACAGTATCTCAAGCACATTTTTTGTTGCCGCTGCCTGAAGTTAAAACAAATTTCCTTAGAAAAGTGATCAACCCGTTTTCTCTCTGGTTCCATAGTGTACTGTATACAGTTGTATTATTTATAAGCTTTTATTTTTAATTAACTTCAAAAATTAATACAATGCACGAATACATTTTTGCTTATGCTGTTTCTCCATTTGTGTATGTTGCCTTTATGTGTTGTGGTTTTTGATATAAAGGTCTTTCACATATTTTGTTAAATTGATCTCTAGTTTTGATTCTGTAAATACTTTTAAAAACAATACAATTTTTTTTTGATGTATTGATCTTGTGTTCTGCAACCTGCTAGGTTCACTTTTCTCTAGTTTTTTTTTTCAGATTTCTTAAGGTTTTCTTCACAGTCATGTCATCAGCAAATAAAGACAGCTTTACTTTATTCCCTTTTAGTTCAGCTTTTTGTTTTTTAAGTTTATGCTTTCTATTTCCTTCCCCCCACCTTTTTTTTTTTTTTTAAGATTTTATTTATTTATTTGGAGTGGGGTGGAGAACACAGGCTAGAGTGAAAGAGAGAAGCAGACTCCCCTCCAAGCAGAGAGCCGGAGTCCGGGCTCAGTCCCAGGACTGGGAGATTATGACCAGAGCTGAAGGCAAACGCCCAACCGACTGAGCCACCCAGGCGCCCCCTTGTTAACTTTTTCTGAATTGCATTTTCTAGGACCTTTGTAGAATGTTGAAGTTGTGAGAGTAGACATCTTTGTATTCTAGATTTTTCACCTTTAAGTATGATACTGGCTGTAGGTTTTTCCATAGATGCCCTTTATCAAATTAAGGAAGTTTTCTTCTATTCCTGCTTTGCTAGGAGTATTTTTTAAGTTATGAATGTGTGTTGAATTTTATCAAATGCTTCAGCATTTAAGACTGTATTTTTGTTGTTGTTGTTTATTCTGTTAATGTGGTGGATTTTATTGTGAATTTAACTTTACATTCTGGAAATAATCCCCACCTGGTCTTGATGTATTTTTTATATATCACAGGATTCTGTTTGCTGATATTTTGTTAAGTATTTTTATGTCCATGTTTATGAGGAAAATTGCTCTCCAGAAAATATTTTACCTAGTTTTAGTATTAGGATAATGCTAGCCTCAAAAAATGAATTGGGAAATGTCCCCTATTCAAATTCTTTTTCCTATTCAGTTTTTTTAGTTTGTGGAGCATGGGTATTCTTTTTTTTTAATTTTTTCTTTTTTTAAGATTTTATTTATTTGAGAGAGAGTCAGAGCGGGGTGGAGGGGCAAAGGAGAGAGGGTCTTTTTTTTAATTTTTTTTAAAGATTTTATTTATATATTTGGCAGAGAGAGAGACAGTGAGAGAAGGAACACAAGCAGGGGGAGTGAGAGAGGGAGAAGCAGGCTTTCCGCCAAGCAGAGAGCCTAATGTCGGGTTCGATCCCAGTACCCTGGGATGATGACCTGAGCCGAAGGCAGATGCTTAACGACTGAGCCACTCAGGTGCCCCAGGAGAGAGGGTCTGAGGCAGACCCTGAGCTGAGTGCGGAGCCCAGTGTGGAGCTCGATCTCACAACCCTGAGATCATGACCTGAGCTGAAACCAAGAGTCTGGCGCTTAACCACCTGCGCCTTGCAGGCACCCCCTATTTATTTCTTTTAAGTAAACTCTTCCTCCATTGTGGGGCTTGAACTCACAATCCCGAGATTATTTCTTCCTTTGATGTTTAATAGAACTCACTAGTGAAGCCATTGAGACTTGAATTTCTTTGGGAGAGCTATTCATATACTTTCATTTTATATTTATAAAAGGGTCAGTTTATCAAGAAATAAGTGCACATACGTTTAGGAATGTTATGTCTAACAGATTGTCAGTTTTTGTAGTTTGTTATTTTAGTAATTTCTGTATTTCATCTGAATTACCAAATTTATTGGCAAAATTGTTCATACAATTCCTTTATTATCTTTTTAATGCTTATAGGGTCTGTAATGACGTTCAGTCTTTTGTTCCTGATATTGGTGTTTTCTCTTTTTTCTTTCTCTTAGTCTTTGTTAGCAGGGATTTGGTAATATTATTAGTTTTTTTGAAGAACTGACTTTTGGCTTTGATTTATATCCATTGTACATCTGTTTTCTCTTATTTCTGCTCCTATCTTTATAATTTCTTATGTTTACTCTGGGTTTAACTTACTCTCTTTTTTATCTCTTTAAGGTGGGAACTTAGGTCATTAATTCTATATCTTTCTTATTTATAATAGAAACATTTAGAGCAGGGCACCTGGGTGGCTCAGTTGTTAAGCGTCTGCCTTCAGCTCAGGTCGTGATCCCAGGGTCCTGGGATCAAGCCCCGCATCGGGCTCCCTGCTTGGCGGGATGCTTGCTTCTCTCCCTCACCCTCTCCCGCTGCTTGTGTTCCCTCTCCCGCTCTCTCTCTCTGTCAAATAAATAAATGAAATCTTTAAAAAAAAAAAAAAGAAAGAAACATTTAGAGCTATACATTTCCTCTAACACAGCTTTGGTTAATACCCATAAATTCTGATATATTGTTCAAAATATTTTCTTTTTTTTTTTTTTTTAAGATATTTATTTATTTGAGGGAGAGAGAACGAGAGATAGAGAGCACGAGAGGGAAGAGGGTCAGAGCGAGAAGCACACTCCCCGCCGAGCAGGGAGCCTGATGCGGGACTCGATCCCGGGACTCCAGGATCATGACCTGAGCCAAAGGCAGTCGCTTAAACCACTGAGCCACCCAGGCGCCCTCAAAATATTTTCTGACTTCCATTATGAGATCTTATTTGAGCCATGGGATATTTAGAAATATATTGCTTCATTACCAAACAGTTGGGGATATTTCACAATTTTTTTTAAATTGACTTCTAATGTAATTGTTGTCAGAGAACTATGATCATAGAACTATGTCTCTGATTTTATTTTATTTTTTTTTAAAGATTTTATTTATTTGAGAGAGAGAGAATGAGAGATAGAGAGCACGAGGGGGAAGAGGGTCAGAGGGAGAAGCAGACTCCTTGCTGAGCAGGAAGCCCGATGTGGGACTTGATCCCGGGACTCCAGGATCATGACCTGAGCCGAAGGCAGTTGCTCAACCAACTGAGCCACCCAGGTGCCCTATGTCTATGATTTTAATCCATTTATATTTATTGAGATTTGTTTTATGGCTCAGATATGGTCTATCCTAGTGCACATTCATGTGCACTTAAAGAATATGTATTGTACTTTTGGATATAATATTCTATGAATGTCAAGTCAAGTTGGTTGATAATATTAATTTTCTATATTCTTACTCATTTTCCAGCTACTTGTTTTTTATCAATTGCTGAAGGTGTTTATTTCTAACTGTAATTGTGGATTTTTCTTTTTATTTCAGTTTTTGCTTCATGAATTTTAAAGCTGTTAGTAAGTGCATATACAGTTAGGAAGTATGTCTTCTTGATGATTTAATCCTTTTATTTTTATGATTTCTGGTAATATTCTTGCCCAGAAGCCTTCTTCTTTTGACACTAATAATAGTTAACTCCATTTTCCATATGATGAGTGTTTAATAGTCTTGTATTGTTTATGTTTAAAGCACATCTCTTGTAAACAAAAGTCTTTTTTATCCAGTTTGACAATGTGTGCCTTTTAAATTAGAGTAAATCTAATTATTCAAAATTGTTAGGTTTAAGACTACTGTGTTACTATTCATGTTCTATTTGTCCTTTTGTTTGTTGTTTTGTTTCTTCCTTCCCTGACTTTTTTTTTTTTTTAAGATTTCATTTATTTGCAAGCAGGGGGAATGGTAGGCAGAGGGAAAAGCAGGCTCCCTGCTGAGCAAGGAGCCCCTCCATCTCAGGACCCTGGGCCAAAGGCGGATGCTTAACTGACTGAGTCACCAAGGCGTGCCCTTCCCTGACTTTTGAATTGAACATTTTTCTAAGTTCCATTTTATCTTTTCTATTGACTTACTGTTCTGTTTCTCTCCTTTCTTTTTTTTCTTTTTCCCTTCCCTCAGTCTTTAATGGTCACTCAAAGGTAACAGTTTTTTTGTTTTGTTTTGTTTTAATATTTTTATTTCATTCTTTTTAAAAAAATTTATTTATTTATTTATTTGTCAGAGAGAGAGAGCAAGCACAAGCAGGGGGAGCAGTAGGCAGAGGGAGAAGCAGGCTCCCTGCTGAGCAAAGAGCCCGACTGGGGACTTGATCCCAGGACCCTGGGATCATGACCTGAGCCGAAGGCAGACGCTTAACCGACTGAGCCACCCAGGTGACCCTAAGACTCCATTTTCTTAAGTTACACACTAATGAATTTGCAAAACGTAAAACAGTGCTTCTTTTATCACTAAACTTAAAAAAAATTGCTTTTGAAAATGTTTTTTAAAATTGTTCTTTTAAAAAAACTGTTCTTAAAAAGGGGGCGGTGCCTGAGTGGCTCAGTCCATTAAGCATCTAACTCTTGATTTCAGCTCAGGTCATGATCTCAGGGTCATGGGCTTGAAACCTGTGTCAAGCTCTGTGCTCTGCAAGGAGTCTGCTTGAGATTCTCTCTCTCCTTCTCCCTCTGCCCCTCCCCCTGCTTGTGTGCACACTCTCTCTCTCAAATAAATAAATAAATCTTTAAAAAACACATTTCAGGGGCGCCTGGGTGGCTCAGTCATTAAGCGTCTGCCTTCGGCTCAGGGCGTGATCCCAGGGTCCTGGAATCGAGCCCCACATTGGGCTCCCTGCTCCGCGGGAAGCCTGCTTTTCCCTCTCCCACTCCCCCTGCTTGTGTTCCCTCTTTCGCTGTATCTCTCTGTCAAATAAATAAATAAAAATCTTAAACAAACAAACATATTTCATTGGGGAACCTGGGTGGCTCAGTCGGTTAAGTGTCCAACCCTTGGTGTCAGCTCAGGTTTCTATCTCAGGGTCATGGGTTCAAGCCCTGTGTTGGGCTCCATACTGAGGACAGAACCTACTTAAAAAAACTAATTCATCGTCTTCTGGCTAGTCTTGCATCTGATAAAAATTCAGTGGTCATACTTTTAAAAAAAGAACTGCCACAATCTACCCCTCAACCTTCCATGTTAGAATTTTTCTTTTCATTGTTGGTTTTTAGACATTTTCCATATTGTGGGATCTTTAGTTTATTTCATTTTGGGTCTGTTTTGCTTCTGGGATCAGTGGGTTTATATTTTGTATCTAATTGGACATATTTTGACTTTTTAAAGAAAGCCATCACATTTGTTTAAATTGTTCTTTGTACTCAGTGAATTAACTGTGAGATTCAATTAATATTTAACAAAAACAACTGCATACATTCCAAGGATAGGACAGTGTCCTTGTTGACCATTATTTTAAAAAAAAATTTTTTTCCCTCTATCTCCTGTCTTCGGAAGTTTCAATCACATGTTTATTATATTAGACTGCTTAAGATTGGACTTGTGGCTTTATGCATACTTTATTTATTTTTTGCCAACATTTTCCTGTTTCAGTTTAGATAGTTTCTATTGCACTACCTTCAACTTCACTGATGTCTGATTTTGTAGTGTCTAATCTGTTAATCTCATCTGATGTATTATTTATTTTAAGCATTTTATTTTTCAACTCTAGAAGTTCCATTGGGTCTTTTTCAGATCTTCCATTTCTCTGTTGAGATTCCATACTTATTCTCTTGTTATGCTCATGTTCTCCTTTATATCCATGAATTATAATATCTGTTTTAAAGTCCTTGTCTTTATTTTACATTTTTTTAAGATTTTATTTTTAAGTAATCTCTACATCCATGGGCTCAAACTCATGACCCTGAGATCAAGAGTCACATGCTTTCCTGACTGAGCCAGCCAGGTGTCCCTTAAAGTCCTTGTCTTTAAAACATGTTAAATATGGTTGGCTCAGTTGGTTAATTGTCCAACTCTTGATTTTCGTTCAGGTCATGATCTCAGGGTTGTGAGGATTGAGCCCTGCATCGGGCTCTGTGCTCAGCACAGAGTCTGCTTGTCCCTCCCCTTATGCTCCTCCCCCTGCTTACTCATGCTCTCTCTCTCTAATAAATAAATAAAATCTTAATAATAAATAAAACATGTTTATTAGAGCTACATGGTACAGTTTATATTTTAGAAATGATGAGTCTAGACTCCAGGTAGAGATGGATTGGAAAAGGATTAGGAGCAAAAGTAGAGAAATTAATTTATAATTTCTCAGTATTCTAGGTAAGATATGGTAGTAACTTGGATTAGAAATTGGTAGTGTAGGGGCGCCTGGGTGGCTCAGTCATTAAGCGTCTGCCTTTGGCTCAGGTCATGATCCGGGATTCCTAGGATCAGCCCCTCAGGAAGCCTGCTTCTCCTTCTGCCACTCCCCCTGCTTGTGTTCCCTCTCTCGCTGTCTCTATCTGTCAAATAAATAAATAAAATCTTAAAAAAAAAAAAAAGAAATTGATAGTGTTAAAAAAAAGAAATTGGTAGTATAGCTAGAGAGAAGGGGATGGACTAGAAATTAATTTGGAAGGTGTAACAGGCATATGCACAGCAAGAAATAGATGACACATTCAGAACAGGGATAATTCAATGAGAATTTAATTAAAGGACTACTTCCAAAGATAATAGGGTGAGTTATGGAAAAGCACAATAATGTTTTACTCCACTAAGTAACTATTGCCATCGTGGGCCCAGATGACCTCCCAGAAGGAGTGTCTTAGTCTTCAGCCTGCCGTAACAAAAATACCATAGACTAGGTGACTTATAAACAACAGAAATGTATTTCTCATAGTTTTTTTTTTTTTCCCCTCATAGTTTTGGAGGCTAGGAGGTCCAAGATCAAGTCCATGTCTGCTGGTAGATTTGGTGTCTGGTGGGAACCCACTTCTTGTTTCATAGATATTTTTGCTGTGTTCTTACATGGCAGAAAGGGGAAGGGAGTGCTCTGGAGTCTGTTTTATAAGGGCACTAATTCCATTCATGAGGGCTTATGACCTAATCACTTCCCAAAGGTTCCTGCCTCTAAATATCATCAAAGTGGGGGTTAGATTTCAACATAAGAATTTTTGAGGAGCACAGACATTCAGTCTATAGCCAGGAGAAAGAGCTAACTTTAAAGCAGTAATTGGCGGGACACAGCCCCTCAAGGCAACCTTAAAGAGAGAGAGCTGGGGAAATAATCTGTAGTGGGTTGAACCATGCCCCCCAAAAACATGTTCACATCCTAATTCCTGGAATCTATGAATTTGACCTTATTTGGAGATAGGGTCTTTGCAAATGCAATTAAGTTGAGAATCTTTTTTTTTTTTTAAGACTTATTTATTTATCCTAAAGAGGGCTAGAGCACAAGCAGGAGGGGCAGAGGGAGAGGGAGAGAGAATCTCAAGCAGACTCCGCACCAAGCGTGGAGCCCCACATGGCTTGATCCCATGACCCTGGGATCACAACCTGAGCTGAACCCATGAGTTGGACATTCAACAGACTGTGCCACTCAGGTGTTCCTAAGTTGAGAATCTTGTTGAAATTATCTGGATTTAGGGTCCACCTAAATCCAGTGACTGGTGGGATCTTTATGAGAAAAGGGAGGAGATTTGAGACCTAGAGACACAGGGAGGAAGGTCATGTGAAGATGGAGACAGAGATCAGAGTTATGTTGCCATAGCCAGGGAAAGCCAGGAGCCACCACAAGCTAAGAAAGGAACAGTTTTTGCCTAGTGCGTTCAGAGGAGAATGGCCCTGCTCACAGGGGACTTGATATTTGGACTTCTGTCCTCCAGAACTCTGAGAGAATAAATTTCTGTTATTTTGAGCCATCCCATTTTTTGTGGCATTTGTATAGTCACACTAGGATAGGAATACATGTTCTAACTTAATTCACCCTCCTGTCTTCTTTGGGAGTTTCACATTGTCAGAACCAAACTGATAGCAGGGCAAGGGGATCTATTCATGGGATCCACTTACCTACAGGAATAGAGAGCAGGGTGAAGAATAAGGGGGTGAATTTGGGTGGGAGGTAGGTGGCAAGTTGAAGCTACCCGATAGGTAGAACTGTTAGGATTTTGCTAAGTATTGGAAATGTGTATTTGTATGGGGTGTTCATTAAGAACAAGAAAGTATCAGTAATTTCTCTGTTGGTGGAAGGACCTAGACTTCTTAGCACGCAGTGTATGTGCATTACCTCTGTAACCTTAGATTAAAATTCTTTTTTAGGAATTGTGGAGGTTAGTGATAATCCATCCACATTTATTTATTTATTTATTTATTTATTTATTTATTTATTTATTTATTTAAAGATTTTATTTATTTATTTGAGAGAGAGAGAATGAGAGATAGAGAGCACGAGATGGAAGAGGGTCAGAGGGAGGAGCAGACTCCCTGCCAAGCAGGGAGCCCGATGTGGGACTCGATCCCGGGACTCCGGGATCATGACCTGAGCCGAAGGCAGTCGCTTAACCAACTGAGCCACCCAGGCGCCCTCCATCCACATTTATATAAAACTTCATGTGTCACACAGCTGCTGACTCTAAATCAAAGTTTGTGACAATGGAGTTTGACTTGGTGGCTATCCTGGACAGGGAATTGATTTATTCCTAGAATGTATAGGTATTTATTTTATTTATTTACTTATTTTTAAAGATTTTTATTTATTTGAGAGAGAGAGAGAGAGAGAGAGAGAGCGCACAAGGGGGGTGAGGGGCAGAGGGAGAAGCAGGCTCTCTGCTGAGTAAGGAGCCCGTCCTGGGACTAGATCCCGGGACTCCGGGATCATGACCTGAGCCAAAGGCAGCCGCTTAACCAACTGAGCCACCCAGGCGCCCAGAAAGTATAGGTCTTTAAAGTGAGAAATAATGGATTCTATATTATGCTTAAATAGAATTTCACATTCACCATTGGTATAGCATGGGCTTTGAATGTGATCTTGTAATAATCACATACTACAAGGAGCATGTTCCAAATTCACAAGAATACTTTATAAAATTGTGTATTTAGAATATATGGATAGAAGTGCTTGCTTCAGCAGCACATATACTAGAATATATGGATAGGAGGTGTGCCTGGGCTTAGTCAGTAGAGCAGTTTTGATCTTGGGGTCATGAGTTCAAGTCCCACATTGGGTGTAGAGCCGACTTAAAAATAATGTATTTATGGATAGGATTTTGTTTTAAATTAATTTGAATTTATGGTATACCTTCCATATAAAGCACTGTCATGTAAAACAAAAGAAATAGAAACAATGGGTTTTGATAGGTTGATACTGCCTCTTCTCCCCAATTCTGTTCAGATGTTCTACTCTTTATCAAATTGTGTTATTAATCCTGAGAAATCTTCTTTCAGTACTGTTCCATTCCCCAATATGTCTGTATAAAGGAGTGGTTAAAAATAAACATTTGAATGTACAGGTACTTCACTTTTTAGTTACTTATATTTATCCTCTTCATACTTCCAAAATGAATTTGAGATATCTTCATATTCTACTTTTATAAAGAATGAAACAACAATAACAAATCCAGTATCATCAAAGTTATGAAATAGATAAATTAGGAAATTATGCACATTCTAACAAATAGTTACCAAACTTTTCTTTATAGGATGCAGTAATGCAAGGTCATCTAGATAGCAATTCATATAGCAAGGTAGATTGGTAATGAAATAATTTATTTATTTGAGAGAGAGAGAGTGGGTACTAGCAGGGGGTCAAGGGCAGAGGGAGAAGCAGGCTCCCCGCTGAGCAGGATGCCCGATGCAGGGCTTGATCCCAGGACTCCAGGATCATGACCTAAGTGGAAGGCAGCCACTTAACGGACTGAGCCACCCAGGCACCCCAAAATGAAATAATTTGTAAAGATCATATATGTAACTTTTTTTGCAACTTGATCTATTGCCGAAAGTAAAGCGTCTGTGAATACTTCTTACTTTTTGGTACATACTGTAAACTCTTGAACCTTGACATTATTTTTATTGTTTATTCTTTTAACGTGCTCATTGAGGCTTTGCTATGTGTCCCGGGTTGTACTCTTGCTGGGGAAAAGTCATATAAAGACACAGCTGCTTTTTATTCTAATTTCAGCGTTGGGGAAATTTAATATCTGAGTGAAAGGTCGTTGACGGCCTATTGGTGGGTCAGAATTTGTTTTCATGTTCTGGTTTTCAAGAGATGGTACTTGAGCACAGCAGCTAGTTCCCATGCATGCTTTATGACAGCTGATAAATAGAATTAACCACCCATAGACAATTATTGATCTTAAATTGGTGTGTCTTATAGAAACACTGTTAAAAATTCTCTGTATTACAAGGAATTAAAAATAGTGTTTTTGAGTGCAAATTTTTCTTGTTACTCTGTATCCATCCGAGACAGTAGAAGGAACACAATTAGCCATTATGTTAGTTTGTTTGAAAACATGCTATTTTTAGCACACTAATTTCTAGAAAAGGGGGAAATGTGATTAAAATTAGATTGCTCTCTATCTCTCATTCTCTCTCTCTCAAGTAAATAAATAAAAAAATCTTAAAAAAAATTAGATCGATCCAGATTGCAATGTGAGCTTATATTGTTTGATTCTCTTGAAAGATTTAGAATTGATTGTAAGAAAGGGTTTGGCAAATGATGCTTTTTAAAAGAAATGGTCTTGTTTCTTGTGTGCTCTCAACGCATTGTGGAGATCAAAACTCTAATGCCATATGTAATTGAAATGCCAAAGGTGAGCTGCAGCATGACAGCCCGACAATGTGGTTATGATTTGATTCAGCATTTGAATGTATTTTCTAAATCACTAGCCATGGCAGTAGTTTAAGAGGTTCTTTTTTTTTTTTTTTTTAAGATTTTATTTATTTATTTGAGAGAGAGCACAGAGGGAGAGTGAGAAGGAGAAGCAGACTCCCCACTGAGCAGAGAGCCTGATGTGGGGCTGGATCCCAGAACCCTGAGATCAGGACCTGAGCCAAAGGCAGGTGCCTAACCAACTGAGCCACCCCGGCACCCCACTTTTTCTTAAAGTAGGCTCCAGGGGCGCCTGGGTGGCTCAGTCAGCTAAGCATCTGGGATCGAACCCCATGTTGGGCTCCCTACTCAGCGTGGAGCCTGCTTCTCCCTTTCCCTCTGCTGCTCCTCCTGCTTGTGTTCTCTCTCTCTCTCCCTCTCTCTGTCAAATAAATAAATAAGTAAATAATCTTAAAAAAATAATAATAAAGTAGGCTCCATGCCTAGCGTGGAGCCCAAAGCGAGGCTTGAACTTACAGCCCTGAGATCAAGACTTGAGTTGAGACCTAGAGTCAGATGCTTGACTGACTGAGCCATCCAGGTGCCCCTAAGAGGTTCTTAATATAAAATTACAGGGGATACTGACAAGTAAATGTCTGCTGTTGTTGATCAAAAATTAAAGCCTAAACAAGGAAAAAAAAAAGTACCAGTAAAGATTAAACAACTAAATAGATGTGATGCCATTTTATTGAGCAGTAAAAGACTGGGGAAGTTCAGTTTTCTACATGGTGAATTTGATGTATTTGTGACAGTTAAGTAGACATGTCAGGGAAGCAACTGGGTATCTAAGACTAGCTTAACGAGAGGTACGACCTGGGGATAATCTGGAATTCATTGGGTTCATAGATTAATACCTATTTATTTTTAAGTAAAGTCTTTTCCAGCATGGGGCTCAGACTCACGACCCCGAGGTCAAGAGTCGCATGTTCCACTGACGGAGCCAGCCAGGTACCCCTATAGATGAATATTTAGAGTCATGTAATCAGTAGTCAAATAATACAGAGGTAGAGACATTAGTCGTTAGTGGTCTTGGTGGAGGATGGAAACCTAATAGAGTGATTTGAAGAATGAATGAGATAGGATGTTTCTCTAAAACATACACTGATTTATGAAATAAAAACCAGTAGCAGATTACTGTAGTATAATTCTGTTTGCATAAAGTTCACAACATGGAGAACTAAACAATATTCAAGATGATTGTCTCTGGGTGAAGGGTTGGGAAATAACATCAGGGAGGGACACAATAAGGGACTCCAGCCATATTGGTATGTTCACTTTAAGCTATGGGGTATATAAGAATATTTTTTTAAAAAGATTTTATTTATTTATTTGACAGAGACACAGTGAGAGAGGGAACACAAGCAGGGGAGGGGGAGAGGGAGAAGCAGGCTCCCCGCGGAGCAGGGAGCCCGATGTGGGGCTCGATTCCAGGACCCTGAGATCATGACCTGAGCTAAAGGCAGCCGCTTAACCGACTGAGCCACCCAAGCGCCCCTATATAAGAATATTTAAAAATAGATTTATATTGTTTATATTTTATTACATTTTTATATTTGAATGTTTGATATCTTATATGTGGATTTAGTCTTTAATATACAGTATTTTTAAAATGGGGCTGTCATGTTCAGCAATATGGCAAATAATGTCAGAAGGTCTTAAGACTAAATATTCAGGATAAACTGTTACAAACACTCTCAAAGTAAGAGAAATCCCCAGCATTCCCACCTAATTCAGAGAAGCTGGAAAACAACACTGTAAGCAGACCCTGAAGTTTTGATGTTTACCAATGTCAATAACCAGGGATTGGAGGCTAGGCTTTTCCCAAAACCAGGTAGGGAATTTGAGTGGAGACTGTAACTATAACTATATGTATAATATAATTAATATGGGCTAACAAAGGCTGGCTTTACTTTAGTGAACTGGTATATCTAAAAAAAATCTGCTTATGGGAAAGGGAATTGGGGAAACTTGTCAGTTTTGGCTTGGATTTTGAGTGGAAAGCTATCTCCTAAAAATTTGCTATCACAGGCCTGTCTTCACACAAATTCAGCGTTTTATTTTATTTATTTTTATTTTTTTTAAAGATTTTATTTATTTGTCAGAGAGCACAAGCAGGGGGAGCGAAGCGGCAGGCAGAGCAGAGGGAGAAGCAGGCTCCCCACTGAGCAAGGAGTCCGATGTGGGACTCCATCCTAGGACTCCGGGATCACGCCCTGAGCCAAAGGCTGCCGCTTAACCGACTGAGCCACCCAGGTGTCCGAAATTCAGGGTTTTAAATGACATATGTTGCTTGGTTCAGGAAATCTGTAGCTGAGAAATTATCAAAGTGATCCCTGGTAATGCCCCTGGGGTAACTGGTGTTTAGCAGAATCTCTCTGATGTGACATGTATTCTACTCAGTCCTCATAGGAGTCCTCCAAATAAAATCCCACTAAAGATGCACTCACAGTCTTGATTTATAAAGCATTAGTCTCCATGAGTAAAAATCAATGACTAAAAGAGTTATATTCCAGGAGACCTCAGAAAATGGAATTCCGGGGCACCTGGGTGGCTCAGTCAGTTAAGCAACTGCCTTCAGCTCAGGTCAGCAATAAAGAGGAACTAATTACAAAAACACACAACATGGATGAATCGCGAATGCATTATGGAAAGTGAGAGAAATCAGATTCAAAAGGCCTACATACTGTATGATTCTATTTATATGACATTTTGGAAAAGGTAAAACTCTGGGGACAGAACACAGATTATTGTTGTATGGGGATGGTGGGAGGGAGTATCTACAAAGGGACACTAGGGAATTTTGGGGTCATAGAACTGTTCTCTATATTGTGGTGGTACATGATTGCGTTTGTTAAAACTTACAGAACTAAGGATACAACAAAAAGTAATTTTTTTGCTCTATGTAAGTTACACCTCAATTAAAAGAACAAAACAAAAATGAATAGGAAAAAGTGATTACAGTAGTCCCCCTTTATCTGAGGTTTCACTTTCTATGGTTTCACTTACCCGAAATCAACTGTGGTCTGGAAGCAGGTGATCTTCCTCCTCTTGTATTGTCAGAAGGTCATTAGTGTCATTTACCTAACTACATTTCATCACATAGGCATTTTATCATTTCATATCATCACGAGAGGGGTGGATTATAGTACAATAAGATATTTTGCGAGAGACCACATTCATATGACTTAATACAGTAGGTTAATCTCTTACAGTGCCTAATTTATAAATGAAACTTTATCATAGGTATGTATGTATAGGGAAAAATAGTGGGTATAGGGTTTGGTACTGTTGGCAGTTTCAGATATCCACTGGGGTCTTGGAACGTATCCTCTGCAGATAAGGGTGACTACTCTATAGCATGTGAACTTATCGGAGAAAGTCAGTTATGAAGAGGAGTAACTGAAGAGAATATGGGGGTCAGCAGAAGGTTTTTTTGTTTTTAAGGTATATAGGAGAGCATAAGTTATATGTTAAGAATGATCTATTTGAGGGGCACCTGGGTGGCTCAGTCGTTAAGTGTCTGCCTTCGGCTCAGGTCATGATCCTGGAGTTCCAGGATCGAGTCCTGCATCAGGCTCCCTGCTCAGCGGGGAGTCTGCTTCTTCTGATCTTCCCCCCTCATGCTTTCTCTCTCTCTCTCAAATAAATAAATAAAATCTTAAAAAAAAAAGTGATCCATTTGAGGAGAGTTTGAAATATGTATGTACGAATGAAGAAATGACAAGAGGAACCAAGGCAAAGAGGGATGAAATCCAGTCAGCACATAATGGAAGTGTTGGCCTTTTCAAGGAGGTACATGTTCTCCATGTAAGAGGAGAATAAAGAAAAAATCCATGTGGTTTCCAGCTAAGTTTAATGGTGAGATGGCTTCATTTTTCTCAGTGAAGTGAGTCAGATTCTGATAACAGCATAAAATGTGTTTGAGGAACAAGTGGAAGCCAAGGAATAATTCTTGCTTGATGTTGGGAGAGTACCCTGTCTGGAAGAGATCTTGTGAACAGAGCTGTTGTCTCAGAGCTACTGAGGGCTCATTTGAAGTTAAATGATTATGAATTTCCTGTGACACACTATGTTATGTGAGTCTTTCCCCTCTCCATAGATGATTAGCTGCTGCGTGTTGCTATAAAAACTGGATAGTGGAGTTCTTCCAGGAATGGAATTTTGTCTGGAGAGGGAACAAGGAGTTGAGGGTATTTGCAAAGCAGTAATTTAAACTTTGGACCATGGAGGTCAAAGAATTATTCCATGTTGAAGCCTTTGACAAAGGTAACAACCTCAGTTTGGCCTTTGTCTAATACAGTTGTGTCTAACACAGTGCCATGCCTTTCAAATTGTTGAATGAACAAATGCCAGTTTCTCTTAGAGGAGAAAGGGACCATAGCTCTCACCTCTCTTATGGTTCTCATCCTTCTACAGCACCCTGGGTATAGCAGCCTTTTACATTGTGAACACTTGAGGATAATCATAGGCTTTCCTTCTTATCCTCTGGGACATAGTAATCACTGAATAAATATTTGTTGAATGAATGACCATGTGATCTCTGCTTGAGTTGTCCCTTGTGTTTTATTGAAATTGTCGGATTTCTTGGTTTTATTCCCCACTAAACTGTAGCTCCAAAAAGATTAGAACTATATTTTGCTCATCCTGTATTTTCAGTGGCTGGTACAGAACAGGTGATGAGTGAAGGATTGAGAGAACTTAATTTTTTTCAAGTTAGAACAAAGTATAATAGATAAAATTTTCCATTCAGTTAACAGTTGGAATAAGGTGGTTTCATTACATATAGATCATATAAATCACAATTAGGGTAAAGAGAATGTATCTTCAGATATCCTCATCAAGTAATTAGATGTATTTTGCATGACCACTTTTATGTTGAATTTTTGTAGATGTATTCTAACAAAGTTTGTTTTCTAGGAGGAGGCATCTCCCTACTCTTTGGTCAATATCTGCCTGAACGTCCTGATTGCTAACCTAGAGAAATTGTGTTCTGAAAGATCTGACGGAACCTTGTGCCTTCCAGAGCACTGGAGTTTCCCTCAGGAAGTAGCTGATCGATTCCTTGGGGTAATGACATGGCAAGGTAAAGATAAAGCTCCTTTATTTTTATTTAATTTAATATTTTTTGATAAGGCTCCTTTATATTGTACTCTTATAGCACTTTACTATTTGAAAAGCACTTTCATATACAGTTTCTGTTTTGCTCCTCACAACAAGTGGATGGGAAATAAGGAAATTATTACCATTTTATTTGTGTGGAGATTTGAATCTCTGAGTCTTTTGGGGATCCCTTGATGGAAATTTATCTTGCTTCTAGGCTTATGGCTATTGGCTTAGCAGAGAGAAGATGGTGGGGAACTAAACCAAGTTCCCACTCCTCCATCTGCTCTCCAGCTTCTGAAATGCTGTTGCTGTAGTCTTGTCTCCTACTCTTTTTTTTTTTTTTTTTTACGTTTTACTTAAGTAATCTCTACACCCAACATGGGGCTCGAACTAATGACCCCGAGATCAAGAGTCACATGCTCTTCTGACTGAGCCAACCAGGTACCCCTCCTACTCTTTTCATTGTGAATATGAGATTTAAAAAAAATTTTTCTAGGGCACTGGGTGGCCCAGTTGGTTAAGTGACTGACTCTTGATTTCTGCTCAGGTCATGATCTCAGGGTCCTGGGATTGAGCCTGCATCTGGCTCCACGCTTGGTGAAGTCTGCTTGAGATTCTCTCCCTCTACCCCCTCTGCTTGTGCTCACTTGCTCTCTCAAATAAATCTAAAAAAAAAAAAAAACCCTTAGAAAATTTTTTCCTTTACTTCCCACAGTAGTCGGGCCTTCAGGGGCTATGTTTAATTTACCATGTTACAGTTTTTTTTTTTTTTTTAAGATTTTATTTATTTATTTGAGAGAGAGCAAGTGAGCAAGCATGAGCCAGGGGAGGGGCAGGGGGACAAGCAGACTCCCTGCTGAGTGGGGAGCCTGACACGGGATCCCGAGATCATGATGCTTAACTGACTGAGCCACCCAGGCACCCCTACAGTTTTTTCTTACTAAGAAGGCTTTTTTGTAACAAATTATTGAGAGATAATTTCACATACTATATAATTCCCCCTTTTAAAGTGTACAATTCAGTGGGCAGGGGTTTGTTTTGTTTGTTTTTATCACAGATTTGGGCAACCATCATCACAATCAATTTTAGAACATTTTCATCATCTTTTTTTTTCTTTTAAAGATTTTATTTATTTATTTGAGAGAGAGCATGAGAGAGAGAGAGAGCATGAGAGGGGGGAGGGTCAGAGGGAGAAGCAGACTCCCCGCTGAGCAGGGAGCCCAGTGTGGGACTCTATCCCGGGACTCCAGGATCATGACCTGAGCCGAAGGCAGTCGCTTAGCCAACTGAGCCACCCAGGAGCCCAACATTTTCATCATCTTAAAAAGAAACTCCTAACCCGTTTCCCCAACCCTAAACAACTACTCATCTTCTTTCTATCTCTATGAGTTTGTCTTTTCTTAACACGTAATATAAATAAAATCATGCAGTATGTGACCATTTATGTCTGGCTTTTTTTACTCAGCATAATATTGTCAAGGTTCATCCATGTTGTAGCAGCAGTCACTACTTCATTTTTATGGCTATGGATATTCCACTGTATGACAGTACCACATTTTATTCATTTATCAGCTGATGGACATTTGGGTTGTTTCTGCATTTTGGCTATTATGAATAATGCTGCTTATAAACATTTGTGTACACATTTCTGTGTGGAGATATGTTTTCATTTCTCTTGGGTGTGTACCTGGGAGTAGAATTGCTGGGCTAAACAGCAACTCTATGTTTAACTTTTTGAGGAATTTCCAAATTGTTTCCCAAAGTGGCTGCACCATTTTATGCTTCCATCAGCAGCATGCAAGCGTTCTGATTTCTCCACAACCTCACCAAAGTCATTGTTTGACTTTTTGATTATAGCCATCCTGGTGGGTGTTAAGTATTTATTGTGGTTTTGATTTGCATTTCCCTAATGAGTAATGATGTTGAGCATATTTTTATATGCTTTTTGGGCATTTGCGTACCTTCTTTAGAGAAATGTCTATTCAGATCCTTTGCCCATTTCTTAATTAGATTGTCCTCTATTATTGAGTTGTGAGACGAGATTTTTTTTTAAGATTTTATTTATTTAGAGTGTAAGCAGGGGGAGGGGCAGAGGGAGAGAGAGAATCTCAAGCAGATTCCATGCTGGGTGTGGAGCCCATCGCGGAGATCCATCCTATGACCCCGTGATCATGACCTGATCCGAAACCAAGAATCAGTTGCTTAACCAACCGAGCCATTCTGAGCCCCAAGAGTTTTGTTGTTGTTTTTTTTAAAGATTTTATTTATTTGACAGAGAGCACAAGCAAAGGGAGAGAGAGGGAGAAGCAGGCTCCCTGCTGAGCAAGGAGCCCGATGTGGGACTTGATCCCAGGACCCTGGGATCATGACCTGAGCCGAAGACAGATGCTTAACCGACAGAGCCACCCAGGCACTCCAAGTTTTTTTTTTTTTTTTAACGAAGTATAATTGACATCATTAGGTGTGCAACACAGTGATTCATTGCATATGTTACAAAATGATCACTTTGGTAAATCTAGTTGCCATCTGTCACCATACAAAGATTTTACACTATTACTGACTATATTCCCTATGCTGTACATTATGTCTCCATGTCTGTTTTCTTTAAATATTCTAGATGCAAGTCCCTGATCAGTTATTGGCTCGCAGTTATATTCTTCCATTCTATGAATTCTCTTTTCACATTGCTGATAGCATTCTTTGACTCCCAAAAGTTAATTTTGATGAAGGCCAATTATTCTGCTTCTTTTATGGCTTCTGCTTTTGGTACCCTATCTAAAATTCCATTGCCAAGTCCAAGGTCCTAAGTATTTACACTTGTATTTTCTTCTTCTAAGAGTGTTGGTTTCTTCTCCCTTAACACAGTCTAAGGTTTTTGATCCATTTTGAGTTTATTTTTGATATGGCATGAGGTGTAAGAGTCCAGCTTCATTTTTAACATGTTCCTGTACAGTTGTCCCATCACTATTTGTTGAAAAGTCTACCTTTGATTATTGAGTGGTCTTGGCACCCTTTTTATTATTTTTTATTTTTACTTTTTTTATTTTTAAAAATTTAAGTAGGCTCCACACCCAACATGGGGTTTGAACTCACAACCCTGAGATCAAGAGTTGCAAGCTGTATGGACCGAGCCAGCCAGGTACCCCTGGTCATCCAGTTTTTTTAAAAAGATGCCAATGGGGTGCCTGGCTGGCTTAGTCAGAAGAACGTGAGACTCTTGATTGCAAGGTTGTGAGTTCAAGACCCACACTGTGTATGGAGATTACTTAAAATCTTAAAAAATATATTGGAAGACCAGAAAGGCACAGGTTTATTTCTTACTCTCAGTTCTGTTCCATGGCACAATATATCTGTCCTAATGTCTCTATGACTGTTAATGTTGCTTTGTAGTAAATTTTGAAATTGGAAAGTGCGAGTCTTCCAACTTTGTTCTTTTTAGGATTGTCTTGGCTATTCTGGGTCCTTTATATTTCCATATAAATTTTAGAACCAGTTGGTCAGTTTTTTTGTTTTTTTTTTTTAAGAATTTATTTATTTGAGAAAGAGAATGCACATGAGAGAGCACAAGCAGGGGGAATGGCAGAGAGCAAGGGAGAAGCAGACTCTTCACCAAACAGGGAGCCCAATGCAGGGCTTGATCCCAGGACCCTTAACCGACTGAGCCACCTAGGCGCCCATCCCAGTTGGCCAATTTCTACAAAGAATCCAGCTGTGGTGGGGCACGTGGGTAGCTCAGTCATTAAGCGTCTGCCTTTGGCTCAGGTCATGATCCCAGGGTCCTGGGATTGAGCCCCAAGTTGGGCTCCCTGCTCCGTGGGAAGCCTCCTTCTCCCTCCCCCACTCCCCCTGTTTGTGTTCCTTTGTTTGGCTTTGTCTCTGTCAAATAAGTAAATAAATAATAAAAATAAATAAAAAATAAAGAATCCAGCTGTGGGGCTCCTGGGTGGCTCAGTCAGTTAGGTGTCTGCTTTCGGCTAGGGTCATGATCCCGGGGTCCTGGGATACAGCCCGGTGTTGGACTCCCTGCTTGGTGGAGAGCCTGCTTCTCCCTCAGCCCCCCGCTTGTGCTCTCTCGCCATCTCTCTGTCTCTCTCTCTCAAATAAATACATTAAAAAAAAAAATCTGTAGTTTAAATAGCTAACCCAAACTCAAGAATGAAAGATTTCAAATTGTTAAGATGGCAAAACACTGGTGAAAATAATTAAAGAGGATCTAAATAATGAGACACCATGTTCCTAGATCAGAACACTTAATACAGTTAAGATGGCAATACTCCCCAGATTTACATACATATTTGATGCAATTCCATTTCAAATCCCAACTGGATTCTTGTTTTTTGTTTTTTTAAGATTTTTTTTTTTAATTACTAGATTTTTGGGGCACCTGGGTAGTCCAGTTGTTAAGCGTCTGCCTTCGGCTCAGGTTATGATCCTGGGGTCCTGGGATCGAGCCCTACATCGGGCTCCCTGGTCCGCGGGAAGCCTGCTTCTCCCTCTCCTACTCCCCCTGCTTGTGTTTCCTCTCTTGCTGCCTCTCTCTCTGTCAAATAAATAAATAAAATCTTAAAAAAAAACAACTAGATTTTAAATTTTTAAAAAGATTTTATTTATTTGAATGAGAGAGAGAGAGAGCACATGAGTGGGGGTGAGAGGCAGAGGGAGAGAGAGAAACAGACACCCAGATGAGCAGGGAGCCTGACGCAGGGCTTGATCTCAAGACCCCCGAGACGGATGACGGGTGCTTAATCAACTGAGCCATCTAGGCGCTCCTTTTTTTTTTTTTTTTTTTATTTCCTTCAACAGTGTTTTCTAGTTTATGCATATAAGTTTTACACTTATTAAATTTATTTTTTAGGGGCGCCTGGGTGGCTCAGTTGGTTAAGCATCTGCCTTCAGCTTGGGTCATGATCCCGGGGTCCTGGGATTGAGCCCCATGTCACACTCTGTGCTCGGCGGAGAGTCTGCTTCTCCCTTTCTTTCTCCCTCTGCCCCTCCCCCTGCTTGTGCGCGTGCTCTCTCTCTCTTTCTAAAAAGTAAATAAATAAAATCTTCAAAAATTTTTTTTATTTTTTAAGTTTTTGTGTTTTTTTGTTTTGAGAGAGAGAGAGCAAGAGCACATGCACTTGCAGGGGGAGAGCAGAGGAAGAGGGAGGGAGAATCCCAAGTAGGGATTTGATGATGCAGGGCTCGATCTCTTGACCCTGAGATCATGACCTGAGCTGAAATCAAGAGTTGGACACTTAACTGACTGTGGCCCCCAGGCACCGCAGTATTTTATTCTTTTGATGCTATTTTACATGGAATTTCTTTCCTTTCTTTCCTTCCTTTCTTTCCTTTCCTTTCCTTTCCTTTCCTTTCCTTTCCTTCCTTCCTTCCTTCCTTCCTTCCTTCTTTCCTTCCTTCCTTCCCTCCCTCCCTCCCTCCCTCCCTCCCTTCCTTCCTTCCTTCCTTCCATTTGACAGAGAGTATGAGCAGGGAGAGGGGCAGAGAGAGAGGAGGAGCCTGACCTGGGACTCAATCCCAGGACCCTGGGATCAGTCAGAGGCTTAACTGACTGAGCCACCCAGCCGTCCCTGGAATTGCTTTTTTAATTTCATTTTTGGATTGTTCATTTTTAATAAACAGAAATACAATTTTTTAAAAAAATATAGGCTCCACACCTAATGTGGGGCTTGAACTTACGACCCAAGATTAGAGTGGCATGCTTTACTGACTGAGCCAGCCATCCCCTACAATTGATTTTTTTTCTTATGTTGATTATAAATCCTGGAAACTTTCTGAACTCATTTATTAATTCTTAACAGTTTTTTAGTGGATTCCTTAGGATTTTCTATTATAAGATGTCATTTGCAATGAAGATAGTTTTACTTCTTCTTTTCTGTTTTGGATGCCTTTTATTTAATTTTCTTTTCCAGTTTCCCTGGCTAGAGCCTTCAATGCAGTTTTGAAGTATTGAACATTGAAGTTGAAGTATTGAAATGGACATGCTTATCTTTTTTCTGATCTCAGGGGGAAGGCATCTAGTCTTTCACTATTAAGTATGATGTTAGTTTTGGGGTTTTGGTAGCTGCCCTTAACAGACTGAGGAGGTTTCCTTCTATTTTAGTTGTTGGACATTTTCATCAGGAAAAGTGTTGGCTTTTTCTTCATATGTCAAAATGCTCATGGTGGTTTTGTTTTTTATTCTATTAATATGGTGTATTATGTTAATTCCTTTTTGGATATTAATGCAGTCTTGCTTTCCTGGGATAAATCCTACCTGGTCATGGTGTGTAATTCTTTTGTATGTTGCTAGATGGTTTGCTGCTATTTTGATGAGGTTTTTTTTTTTCTTTTGAGATTTGTCCATTATTTTATTTTATTTTTTTTAATTTTTTTTTTTTTAAAGATTTTATTTATTTATTTGAGAGAGAGAGAGAATGAGAGATAGAGAGCATGAGAGGGAAGAGGGTCAGAGGGAGAAGCAGACTCCCCGCCAAGCAGGGAGCCCGATGCGGGACTCAATCCCGGGACTCCAGGATCATGACCTGAGCCGAAGGCAGTCGCTTAACCAACTGAGCCACCCAGGCGCCCGAGATTTGTCCATTATTTTAAAGGATTATTGGTCTGTTCCGCTTTTGTGATGTCTTTATCTGGGTTTGGCATCAGGATAGTACTGAGTTGGGAGGTGTTCCCTCTTCTGTTTTTTGGAAGAGTTTGAAGAATTGTTATGAATTCTTTAAATGTTGGTGGAATTCACCAGTGAAGCCCTTGTGGCCTCCTTGTGTGAGTAGGTTTTTTGTTTTTTGTTTTTTTTTTTTAAAGTAATCTCTAGGCCCAGTGTAGGGCTTGAATTCACAACCCTGAGATCAAGAGTTGCATGCTCTACCAGATGAGCCAGCCACATCCCCCTGTGTGGGGAGTTTTTTTGTTTTGTTTTATTTTAAAATTTTATTTATTGGATGCCTGGGTGGCTCAGTCAATTAAGCATCTGACTCTTGATTTCAGCTCAGGTCATGATCTCAGGGTTGTGAGATCAAACTCCACATCAGGCTCAGTGCTCAGCTCAGAGGCTGCTTGAGTTTCTCTCTCCTTCTCCCTCTGCCCCTCCCCTTCCCGTCTGCCCCCCTAAATAAATAAATAAAAATCTTCAGAAAATTTTCTTTAAAAAGATTTATCTATCTGTCTATCTGAGAGAGATGGAGAGCAAGTGCCTGTGAGCAGGGGGAGGGGCAGAGGGAGAGAACCCCCTCCCTTTTTTAAAGATTTAATTTTTATTTGTCAGGGAGGGGGAGCAGCAGGCAGAGGAAGAAGGAGGCTCCCCGCTTAGGAAGGAGCCTGATGTGGGACTCGATCCCAGGACCCTGGGATCATGACCTGACCCAAAGGCAGATGCTTAACCTACTGAGCCACCCAGGTGTCCCAGAGGGAGAGAATCTCAAGCAGACTCCCTGCTGAGCATGGAACCAGATACGGGGCTTGATCTCATGACCCCAAGACCATGACCTGAGCCAAAACCAAGAGTCGGATGCTTAACCAGCTGAGCCACCCAGGCGCCCCATGGGTAGTTTTTTGATGATGAATTCAATCTATTGTTATAATAATAAGTATTGTTATATTGTCTATTCTTTTTTTATTTAAAAAATTTTTTTTTAAAAGATTTTTATTTGAGAGAATACAAGCTGGGGGAAAGGTAGGAGAGGGAGAAGCAGACTCCCCCTTGAGCAGGGAGCTCTATATGGGGCTCAGTCCTAGGACTCAGTCATCATGACCTGAGCCTAAGGCAGATGCTTAACCAACTGAGCCACCCAGGCGCCCCTATTTTTCTCTTTTTTCCCCCCATTTTTCTTGTTAAAGATTTTAGTTTAGTGTACAGATTTATTTATTTATTTTGGTGGGGAGAGGGGCAGAGGGAAAGGGAGAGAAGTAGACTCCCAGCTGAGTGAGGAGCCGACCTGGGGCTTGATCTCATGACCTTGAGGTCACGACCTGAACCAAAAGGAAGAGTCAGATGGTTAACTAACTGAGCTACAGGTACCCCACGATTTTATTTTTACATAATTGCTACATCCAGTGCAGGACTTGAACTTAGAAGCCTGAGGTCAGGAGTTGCATGCTCTACTTAATGAGCCAGCCAGGTGCCCACATAATCTATTTCTTGAGTAGTTTTGGTAGTTTGTGTTATTCTTTGAACTTGTCCATTTCATTTAAATTATCCAATTAATGGCATATGATTGTTCTTAGTATTTCTTTATAATATTTTATTTCTACAATGTAAGTAGTTCTGTCCCTTCTCATTTCTCATTCAAGTAATTTGAGTCCTCTCTTTGGGTTAGTCAAGCTAAAGGTTTATCAATTTTGTTGATCTTTTCAGAGAACTAACTTTTGATTTCATTCTTTTTTTTCTTTATTGTCTTTTCTATTCTCCATTTCATTAATTTCCACTCTAATCTTTATTATTTCCTTCCTCCTACTCACTTAGTTTGCTTTTTCTTTTCCTCTGTGTATTAAGGAAGAAGGTGAGGTTATTGATTTGAGATCTTTTTTTTAATGTGATTAGAATGACAGATTTTCCTCAAGTACTGCTTTAGCTGCGTAAGTTTTTGTGTGTTGTCTTCACTCTGCATTCATCTCAAATAACTTTTGATTTCTTTCTTCCTTTTGATTTCTTCCTTGGCCCATTCGGTTTTTAGGAGTGTATTGTTTAATTTTCATATACTTGTGATTTCCCGAGATGTCTTTGTTATTAATTTTTAATTTATTGTAGTTGGAGAACATACTGTGTTTTATTTCAATTCATTTAAATTTATTGGGATTTATTTTGTGGCTTAATATATGGTTGTTTCGGGAGAACGTTCCATGTGGTCTTGAGAAGAATGTGTATTTTGCTGCTACAGGGCCAGTTACTCTGAAGATTTTTGTGAGATCTAGTTGTTTGTTTATAAAAAGATTTTATATATTTGAGAGAGAGAGCATGAGTGGGGGGAGGGAGGGAGAAGCTGAAGCAGACTCCCCACTGAGCGCAGAGCCAGCTGCAGGACTCCATCCCAGGACCCAAGATCATGATCTGAGCCGAAGTCAGCCACTTAACCAACTGAGTCACCCAGGCACTGCTGAGATCTAGTTGTTTAGAATGTTGTTTTAATTGTCTGTTTTCTTGTTGGATCTTTTGCCTACATTGATAAAGTTTTGAATCCTTTTTGTTATTCATGCTAAATAGGATACACCTGTACTCTTAAGAAATTTAACAGGGAAAAAAGAAAAAGGGGGGTGGGTGACTTTTTATGAGGGTGCAGCTGGGGGAGGGGATAGCATGGACCTATTGCGTGGAAAAAGAGAAAAGCCAGTGAAGAGGGAAACATTCAAAATATAAGAGCTGAAAATTGATGACACAAGGTCCTGGTGGTGACTGAAGGACAAGAATCATGAGCCTAGGTGTGTAGGGTTTGCCTCAGAAGGAAGAAATGACAGATAACGAAAAGGAAAATAGCGAGGGTGGAATATTGGTGCGGAGGAATGTCATTCTGAAAGATTCTAAGTTATTTGCTGGCCGAGGGGAGGTGAGGTGATAAAGAGAAGGAGATAAAAAGATTTATTTTTCCAAGTTGAGGTTGGAGATAACCAATTTGTAAAGTCAGTGTTTCTTGACTCACTCAATTTATTTATGGGAGGCAGGACCCTAGTGTTCAGGGATCCATAGGATAACTTCACAAGGGTACAGTTCCTGGTGGATTGGGTGACTGAGGCTGAAGATTGGGAAGTTTCGTTCTGTGGTTTAATTAGGAACAACCCCCCCCATCAGTTTTTCCCAATTGAGATAAGCAATATATCAGCCATATGTTATTAAGTTTATATAATAATAAAGCCATTAAAGTTATAATGGCTAACATTTTGACAGACACTGTAGTAAGAACTTTTTGTATATACTGTTACCTCTTTTTTTCCCCCTCTGTTATCTCTTTATAGATGAAGAAACCGAGGATCAGAGAGATTAAGTAACGTTTGGTTCAAGGGTCATATAGCTCAGAAGTGGCAGTCAGGATTTGAGCCAAGGCCCTCTGGGTCCAGACACAGTGGTTTTTTGTTTGTTCTTTACCATGCTGTCTGTGCCTTCATATGTTCACTTCATGTGCTGAATTGTTTGGCTAGAATTTTCCTAGGTGACAGTTTGATAACCTTTTCAAGAGACTTGTGGCAAATTTCTTACAAATAACTATGTGCATATAGCTATTTTTACTTCTTAATTTATCAAGTCCCTACTACTCACCAGACACTGTGCTAGGAGCTAAAGCTATGAAAATAAACCCTGAGCTCTATTCCCCTTAAGGAGTCTCTGAAAGTGCTACTTTGTATTCAGTGTTATTTATTTTATTGTATTTTTTTTTAAGTAGGCTCTATGCCCAACATGGGGCTTGAACTCATGACCCTGAGATCAAGAGTTATACGTTCTACTGACTGAGCCAGCCAGGCACCCCTCATATTTACTTTTAATATAAAGATGCTATATGCCACCAGTTAAAAATTTTGCAAAAAAATTAAAAGAAAATGCATTTGGGGCGCCTGGGTGGCTCAGTCGTTAAGCGTCTGTCTTCGGCTCAGGTCATGATCCCAGCATCGTGGGATCGAGCATTGGGCTCCCTGCTCAGCGGGAAGCCTGCTTCTCCCTCTCCCACCATGCTCAGCGGGAGGCCTGCTTCTCCCTCTCCCACTCCCCCTGCTTGTGTTCCCTCTTGCACTCTCTCTCTGTCAAATGAATAAATGAAAAAAAAATCTTACAAATGAAAAAAAAATGTATCCTATGATGTGGCTTTTACCCTCGGAGCAGCATATATTCTTCAGAGTGTATATAGTTTAGTAAGAAAAGAAGATAAATTTTATATCTTCTAATCTCTCTGTAGATTTCAGTTTTTAAAAACTCTATTACGTAAATGTTTTGAAATGTACAAAACTAGAGAAACTAAACCTCAGTATATTCAACTTAGACATTATCGACTCATGGTCAATCTTGTATCATCTATACCTCTACCCATCCTTGTCCTGCCCCCACATATTTTGAAGTAAATCCTAGATATTCTGTCATTTCAACTGTAAGTGTAGTTGGGGAGTGGGAACTTGTTTGCATGTGTGTGTGTATATGTATGTGTGTGTACGTATATGTATATACATAACACCATAATTTTAATTTCACACTTAAAATTCTAATATTTTTAATATTATCAAGTATATAGGGAGTGTTCATTTTGACTGTCTTACAACTTTATTTTTTTAAAAGATTTTATTTTTTTATTTTTTTTTGTTTTTTAAAGATTTTATTTATTTGAGAGAGCGCACAAGAGCCAGGGCAGGGTGAGGGGGAAGAGCGGGGGTGGGGGGGGTAAGAAGAGAAGCAGACTCTCTGCTGAATGGGGAGTTCCAGGCAGGGCCTCGATCCCACGTGACCTGAGCCACGCGGGTGCCCCTTATTTATTTTAGAGAGAGAGCGAGAGAATGGGGAGAGGGACAGAGGGAGAGAATCCTGAAGCAAGCTCCCTGCTGAGCATGGAGCCCACAGGGCTTGATCCTAGGACCCCGAGATCATGACTTCAGCTGAAATCAAGAGTTGGCTGCTTAACCAACTGAACCACCCAGGTGCCCCTGTCTTACAACTTTTAAAAAACCTTTGTTTTAATTAGTATCCAGGTGAGGTCCATATATTGTGATGGTTGATGGGGTTTTTAGGACTCTCTTATATTTCTTGTATTATTTTGCAATATGCATGTTGTGCGTGTATTTCTATCTTTGTATGTGTATTTTTTTTAAGACTTTATTTTTTAGAGGAGTTTTAGATTTACAACCGAATTGAGAAGGAGGTACAGAGATTTCTCATTAATTCTGCCCCCACACATGCATAGCCTCTCCTGTTGTCAATATCACTTATCAAATGGTACTTTTTTTTTTTAACCAAGGGTGACTCTACATTTGACACATCATAATCACCTAGAGTCCATGTTTTACCTTAGGGTTCACTCCTGGTGTTGTGTATTCTATGGGTTTGGATGAAAGTATAATGACACATTCATCATTATATCAGAGTATTTTCACTACCCAAAAAGTCTTCTGTCCTCTTCCTATTCATCTCTTCCTCCCATTCCTGGCAGTCACTTATCTTCATTCTGTCCCCATATTTTGCATATTTGGAATCATACAGTATGTAGCCTTTTCAGATTGGCTTCTTTCACTCAGTAATATGTGTTTCACCATGTCTTTTATAGTTTAATAGCTTATGTCTTTTTTTTTTAAGATTTATTTTTTATATTCTTTTTTTTAAGATTTTATTTATCTGAGAGAGAGAGAGAATGAGAGAGAGAACACGAGAGGGGGGAGGGTCAGAGGCAGAAGCAGACTCCCTGCTGAGCAGGGAGCCTGATGCGGGACTCGATCCTGGGACTCCAGGATCATGACCTGAGCCAAAGGCAGTCGCTTAACCAACTGAGCCACCCAAGTGCCCTAAGATTTATTTATTTTAGAGAGAGAGAGCACACAAGCAGGGAGAAGGGCAGTGGCAGGGGCAGAGGGAGAGGATCTCAAGCAGACTCCCTGCTTAGCATGGAGCCTTACTCGGGGCTGGATCTCACGACCCTGAGATCACGACCCGAGCTCAGACTAAGAGTTGGCCACTTACTGACTGAGCCACCCAGGTGCCCCCTAGCTCATGTCTTTTTAGTGCTGAATAATAGTCCATTGTCTGGATGTGCCACACTTTATTCATTTACCTACTGAAGGATGTCTTGCTTCCAAGTTTTGGCAATTATGAATAAAGCTTCTATAAACATCTCTGTGCAAGTTTTTGTGTGGGCATGTTTTCACTTCCTTTGGGAATGCGAGTGCTAGATCATATGGTAAAAATATGTGTAGTTTTGTAAAAAACTGACAAACTGTCTTCCAGAATGGCTTAGGTACCATTCTTCGTTCCCACTAGCAATGAGAGAATTCCTGTTGCTTCACATTCTGCCTAGCTTTGGGTGTTACCAGTGTTTTGAATTTGGGCCATTCTGCTGGTGTACAGGTATACAGTAGTGACTTCTTGTTGTCTTAATTTACATTTCCCTAATGACAGATGATGTGGAGCATCTTTCTGAATGCTTATTTGCCATCTACATGTTGTCTTTGGTGAGGTGTTTGTTCAGGTTTTTGGCCCTTTTTTTTAATTGGGATGTTTGTTTTCTTACTGGTTTTTTTTATTGTTATGAGTTGTTTGTATATTTTGGATAAGTTATTTACCAGATATGTGTTTTATAATGATTTTCTCCCAGTCTGGCTTGTCTTTTAATTCTCTTGATATACTCTTTCACAGGGCATAAGATTTTAATTTTTTTTAATTAATTTATTTGAGTGTGAATGAGAGTAAGAGGGAGAGAGAACATGAGGCAGACTCTGCACTGAGCACAGAGCCTGACATGGGGCTCAGTCCCATGACTGTGAGATCACAACCCGAGCTGAAACCAAGAGTTGGACACCCAACCGACTGAGCCACCCAGGCACCCCAAGATTTTAATTTTAATGAAGTCCAGCTTATCAATTATTATTTTTTATAATTTTATTTATTTAAGTAATCTCTAACCCCTCCCATGGGGCTCTAACCCATAACCCTGAGATCAGGAGTCATATGGTCTTCCACCTGAGCCAGCTAGGTGCCCCTCAATTATTTCTTTCATGGATTGTGTCTTTGGTGTTGTATCTAAAAAGGCATCACCATACCCATTGGTTTTCTCCTATGTTATCTTCTAGGAGTTTTATAATTTTGTGTTTTACATTTAGGTGCTGCATGATCTGTTTTAATTTTTGTGAAGGGTGTTAGGTCTGTGTCTAGATACGTGTTTTTTTGTTTTTGCTTTTTTCATGTGGATGTCCATTTGTTCGAACATCATTTGCTGAAGATACTGTATTTGAGCCATCGAATTTCCTGTGCTCCTTTGTCAAAGATCAGTTGACTATTTCTTGGCTCTCTCTTCTAGTCCATTGATCTCTTTATTCTTTCACCAGTACCACACTGCCTTGATTACTGTAGCTTTTATAATAAGTCTTGAAGTTGAGTTAGTAGTGTCAGCTTTCCAAGGTCGTTCTTCTCTTTCAGTATTATGTTGGCTATTCTGTGTCTTTTGCCTCCGATTTAAACTTTAGAATCAGGGTGCCTGGGTGGCTCAGTCCGTTAAGCATCTGCCTTCAGCTCGGGTCATGATCCCGGGGTCCTGGGATTAAGTCCCGCATCGGGCTCCCTGCTCAGTGGGGGGCCTGCTTCTCCCTCTCCCTCTGCCTGCCGTTCTGTCTACTTGTGCTCTTTGTCAAATAAATAAAATCTAAAAAAAAAAAGGAAAAGATTAAAAAAAAAGTTAAAAAATAAACTTTAGAATCAGCTTATTGATATTCACAAAATAACCTGCTGGGATTTTTCTTAGGATTGCATAGTATCTGTAGATGAAGTTGGGAAAAACTGATAACTTTTTTTTCTTTTTCTTTTTAATTCCAATGTAGTTAACGAACAGTGTTATATTAGCTTCAGGTGTACAACTTTGTGATTCAACAGTTCTGTACATCACCCTGTGCTCATCACAAAAAGTGTATTCCTTAATCCCCATCACCTATTTCACCCCCCCCCCCGCCCCGTAATAATCAGTTTGTTCTCAGTAGAGTCTGTTTCTTGGTTTGTGTGGGTCTCTCTCTCGTTCTTCCCCTCTCCTCATTGTTTTGTTTCTTAAATTCCGTATGAGTGAAATCATACAGTATTTGTTTTTCTCCAACTGACTTATTTCATTGAGCATTACACTCTCTACCTCCGTCCATGTTGTTGCAAATGGCAAGATTTCATTCTTCTTTATGGCTGAGTAATGGGAAAAACTGGTATCTTGATGATATTGAGTCTTCTTTTTGTGAACATGGAATATCTCTCCATTTATTTAGTTCTTTGATTTCATGTTTTCTAGTCTTCCTCATATAGATCTTGTACGTATTTTATTAGGTTTATACTTAAGTATTTCATTGTTTTGGGGTGCTGATGTAATTGTATTTCTAGAAAGGAGTGGTGAGAGGGGACATCCTTGCCTTGTACCTGATCTTATTAAAAATTTTTACTTTCTCACTACTAAGTAGATTAGTTGTAGATTTTTTTGTAGGTAGGCTTTTCAAATTGAGCAAGTTCCTGTAGTTTATTGAGAGTTGTTTAGGAATGAGTGTTGGATTTTGTCAAATGCCTTTTTTTTTTGCGTCTATTGATATAATCATGTGATTTTTCTTTTTTCAGTCTGTTGATATGATGGATTACATTAATTGATTTTTTTTTGCATTTTATTTTACATTAATTGATTTTTGAATATTGAACCGGCTTTCCCATACCTGGGATAAATTCATTTGGTTGTGGTGTGGAATTCTTTTTATACATTGTTGGATTTGGTTTGCTAAGATTTTGTTGAGGATTTTTGCATCTGTGTTCATGAGATTTATTTGTCAGTAGTTTTCTAACATCTGTGTGGTTTTGCTGTTAGGGTATTGCTGGCCTCAAAGAATGAGTTAGGAAGTATGTCCTCTGCTTCTATCCTCTGAAATAAATTGTGGAGGACTGGTATAATTCCTTGTTCAGTGTTTGGTAAAATTCACCAGTAAACTCATCTGGACCTGGTGCTTTGTGTTTTGGAAGGTTATTAATTATTGATTCAATTTCTGTAACAGGCTGTTCAGATAATCTATTTCTTCTTGAGAAGTGTGAGTTTTGGCAGATTATGTCTTTCAAGGAATTGGTCCATTTATTTAGTTTATCGTATTTGTGGGTATAGAGTTGTTCATAGTATTCTTTTCTTACCTCCTTTTTTTTTTTTGCTTTTTCTTATCCTTTTAATAGTCAAGGGATCTAGAATGATGTCTTCTCTTTCATTTCTGATGCTAGTAATTTGTCTCCTGTCCTTTTTTTAGTTAGTCTGGCTAGAGGCTAACTTTTCTTTAATTAGCCTGATTTTTTAATTTTTATTTATTTGACAGAGGGAAAAAAAAAGCACGTGCGCACAGGTGCACAAGCAGCGGGGAGCAGGAGAGGAAGAAGCAGGCTCCCCACTGAGGAGGGAGCCCGATGCAGGGCTCAATCCCAGGGTCCTGGGATCATGACCTGAGCCGAAGGCAGATGCTTAACCTACTGAGCCACCCAGGTGCCCCAGTTAGCCTGATTTTTATAGATCTTTTCAAAGAACCAGCTTTTGGGTTTGTTGAATTTTCTCTATCAATTTCTGTTGATTTCACATTTTCAATTTTCTTGATTTCTGTTCTAATTATTATTTCTTTTCTTCTGCTTACTTTGGATTTAATTTGTTCTTTTTCTAGTTTCCTAAGGTGAAAACTTAATTGATTGATTTTAGATCTTATTTTTCCTAGTGTATGTGTTCAGAACTATAACTTTCCTTCTAAGCACTGCTTTCACTTTATCCCACAAATTTTGATAAGTTGTGTCTTCATGTAGTTCAAAATTTAAAATTTCTCTTGAGATTTCTTCTGTGATCCATATGTTTATTTAGAAATGTGTTGTTTAATCTCCATGTATTTGGGGATTTTCCCGTTTTTTTTTTTTTTTCAAAGAAACATGGTGGTTTGTTATGTAGAGTTTTTCCAGTCTGGATTTTGCCATTGTTTGACAGTACTATGATTTTTGACTTTTCCTCTGATCCTTGTAATTCCTCTAAATTGGAAGTTAGTTGTAGAGGCTTAATCAGATTCAGGTTTGATGTTTTTGGTAGGGCCCGATACTTAAGGGGGTTAATTAAGTTTGGTTGTCTGGTTTTGTGACTTTGGTGGCCATAAATGAGCATTACCTAGATTCATGAAATCATCAGGGATTCTTGTATCTTTGACTTTTAGTATTAATTACTCTTGACGTTTCTGACTTAGAGTATTCATTTTTTTTTTTAAAGATTTTATTTATTTATTTATTTATTTATTTATTTATTTATTTATTTGACAGCACAAGCAGGGGGAGGAGTGGGTAGAGGGAGAAGCAGGCTCTCACTGAGCAGGGAGCCCAATGCGGGACTTGATCCTAGGACTCTGGGATCATGATCTGAGCCGAAGGCACACACTTAACTTACTGAGCCACCCACGTGTCCCGAATATTTCATTTTTCTGTTTTTTTTTCCCCCTTGTATCATTGGTTACTCTTCCACAATTTCCTTTGTATGCTGTTGTTTTTCTGTATGTATCTTAAGTGTTTTATGTTCCTTGAGGTTCCATCTTGGGTACCCATCTCACTTTGAACGTTCCTTAGGCCTTTTTTTTTTTTTTTTTTGGTTTAGCTACCACTTCTGCTCTGATTCCCCAGAGTTCCCAGCACATTTCTATTCTAAACTTGAGAACCATATATCCAGGATGCATCCTGCGCATGCTGTATTTCTTTTCTGGGCTGCTCAATCATCAGATTCTTCTGGTTTTCTTCCTGCCTCAGTGGCTGCTGCTAATCTGTCTCCTTATCCAGCTTCCCTTGAAAGGAAGTACAAATTAAGGTTTAAGAGTTCTGGTTCTGGTGTCAGACCATTTGGGTTTGTACACTGTCATGACTATTAGATATGTTTCCTTGGGCCAGTTACTTAACTTTCCTATGCTTCAACTCATCTGTAAAACGTGACTATTAATAATCCCTTCCTCATTGGATTTTATGAGCATTTAGAGAGTTTAATATATCTAAAATGTTTAGAACATTCAGCAGCTGTTATTTGCTAATATGACTTATTCCTCATTCTACTGACCTTAAATCTAGATGTTTTCAGTACTTCATCCTTGCTCCTTCTCTTTCATTCCCATATCATCCATTCCCATAGCTTTAAATACTGTCTCTATGTCAGTTAATTCCAAGTGTTTATCCTTCAGTCTCGTAGGTTTAAACTCTATAGAATCTAGAATACCTCAGCTGATCTTTGGGGAATCCTGAAGGTGGAACAATTACTCAGATCTGTATAGAGTTGGAATGTGAGGGCTGGACCTTTATACCTCCCAACTCAGTATATGGGTCTGCATGGGAAATGGTGTGACCTTGGGTTATTTTAGCTGATGTCCCATGGATGAGGGCTCTTAGCTGGTGGCACTCCCAACAGCTCTAGTAGTAAGTCCTTTGTTCCTATAAAGGATCTCGGTGTCCCATTACAGCATCTACTGTACTACCATTTCCCCCATCTCCAAAATGACTTGGTCATCCACCTCCTTGTTTAATGACTTAGAAGGAGTCATTTTTCATTTTTCCTTCTTCTCTCCTTGGTTCTTTTGAAACATTTTCTACCTTCAAAATATCTGTCTCAAACATTCTTTTTCCTCTTAGCTCCTATTAATGACACCTTTCTCTTTCCTCTCCCCTGACATCACAAGTGCCCTCCTTACCTCCTCTTTTGCCCCTTGCCAAGCTCTGCCACATAGCAAACAGCCCTCTTAACAGATCTGGCCACTCCTCTGTCACCCTTGAAAGGCTTCTCCTTGTACTTAGGATAAAATGTCAATTCTTTGCCCTGGTCTCCAAGATCTGACTTTTGCTTTTGTCTCAAATCTGTCAGATGCTGGTATCCCCTTCATCAGCCGTGCTTTAGTCTCGTTGGTTTCCTCTCATTTCACAGAAAAAGCCTATCTGTTTCCCATTGTCAGGATTTTAGCTCTTCCTTCCATCTAGAATGACAGTGACCTTTACCTTTTACGTCCTTTAGGTCTTAGCTTAAAACATCACCTCCTCAAACTCCACAGAGAGACAGAAAATTCTTGTCATCCTTCTTTCTTTCCTTACCCCTGTATTATGTTCTTGTTTCCTTTAAACACTTACTACATTTTTTAAAGTTTTTATTTAAATTCCAGTTATTTAACATACCATGTACTATTAGTTTCAGGTGTACAGTTTAATGATTCAGCCATACATCACCCAACACTCATCAGGACAAGTGCACTCCTTAATCCCCATCACGTATTTATAACCTGTCCCCCCCTCCCCCCAGTAACCATCATTTTGTTTTCTATAGTTAAGGGTCTGTTTCTTTTTTTTTCTTTTCTCTTTCCTTTTTTTTCTTTTGAGAGAGAGAGAGAATCCCAAGTATGCTCCCCACCCAGGGCGGAGCCTGCCTTGGGGATTGATCTTATGCCTGAGATCATGACCTGAGCTGAAATCAACAGCTGGACACTCGACTGAGCCACCTAGATGTCCCAAAAGTCTTTTTCTTGGTTTGTCTCTCTTCTTCTTTTTCCCCTTTGCTCTTTTGTTTTCCTTTTTTTAAGGAGGGGGAGCGGGAGAGGGAGGAGCAGGCTTCCTGCCGGGCAGGGAGCCTGATGTGGGACTCGATCCCAGGACCCTGGGATCATGACCTGAGCCAAAGGCAGACGCTTAACGACTGAGCCACCCAGGCGCCCTTTTGTTTTGTTTCTTAAATTCCACATATGAGTGAAATCATATGGTATTCATTTTTCTTATAACTTATTTTGCTTAGCATAATACTCTGTAGCTCCATCTATGTTGGTTACAAATAGTAAGATTTCATTCTTTTTTATGGCAGAGTAATATTCCAGTGTGTGTGTGTGTGTGTGTGTGTGTGTGTGTGTGTGTGTGTACACATGTATATGTATATGTATATACATACCTCCCTTCTTTATCCATTCATGAGTCAATGGACACTTGGGCCGTTTCCATAATTTATCTGTTGTAGATAATGCTGCTGTAAACATCAGGGTGCATGTATCCCTTTGAATTAGTACTTTTGTGTTCTTTGGGTAAATACCTAGTAGTACAATTGCTGGATCATAGGTAGTTCTATTTTTAACTATGTATTTTTTTCTCACTATATATATATATTTTTAAATGTTTTATTTATTTATCCATGAGAGTCAGAGAGAGAGAGCGAGAGGCAGAGGGAAAAGCAGGCTCCCCGCAGAGCAGGGAGCCCGATGCGGGACTCAATCCCAGGACCCTGGAATCATGACCTGAGCCAAAGGCAAACGCTTAACCATCTGAGCCACCCAGGCGCCCACGATATTTTTAATATTAGTAGTTTTCTGCTTGTTCAGTGTTCTCCCTCTAGGGTGTAAACTCCGTGTTGGGAGGAGCCATGTTTGTCTCATTCACCATTCTTAGCACTTAGCATAGCTAGCACTTCACATACAGCAAACACCCACTATTTGTTGGATAAATGTATGAATGAATGTACTGAATTCTTCCTCAAAGTCTGAAGTATAGGGACTTCTTTCCTCCTGTCTTGGTAGCATAACCCAGTTCAAACTCAGAAGCTGGGAATCAGCTTATGTATATATATTTTTTTTTTCCTCAGTTCTCCCCCAGTCTGTTCAGCCACCATGTTCTGTCAGCCTTAGTTTAAACTTTTATTTCACATTATAAAAAGCATTAATAAAATCTTGGCCCATCTCACTCCCACCAAACACATCTTAATTATTTTATAGTCACATAATTGGTCTGTCTTTCTTTTTTTTAAAAGATTTTATTTATTAGAGAGAGAGAGAGCAAGCATGAATGGGGGAGGGGCAGAGAAAGAGGGAGAAGCAGACTCCCTGCTGAGCAGGGAGTCCATCGTGGGGCTCAACCTGAGCCGAAGGCAGATGCTTAACTGACTGAGCCACCCAGGCACCCTGGTCTTTCTAAAAATATAATTGTGACCATTTTTTTTTTCCTGCTTCAAAATTGAATTGTCCGTAGCTTTGTGTACAGTCCCCATCTGCCTTTTA
The DNA here is from genome assembly GCF_003265705.2 of Callorhinus ursinus. Classification (NCBI taxonomy): domain Eukaryota; kingdom Metazoa; phylum Chordata; class Mammalia; order Carnivora; family Otariidae; genus Callorhinus; species Callorhinus ursinus. Next base: position 59,556,728 of record NW_027397071.1, on the reverse strand, counting down.
CCTTGCTTTCCACTTTCCTTCCTTGGTTTTACACGACTGTGTCCCAGTAGTGTTGATCTACTTAGGGCCTTTCCAAATAATCTGCTGGTCTATGCCTCCTTGTCTTTGATATGTCCTTCCACCCTTCATCTTCTCCCCCCACTCCCCCAAACTGAAATTTAGTCTTCAGAACTTTTCCCAAAGTTAATCTCATCTGTTCTAGTTCAATAACTGGTACAAATCAGTACTGCACGTAATACACTATTATAATCATTTATTTGCCTGATGTGCCTTCCGAGACTGGAACTCCTTGTGGCCACAGGGGTCTAATCACCTTGTGTGCCGATTACTTAACACAGGATCTCACACATAGATGTTTAGTAAATCTTTTCTAAGTAAAATCTAATATAATCCATTTATTTTATAGATGAGGAAAATGAGGCCCAGAGAGGTAAGTGAATTGTCAGAGGCTATTGATTAATTTGGTTAAAAGTAATCATTAGTGGTGTTATTTGTATATTATATATCCCGTACTTATTTACCTATTTTCTTTCGTTTTTTTTTTTTTTTTTTTTGTGAACAAGGTTATTGTGGATAAAACGGCTCTGGAGTTGAACTGGTTTTGATTCCTGATTCTGCTACATGTTTTGGCTTTGAGCAAGTTACTTAACCTCTTTAAGCTCTAGTTTCCTCACTTATGATAGTAGTAATAATAGTATTATAGTATTATTATGGTATTATAAAGAATAAATGAAGTAATCTGAGTAAAGGGTTTAGAACAATGCTTGGCACAGAGTAAGCAGTAAATATAGTCACTGTTATTAGCATCTGTCATTGTTCATTGGCCACAATGCCTGCTGAAAAAGGCATGAGATTTAGTTGTTATTACAGCTGGTTTTGGTTCTCTTATAGGCAAGCTGACTGATAGAACAGCAAGCATTTTCCAGGGCAACCAAATGAAACTGAAGCTGGTCAATATTCAAAAAGCTAAAATCTCAGCAGCTGCATTCACAAAAGCCTTCTGCCATCACAAAGTCATTGAGCTAGATGCTACTGCTGTGCACACTGACCTCCCAATTCCAGACATCATAAGCGGACTCTGCAGCAATAGCTGGATCCAGCAAAACCTTCGATGTCTCCTATTGGACTCGGCAAGCATCCCTCGAGATTCAAGACTGCTCTTCTTTGGTCAGCTCATTGGTCTTCGCATTTTAAGTGTTTTCAATGTTTGTTTTCATAGTGAAGACCTGGCTAATGTTTCTCAGTTACCAAAACTGGAAAGCTTGGATATCTCCAATACTCTGGTCACTAATATCTCTGCACTCCTTACCTGTAAGGATCGACTCAAATCTTTGACAATGCACTATCTGAAATGTCTGACTATGACCAAACCACAAATTCTTGCAGTTATTAGAGAACTTAAATGTCTCCTTCACCTTGATATTTCTGATCACAGGCAACTCAAATCAGATTTAGCTTTTCATTTGCTGCAGCAAAAGGATATTCTGCCTCATCTTGTGTCACTGGATATTTCGGGGGGCAGTTGCATCACCGATGGAGCTGTAGAACTGTTTATACGGCAGAGACCTGCGATGCAATTTGTGGGACTGTTGGCTACGGATGCTGGTTATTCTGACTTCTTTACTGCAAAGCAAGGCTTGAGGGTTTGTTTTTTATCTGAAATAAGTTTGTTTCCTTTGTTCAGAACGTTACTAGGTTTTTGTTGTATATAAGAATGTACACGAGGGGGCGCCTGGGTGGCTCAGTTGGTTAAGCGACTGCCTTCGGCTCAGGTCATGATCCTGGAGTCCCTGGATTGAGTCCCCACATAGGGCTCCCTGCTCAGCAGGGAGTCTGCTTCTCCCTCTGACCCTCCCCCCCCCATGTGCTTTCTCTCTCTCTCATTCTCTCTCTCTCAAATAAATAAAATCTTTAAAAAAAAATGTACACGAGGTATTATGGTTACAGAGACAGATAAAAAAATCCTTAAGGAGCTTAATAATTACTCTCTAGCTACCAAACAAGATATGATCCTGGCCTCCAGGTCTTCTAGTCTAGTTTGGTATGGTAAGTATAGCCATTTATACATTCCCTCCTATGTACCAGATGCCACATTGTGTACATTGTTTTCCTCTTTAACCCTCCCATTTTACAGATGAGGAAATGGAAGCTCAGAGTTAAGCTAATCATATAACTGTGTATTAAATGGTAGAACTAGGACTTGTATCCAAGTCTTTGTGATTCTAAAACTTGTGTTTACCTAAATATAATTAGTAAGGCCAGGTGATCAATGTTTTTGGTGACAGTACGAGAGAAAACAATTTTGAAAAGAGTCTTAAGACGGGGTGCCTAGGTGGCTCAGTCGGTTAGGTGTCCAACTCTTGATTTTGGCTAATGTCATGATCTCAGGGTTGTGGGACCGAGCCCTGCATCAGGCTCCATGCCCAGCCAGGAGTCTGCTTGAGATTTTCCCTCTCCCTCTTCTTCTCCCTGTTCTTCTGCCCCTCCCCCTGCTGGCACAAATTATGCTCGCACTTGTTCTCTCTCTCTCTCAAACAAATCCTTAAAAAAAAAAAAAAGAGGAAGAAAGTTTTGAACATTGCCAGAATAAGTTTATAGCCAATCATGGTGCTATTTTTTAATTTTTATTTATTTATTTTTAAAGATTTTATTTATTTATTTATTAGAGTGAGAGAGCGCGCACATGAGAGGGGGGAGGGCCAGAGGGAGAAGCAGACTCCCTGCCGAGGAGGGAGCCCAATGCGGGACTTGATCCCGGGACTCTAGGATCATGACCTGAGCCGAAGGCAGTCGCTTAAGCAACTGAGCCACCCAGGCGCCCAATTTTTATTTTTTAAAATGTGAAACACTTTACAAATTTGCATATTATCTTTTCGTAGGGGCCATGCTGATCTTCTCTGTATTGTTCCCCAGTTTTAATATATGTACTGTTGAAGGAAGCACTCATGGTGCTGTTTTTAAAACAGCATATATTTAAATATTTATGTTTCAGAATATTTCTTTTTTAAAACAGTGGTTCTCTACCTTGGTTGTACATTGTAATCACTTTGGAAGTTTTGAAATGTACTGATGCCTAGGTCTGATCTCCCAGAGATTCTGATTTAATTGGTCTGGGACTTGGCGTGGGCATCAAAATTTTGAAAGTTCCCAGGTAATTCTAATGTGCAGCCAAGGTTCAGAAACACTGCTTTAAAATGCTTTATAATTACACCATATGTAATTCCTTCTAGGATGAGAGAACAAAATGATTTGCAATCATTAGTTGTATTTATTTATTTATTTATTTACTTACTTACTATGCCCAGCCTGGAGCTCGAACTCACAACCCAAAAAGATCAAGAGTCACGTGCTCCATTGACTGAGCCAGCTAGGTGCCCCAGTTGTTTTCACATTTTTATATTCCCTCCCAACCCCCCAACAAAAGGTCTCTCATGTTAATTACTGAACCAGCCTACTGGTGCAGAAGCATAGTGACAGAGAAGAATCATTTCCCCAATAAAATATATCTATTGTGATGTTTACAGAGTGATAAGATACGAGCTCATGACCTTCATGTAGCATAAATGTATGTACCATCTCATGTGCGATCTCTTTAGACCCAGCTTGGTTCTTCAATGCCTCTTCTTGGAGTTGTACTGGATTTTATTACCAGTTTTCATCCGAATCCACTGGGGAATGGGACACATCTGCTTTTGTTTCTTGGCCAGGAATTGCTTGATCCTGAAAGTCTTGTGAGAAGACATGGCAAAGGACATTCAACCGCACACACCATGATGGCGTAGAAAAGGAGAGAGCTGTTTTCACATTTTTATTCTTTGATTTGAAAATAGCAATTGTAGGGGCACCTGGGTGACTCATTCGTTAAGCATCTGCCTTCAGCTCAGGTCATGGGATTGAGCCCCGCATCTGGCTCCCTGTGCAGTGGGAAGCCTGTTTCTCCCTCTCCCGCTCCCCCTGCTTGTGTTCCCTCTCTTGCTGTCTGTTTCTCTCTTTCTGTCCCCTTCAAATAAATAAATAAAATCTTAAAAAAAAAAATAAAATATCAGTTGTATTTTGAAGTCCTTTTATATTTTAGAAGTATTTATTTATTTGAGAGAGAGAAAGAGAGCGCGCGCGAGTAGGAGAAAGGGTAGAGGAAGAGAATATCCAAGCAGACTCCCACTGAGTGTGGAGCCCACATGGGACTCAGTCTCATGACCTGTGAGATCAGGACCTGAGCCCGAAATCAAGAGTCTGACACTTAACTGACTGAGCCACCCAGGTGCCCCTGAAGTTCCTTTAATTTTCTGGCATGTCTGTTGAAGCTGGAGCCATCAGTTACATCATTAGCCTTGAAATAGAGATAATAATGTGAACTTTCAGATTAAATATGTAGAGAATTGTTTACTAGGAGTGTATGCCTAGGCCTGTTTCAGATTATTAGCATTTTTTTAAAAGATTTATTTTAGAGAGTGAGAAAGAGCGTGGGAGGGGAGAGACTCAGAGGGAGAAGCAGACCCCCCGCTTAGTGGGGAACCCAATGTGGGACTCAATCCCAGGACTCTGGGTTTCTGACCTGAGCCAAAGGCAGTCGCTTAACCACCTGAGCCACCCAGGCGCCCCAGATTAATAGCATTTAGTGTCGCAGTGATCAAAAGACTGCAGCAATCGGGGAAAAATTGTTTTTAGCTCATAAACTCTTGGTATATGCAATAATATGGGACAAATGTTGGAATATTCTGTAGACGGATTATGCATGTAGTTAAGATACTGTCAGAGTGGGTACACCAAAAGAAAACGAGAAGCTGTGTTTCAGTAAACTTACCTGGTATACATGTAAGTTTAGTTTATTTTTTGAAATTTTGAAATTTTTGAAAAATTAAAATTATGCATTATACGCAGTGTTAGATATTGTTGGGATGGAGAAACCACAATTTTCCCACTGTTAAGAAACTCTAAAGATCTTAAGCCAGCCTTATGTGGAGTGTAAGGTATGGCAAATTTAAAAGGTATGTTTCAGGGGTGCCTGGGTGGCTCAGTTGGTTAAGCTTCTGCCTTCGGCTCAGGTCATGATCCCAGGGTCCTGGGATTGAGCCCCTCATTGGGCTCCCTGCTCCATGGGAAGCCTGCTTATCCCTTTCCCACTCCCCCTGCTTGTATTCCCTCTCTTGCTGCCTCTCTCTGTGTCAAATAAATAAAATCTTAAAAAAAGGGGGGGTATGTTTCAGGAAACCTTTTATTTAATGGAAACATATTTATTGCACCGCAAATTAGAATGGGCAACATGTACTTAATTCCTTTAAAATAGGCAGAAAGGGGCTGGGTGCCTGGCTGGCTTAGTCGGTAGAGCATATAACTCTTGATCTCAGGGTCATGAATTCAAGCCCTATGTTGAGCGTGGAACCTACTTATAAAAATAAAAATAAAAAATAGGCAGAAAGGACACCTAACATTAGTATTAAAAGCCACGCCACATCTTCATTTGATAGGGAATCCTTGTTGATCCATTAGTGGGGTGTGGCAAGAATCCTTCTGAAGATTGTTTTGTAATGGCATCTGCAGGAAGCCAAGGAGAAGAGAGGGTGAGGCAACAGCTATCTGGTCTTCTGCTTGGTCTTGCTGTGGCATATCCTTCGTTCCTTTTCAGGTCTTACATCTGGATGATCATAAATCTTTTAAAAATTTTAGAATATATCCATTGTTTAGATTCTTTTTCTTTTTTAAGATTTTATTTATTTATTTGACAGAGAGAGAGACAGTGAGAGAGGGAACACAAGCAGGGGGAGTGGGAGAGGGAGAAGCAGGCTTCCCGTGGAGCAGGGACCCCGATGCGGGGCTCGATCCCAGGACGCCGGGATCATGACCTGAGCCGAAGGCAAGACGCTTAACTGACTGAGCCACTCAGGCGCCCCTCCATTGTTTAGATTCTTAATGTGTAGGTCCTTGGCAATTTATGTATAGTGCTTAAAAATTGTTTTGAAATAATTTTTAACTTGTGGGTCACTAATTGTAAACATTTGCCACATTTGTTTTATCATATTCTCTTTTCTACGCACAATTTTTTTCTGAACTATTCAAGAGTAGGTTGCATACATCATGCCCCTCTAGCCCTTAATGCTTGATTTTGTATTTCCTAAGAGCAGTGATATTCTCCTTAATGGCCATCATGCAGTTACCAAATTTCAGGGAACTTAACATTAATGCAATACTGTACATAATCTTACTGTACATATTTACAGTGTTGATTATCCCCATAATGCCCTCTGTAAAATATTTTTCATTTTAGTCCAGTGTCATTTTTGCATTCATTTGTCATGTTCCTTTGTAATTTAATCTGGAAGAGTTCTTAGTCCTTCCTGTCCTTTGTGACATTGATATTTTTGAGGAAAAAGACTAGCTTTGTTTTGTTGACTTTTTTGAAGAATAGAATTTTCCTCATTTTGGGTTTGTCTGATGTTTCCTTATAATCGGTTTCTTTGTTTTTGGCCAGAATTCTGTTTGAAGGATATTGTGTCAGTCTCAAGAATATTAATCCTGAAGTGCACAGCGCCTCTCATTAGTAATGTTACTTTTTATCACATGGTCAAAAGTATTGTCCAGATATTAGATAAAATAGTATAGATAAAATACTATTTACATAGTATTGTTATTCTTTCTACACTATATGTAAGTAATATTTTTTTCTCTTGCAACTAATAAGTGATATATAAGATACTTGAAGTCCGTGAATATCCTGGTCCTCATCAAACTTTCTAATCTGGATTTAGCGCCACTGAAGATGCTTACCTGAACCAATCTTTACTGGAATCGTTGCAAAGTGATGATTTTCCAACTCCAGTTAGTAGTAGGCTTTCTACAATTAGTAGTAGGCTTCCTACTGTGAGGAAGAACCCTGTCTTCTCCCTCTATGTCTAACCTATCCTCAGAATGAACTCATTGATTCTTGTTTTCAGGGGTTTACCATTCATTACTGTCCTTAATTATTTTGATGCTCATTTTGTTACAGATTGGCCAATGAGAGCTCCTTCATACCAACTCCTATATTACTTTTTACATGCTCCCATTATTATAATTGTTATTACTTTGAGTACTTCTTCACTTTTAGCACATTAAGGTGTTCTAGGCTTCTTATGCTTCCCTGTTTTAGCCCTTCTGACATTTCTACTAGGCGCCCAGGTTCCTTTTATTAAGCTAATCTGAATACTGGGTATGCTCATTGTTGTTGGTGTACTTTGTTTTTAAGTGCTTTTGGCAAACAGGGCTAAGAGATATATGAAATAAGTTTAAAAATAATATTTCTGGGGTGCCTGAGTGGCTCAGTTGGTTAAGCGACTTCCTTTGGCCTGGGTCATGATCCAGGAGTCCTGGGATTGAGTCCTGCATCGGGCTCCCTGCTCGGTGCGGAGTCTCCTTCTCTCTCACCCTCCCCCCTTCTCCTTTTTCTCTCTCTCTCTCAAATAAATAAATAAAATCTTTATTTTTTTTAAAGATTTTTATTTATTTATTTGATAGAGACAGTGAGACAGGGGACACAAGCAGGGGGAGTGGGAAAGGGAGAAGCAGGGATCATGGGATCATGACATGAGCTGAAGACAGATGCCTAACGACTGAGTCACCTAGGCGACCCTAAATAAAATCTTTAAAAAAAAATAATACAGGGCGCCTGGGTGGCTCAGGGGTTGTTAAGAGTCTGCTTTCGGCTTGGGTCATGATCCCAGGGTCCTGGGATCGAGCCCTGCATCGGGCTCCCTGCTTGGCGGGAAGCCTGCTTCTCCCTCTCCCACTCCCCCTGCTTGTTCCCTCTCACTGTGTCTCTCTGTGTCAAATAAATAAATAAAATCTTTTTTAAAATAAAAAAATAAAAAATAATAGTACTTCCAAGTGGCCATCCTCACACCATTTTCCTTTGCCCTTCCCCATTCTGTTTTGTATCTCTTTTCCGCAGTGAGAACTTGGTTCTTAGCAGCATTGGCACATTTGCTTAAACCTACAGTACATGTAAAAGAGTTTTCGGAATTGCTGTACTTATACTATAGGAAACACAAACCTGCTAAAAAAGAGTTGAAGATTTGTTTGCAGTTCTTTTTTTCTTTTCCTAGACTGAGGGTATAATCGAGGTACTAAGCAGATGTACTTAGGTTCTCTTATTTCCTCCTTTTAATATGTAGTAGGCACTTTGCATGTATTACTTAATAATATGTCTTGAAAATCACCCCATGTCAGTTCATATTTCCATTCTTTTTTTTAAACTTTTTTTTTTTTTTTTTAGTAATCTCTACCCCCAATGTGGGGCTCAAACTCACGACCCAGGGATCAAGAGTAACATGCTGTACCAATTGAGCCAGCCAGGTGTCTCTGTATGTCCATCCTTTTAAATTTTTTGGATGGCAAACTACACATAACATAATATTTACCATCTTAAGTTTAAATTAAGATGGTAAGTGTATAGTTCAGTGATATTAAATACCTTCATAATGTTGTGCAACCATCACCACCATTCATCTCCACAGCTCTTTTCATCTTGTAAAACTGAAATTCTATATACCCATTCAACACTAACTCCTCATTCCCCCTTCTCTCCAGACCCTGGCAAATGCCATTCTACTTTCTGTTTCTATGATTTTGACTAATTACTTCCTATAAGTGGAATCATACTGTATTTGTCTTTTTGTGATTGGCTTATTTCACTTAGCCTATGTCCTCAAGGTTCATCCATGTTGTAACATATTGCAGAATTTCTTTCCTTTTTAAGGTTGAATAATATCCATTATGTATATACCACATTTTGTTTGTCCATTTATTGTCAGTAGGCACTTCGGATGCCTCCATGTTGCTCCTAGCTATTGTGAAAAATGCTATGAACCAGGGTATTAAGATATCTTTTTGAGGGGCACCTGGGTGGCTCAGTCATTAAGTGTCTGCCTTTCGCTCAGGTCATGATCCCAGGGTCCTGGGATCAAGCCCCACATCTGGCTCCCTGCTCAGCGGGAAGCCTGCTTCTCCCTCTCCCACTCCCCCTGCTTGTGTTCCCTCTCTCGCTGTGTCTGTCTCTGTCAAATAAGTAAAATCTTCAAAAAAAAAAGATATCTTTTTGAGATCCTGTTTTCAATTCTTTTGGAATATACCTAGAAGTGGAATTGCTGGATCATATGGTAATTCCATCTTCAATTTGTTGAGCTGTCACACTGTTTCCCACAGCAGCTGTACAGTTTTATATTTCACAAATGGTTCATAAACATTCCAGTTTCTCTGCATCCTTGTCAACACTTGTTATTTTCTGTTTTTGCTTTTGAACGGTAACAATCCTAGTGGGAGTGAGATGGTATCTCATTGAAGTTTTGATATGCATTTCCCTACTGATCAGTGATTTTTAAGCATGTTTTCATGAACTTTTTGGCCATTTCTTTGTCTTCTTTGGAGAAGGTTAAGTCCTTTGCCCATTTTTGAGTAGGGTTGTTGTTTTTTGTTGTTGAGTATAGTTCTCTTCTATATTATGAATATAGGTATCTATTCATGTATCTGTCCCTTACCAGATATATGATTTTCTGATACTTTCTCCCTTTCTGTGGATTGCTTTTTTACTCTGTTGATTTTATAATTTGAACAAAATTTAAAAAATAAAATTTAGGTCCAGGGTGCCTGGCTGGATCAGTTGGTAGAGCATACGACTCTTGATCTTAGGGTTTTAAGTTCAAGCCCCACACTGAATATAGAGATTACTTAAAAAATTTTTTTCTTTTTAGGTCTGATATTTAGATTTTTTTCTTTTATTGCCAGTCTTTGGTATCCTATCTAGTAAATCATTACCAAATCCATTGTCATGAAAAAATTTTTTTTTTAAGATTTTATTTGTTTGAGAGAGTGAGCAAATGAGAGAGATAGAACATGAGCAGGGGGAGAAGCAGACTCCCCACTGAGCAGGGAGCCCACTGCAGGGCTCCATCCCAGGACCCCAGGATCATGACCTGAGCCAAAGGCCGATGCTTAACCAACTGAGCCACTCAGGTGCTCCAAGGAATTGTCATGAAGCTTTTGCCGTAGGTTTCCTTGTAAGAGTTGTATAGTTTTAGGTCTTATATTTAGGTCTTTGATCCATTTGGAGTTAATTTTTTATATGGTGTATTTATTTTATCCTTTTGCATGTGCATATCCGGTTTACTCAATACAGTTTTTTTAAATTTTATTATGTTAATCACCATACATTACATCATTAGTTTTTGATGTAGTATTCCATGATTCATTGTTTGCGTATAACACCCAGTGCTCCATTCAATACATGCCCTCTTTAATACCCATCACCAGGCTAACCCATCCCCCACCCCCACTCAGCACAATTTCTTGAAAAGACTGTCCTTTCCTCGTTGAATGGTTGTGGCACCCTTGTAAAAAATCACATGATCACATATATGACCATATGTGCAAGGGCTTTCTATTTTGGAGCTTTCTGTTCTATTCCATTGGTCTATATGTCTGTCTTTATGCCAGTACCACACCGTGTTGATTTCTGTAGCTTTGTAGTTAAGTTTTGAAATTAGGAAGGTGACTTCTCCAGTCTTGTTCTTTTTTAAGGTGGCTTTGTCTATTTGGGGTCCTTTGGAACTCCATATGAATATAGGATGGATTTTTCTGTTTTGGTAAAAAAAAAGTCTTAGGAGTTTGGTAGAGATTGCATTGAATATGTAGACCACTTTGGGTAGTATTGTTGTCTTAAGTCTTTTGATCCATGAACATGTCTGTCCATTTATTTATGTCTTCTTTCATTTCTTTTAGCAGTGTTTTGTAGTTTTCATTGTGTAAGTCTTTCACCTCCTGGGTTAATTCCTAAGTACTTTATTATATTATTATAAATGGAATTGTTTTCATAATTTCCTTTGCATATTGTTCATTCTTATTGTATAGAAATGTAGCTGACTTTTTAAAAAGATTTATTTATTAAAGAGAGAGACTGTGGGGGGAGGGGCAGAGGGACTGGGGAGAGAATCCATAAGCAGACTCAGCACTGATGCAGAACCCAATGTGGGACTTGATCTCATGACCCTGAGATCATGACCTGAACTGAAACCAAGAGTTGGATGTTCAACTGACTGAGCCATCCAGGTACCCCGAAATGTAGCTGATTTTTTTATGTTTGCTTTGTTTCCTGCAACTCTTAGTTCATTTATTAGCACTAATGGTGCTTTTGTGTGTGTGGGATCTTTAGGGATTTCTGCATATGAGATGATATTATCTGCAAACAGAGATAATTTTACTTTTTCCTTTGCAATTTGGATGTCTTTTATTTCATTTTCTTGCCTAATTGTTCTAGCTAGGACTTCCAGTACTGAACAGTGGAAGTCATGAAAGTGGGTAGCCTTGTCTTGTTCTTGATCTTAGAGTAAATGCTTCCAGTCTTCTACCATTGAGTATGATGTTCACTGCAGGTTTTTTTTATACATGGCTTTTAAATTTTTTTTTTTAAGATTTTATTTATTTGACAGACACAAAGAGGGAACACAAGCAGGGGGAGTGAGAGAGGGAGAAGCAGGCTTCCCTCAGAGCAGGGAGACCGATGTGGGGCTCTATCCCAGGACCCTGGGACCATGACCTGAGCCGAAGGCAGATGCTTAACGACTGAGCCACCCAGGAACCCCTTTTATACATGGCTTTTATTAAGTTGAGGTAGTTTCCTTCTATTTCCAGTTGAGTGTTTTTGCCAGGAAAGGGTTATCAGATGCTTTTTCTGCATCAGTTGAAACGGTCATGTTTTTTCCCTTAGTTCTGTTAACATGTATTACACCTTTCAATTTCTATATGTTAAACCATCTTTGCATTCTAGGAATAAATCCCACTTGGCCATGGAATATAATCCATTTAATATGCTGCTGAATTTAGTTTGCCTGTATTTTGTTGAGTCTTGACTCACTGTTCGTAAAGTGTATTTATCTGTAGTTTTCTGGTAGTATCTTTATCTGGCTGTCGTATTAGGGTAATGCTGGCCACATTGAATTAGGAATTGTTTTCTTTTCAATTTTTGTTAAACTTTATGAAGGATTGGTATTAATTCTTCCTTAGATGTTTGGTAGAACTTAATAGCAAAGCCATCAGATCTGACTTTTCTTTGCAGGAGATCTTTGATTACTGATCGATTGTCCTTACTAAGTTACAGGTCTCTTAAAATTTTCTGTTTCTAGAAATCTGTCCATTTCACCTAGGTTATTCAATTTGTTGTAGCATAATTGTTCATAATCTCATAATTTTTTATTTCTCTAAAATTGGTAGGAATGTCCCCACATTTCAGATTTTAGTATTTTGAGTCCTTTTTTTCTTAGTCTATCTAGTAGCTAATGGTTTGTCAATTTTATTCAAAGAACCAACTTTTGCTGTTACTAATTTTCTGTGTTATTTGTGTATTTTTATTTCATTGATCTCTGCTGTAATCATTATTATTTCCTTCATTGTGCTAGTTTTGGGTTTAATTTGTTCTTTTTCTTGTTCCTTAAGTTGTGAAAAGATAGGTTGTTGACTTGAGATTTTTCTTGTCTTCTTAATTTAAGCATTTATAGCTATAAATTTCCCCCAGCACTGCTTTCACTGGGTCCCATAAAATTTAGTATGTTGTGTTTTTTGTTTTCATTTGTCTCTAAATATTTTCTAATTTCCCTGTGATTTCTTCTTTGGTCCATTGGTTGTTTAAGAGTATGTTATCTAATTTCCATAAATTTATAAATTTTCTAGTTTTACCTCTGTTATTTCTAACTTCATCCTCTTTTCAGAAAAAACACTTTGTATGATACTTGTTTTTTTAAAATCTGTTGAGTCCTAATTTGTGGTCTGACATATGGTCTATCCTGGAAAAGTCCCATGTGCACTTGAAAGAATGTGGATGCTGGTGGTGTTGGGTAGAGTGTTTTGCACTTTTAGATCTAGTTGGTTTATTGTGTTAAGTCCTCTGTTTCCTTACTTCTGTCTGGTTGTTCTATCCATTACTGAGTGGGTTGTTGAAGTCTCCATTATTGTAGAAATGTCTATTTCTCCCTTTAATTTTGTCAGTTTTTGTGTCATGTGTTCTGTTGGTCTGTCATTAGGTACATAAATATTTATGCTTATATTTTCTTGCTGTACTGAACCTTTTATTAATATATAATGTCTGGCTTTGTCTCTTGTAACCTCTTTTGATTTAAAGTCTACTTTGTCTGATAGTAGTATAGTCACCCCTGCTGTCTTTTGGTTAGGTTTGCATGGAATATTGTTTTCCATCCTTCCATTTTCCATCTAGCTGTGTCTTTGGATCTAAAGTGAGTCTTTTATAGACAGTGTATAGTTGGATCATGTGTTTTTTAATTCATTCTTCCAATCTTTGTCTTTTGATTATATATAGCATTTAATCCATCTACATTTAAAGTGATTAGTGCTAAGGAGGGACTTACATCATTTTGCTCTTTGTTTTCTATATGTTCTGTAGCTTTTTTCTTCCTCATTTCCTGCATTACTGTTTTCTTTTTTGTTCAGCTGATATTTTTTTTAATTTTTTGAGAATGAGTTTCCTTTTTTTTTAAGATTTTATTTATTTGAGAGTGAGTGCAACAGACAGCACAAGCAAGGGGAGGGGCAGAGGGCAAGGGAGAAGCAGACTCCCCACTAAGCAGGGAGCTGATTTTGTTTTTCTTTCTTTACAGGGACAGTTGCTGTTGATTTCTTTTTCTTTTCTTTTCTTTTTTTTTAAGATTTTATTTATTTATTTGACAGAGACCTAGAGAGAGAGCACAGATAGGCAAAGCAGCAGGCAGAGGGGAAGGAGAAGCAGGCTCTCCGCTGAGTAGGGAGCCTGACATGGGGCTCGACCCCAGGACCTTGGGATCATGACCTGAGCCGAAGGCAGACACCCAACCAACTGAGCCATCCAGGCACCACCCCTTTTTTTTTCTTTTTTAAGATTTTACTTGAGAGAGGGAGAGGGACAAGCACACTCCCCACTGCACAAAAGCCCGATGGAGGGCTCTATCCCAGGACCCTGAGATCATGACTGGAGCTGAAGTCAGGCACTTAACCTACTAAGCCACCAAGGCACCCCCCAGATAATAGTTTTAAATATTAGTTTGTTTTCCCCTCAGGAACTTCAGGTATATGCATCATGGATCTTTGTCTTTTTTCCATATCAACATTCAATCTTAGATCTTTTGTACTTCTTTCTTTTAAAAAATTTTCTTGTTTTCAGGGCACCTGGGTGGCTCAGAGGGTTAAGCCTCTGCCTTAGGCTCAGGTCATGATCCCAGGGTCCTGGGATCAAGTCCCACATCCGGCTCCCTGTTCAGCGGAGAGCCTGCTCTCCCTCTCCCTCTGCACCTCCCCCTGCTCATGCTCTCTCTCTCTCTGTATCTCTCTGTCTCAAATGAATAAATAAATAAATAATCTTTAAAAAAATTAAAAAAACTTTCTTGTTTTCTTGCATTTCTTCCCCTTACTAAATTTTTATTCAAATCTGTCCTTCCTTGGGTACTTTTTTTTTTTTAAGATTTTATTTATTTATTTGAGAGAGAGAGAATGAGAGATAGCATGAGAGGGGGGAGGGTCAGAGGGAGAAGCAGACTCCCTGCTGAGCAGGGAGCCTGATGCGGGCCTCGATCCCTGACAGTCGCTTAACCATCTGAGCCACCCAGGCGCCCTCCTTGGGTACCTTTTAACTTAGTTTTTTTTTTTTTTTAAGATTTTATTTATTTGACAGAGGGAACACAGGTGGGGGAGTGGGAGAGGGAGAAACAGGCCTGCCGCGGAGCAGGGAGCCTGATGCGGGGCTCGATCCCAGGACCCTGGGATCAAGACCTGCGCTGAAGGCAGACGCTTAACGACTGAGCTACCCAGGCGCCCCTTTAACTTAGTTTTTATATTTGATATAATTTTGTCTTTTTCTTCCCTTTTTAATGAATTGTTTTTTCATCTTTTTGCTGAAGGTATTTTTTCACATCCCAAAATGCTTATTGAGGATATTTAATTCAGTTTAAGTGCCGTGTGAAAATTTTCTTCTGATTTGTTGTTGAGTTTTTTTGTTTTTGTTTTTGTTTTTAAAATAAGCTCCACATCCAGCATGGAGCCCAACACAAGGCTTGAACTCACAACCCTGAGATCAAGACCTGAGCTGAGATCAAGAGTTGAACGCTTAACTGAGCCACCCAGAGGCCCCGGTTGTTGGTTTATTGGAAGAATTTTTCTCAGCTGAAATGTGTAGATTTGCTGCTTAAATATTTCTTATAATAGCCTTACATGGAATTGGTTTGAATTTTTAATTTTTTGTTATTTAATTGACATAGTTCCTAATTCAGAAGCATTGTCCATTAGTGATGTCAGTTAGCAATGTTAGGTTTCTTGAGTGATGTTATTGGTCATGGTAGAGTAGAGAGGGGAGTGTTTTTCTTTTCATTTTTGCAAGATCGGAGTTTCCCCCTTTATTTTCTTTTTTTCCCTTCACTATCTAGAAATGCTGAAAATTGGGTCATACCTAGTTTTATTGCATTCCTTGTTAATTTTATGTTTTGGATCTGGGGGTACCATTATCCTCCAGACCCAAAGTCTATGTATAGATTTTTTAAAAACTATTAGCTAAGTGGTAGCAGGAAAAATTATGTTAACATTTAATTAATAATAAAATAATATTACAAAAAAGTCAATTCCCTTTTTCATTTTCGTTGTTTTATGTGGCCTTTTACCTTTCTCTTATTGTCTAATTTATTCTATATGAGTAGTACTTAGAAGATACGCAGTTTTGGGCGCCTGGGTGGCTCAGTCGTTAAGCATCTGCCTTCGGCTCAGGTCATGATCCCAGGATCTTGGGATCGAGTCCCACATCGGGCTCCCTGCTCTGCAGGAAGCCTGCTTCTCCCTCTCCCACTCCTCCTGCTTGTGTTCCTGCTCTCGCTATGTCTCTTTCTGTCAAATAAATAAATAAAATCTTTAAAAAAAAAAAAGATACGCAGTCTTGGTTTTGATTGTTTAAAAATTTATATGCTACCCATTGTTCAGTTGAAGTCTTAACTGTAATGTAGTTGTAGGGAGATGGTATTTGATTTTGGCTCCACTACTTAATTGGTTTGTTACATTTAGCACCATACTTCATCTCTCTGGCCCCATTGTAAAAATGAGGTTGAGGAGAACATTTACCTGTTAGACTTAGGATTCGTTTAACTTTGTAAAGCCCATGGAACATTTAATTGAACACCTGTCATTGTTTCAAACACTCAAAGCCCCTAAAAGCCTGAACTATGAAACCTATTGGTAACATCTTTGTTTTTCAGGTTGCTGGAGGAGCCAATATGAGTCAGATTTCAGAAGCACTGAGCCGATACAGGAATAGGTCATGTTTTATGAAGGAAGCACTCTACAGGCTCTTCACAGAGACATTTTCAATGCAGGTAACCATGCCTGCTATTTTAAAGGTAACTACACTGCAGAAAGGTAGTTTTTGTTACTGCTTTTTACTTAGTTCAGTTAAAGGTGTTCACCAAACACACGGAGTACAGTAACTTATATGCCTTATTCTATAGTGAGCCAAAGTACCCTCACGGAGAAAGGAAAACAGTGTTAGGCTTAATTAACTGCCTGATCGTCTCTCATTTTCAGCATCTAAGTTAGTTCAAGTCATCCAGTGTTTTGATTTAGTCTGAGAAGGAGATATAGTACATATGTACTATTTTGCCTAAAATAGGAGACCTTAATCTATAAACAAAGTATTCACTTTGCTGTAAATGTTTCTTATTTATTCATTCATTTACTCTTTAAAACCTAACATCTGGTTTTCTAAAAGAAAACAACAGTGTCTTCAACAAGAACAGAGCAAAATACAATAATTGAAGGTGCCAGATTTACCATATAAAGTATTTTGTGAATAAAGTAAAATTACCAGTATTGATGGGGCCAAACTTTGCTTTGGTTTATAGAAAAATGAATTTGTTTTAAATGTTACTGGAAGTATTAAGTGGTTTGGGAAAGAAAAGTGCATTTATTTAAGGTGAAATGTAACATGAAAATGAAGACTTGAAGTCACTTTGTCTTTATTATTATTTGTAATTCTTTATAGTTCCTTAAAAAAATTGGGTATTTCTGCACTGTGGGAGATAAGCTTTTTTCATAACTTAGAAGCAGTACCGTATAAAGTGAAAAAAACTCTGGACCTTTGTTTCTCATTTGTAATGAGGAGATTGAATTAGATATTCTAAAAGTCCTTTTCATATCCAAGATTCTGTGATTTTTGAAAATCATGTTTTGTGTTTTGCTTTTTTTTTTCCCCTACGTATTTAACTTGGATGATGGCAATCCAGTGAAATCCTAGGAGCAATTTAACAATATAGAAAAAAGTCATTTTCTGTAGTGGAACTGTGTCCCAGGTCTGTCTCTAGGCTCTGTTACTTCATGAAGCTGTCAGAGTGAGGGGCTCTGGTCTCTTAAAATCATGGTTCATGCCAGTATCAGCAGACTGGTTTCTGAGGTCCATAGAGATGGACAGGACAGATTGCACTGTCCCTGAATGTTAGCACAGGTGTGGTCTAAGCTTAGTACAACGCCTTCATGTTTCATTTGTGTTGTAGGTCTTCCACAGTCTGTCTTCTAATGACCTTTCTCATGTTATGTTTGCAGTTTTAAAAATCTTTCAAAATTCTGTTAAATTCAAATTTTTTCCTCCTCTGTTGGATTCATCCCATCCTTTTGTCTGTTTTGTGTATTTCCTTATCACATTTCCATTCCTTAGGAATTCCCTTTTCATTCCATCCCTATCTCTACCTTCTTCTGTCCAAATCTTATCTGAGACCCTGCCTTAAATGTGCTCTCTGAATGAAGAATTCTGTTCCATACCAGAAATGAATGCTGCTTCCACAACTACCTTAGGTAGCACTTTATATATACGTTTATGATGCTTTTTATTTTTTTCCAGTTTCATGTTTTGATATCCCTCACAATGTTATTTGTTTACATACTGTATTTTTCTCACAGGGCTTTATGCTAAGGAATAGGGTGTAATTCATGTTTGTGTCCTGTAGTGCTTATCACAATGCCCTGTATGGAGTGAGGTTCAATAAATGATTATGAAATCATGGAAGAAATGGAAGTCCAAAGAAGGGAATTGACTTGCCTAAAGTCACACATCTAGTTAACAGCTTCATTTGGATAGGAAGGTATTGGTGTTGCCCTAAAAAATAAATGCTGAGGATAGGGAAAAATCTTTTACTTTCTGTCCCAATGAGCAAATATTTTTGCCAACACAAAAACAAGACAGTATAAAGAGCGTTCGGGGCACCTGGGTGGCTCAGTCGTTAAGCATCTGCCTTCAACTCAGGTCATGATCCCAGGGTCCTGGGATCGAGCCCCGCATCAGGCTCCCTGCTCAGCAGGGAGTCTGCTTCTCCCTCTGCCTTTCCCCGCCCCCCGCTTGTGCTGTCTCTCTCTGTCAAATAAATAAAATCTTAAAAAAAAAAAAAGAATGCTCATGTTGTCATATGCCACTAAAAACAAGTTCATCTTCAGCTTGTGGCTGTAGGAATGAGGAATCATCCATTGGATTTGCCAGTGCAGTTCACAGCCAGTGCTTGCACCCTCAACTTAACACGCCAGGGCCTGGCCAGGGGAATGCCTGTTCGTCTGTTGTCAGAGGTCACCTGTCTGCTTTTCAAGGCTCTGAAAAATTTCCCTCATTACCAGCAGGTAATTGAATACTTGACTGCTTCTTACTTCAGGACAAATAACATGAAAAAAATTATTAGTATTAGTTAATATGAGCTATTATTAATATTAGCATTATTTTGTTTCGATTTTTCATCCTCCCTGAGAGAGAATAGATAAGGAATTTATGTTATAGAAAAAAATAGCAAATTTGGATTAGCAATTGGGTTTAAATTTTTAAAATTTTTTTAGAAACCATTGACCCAGAAATCCATATACTGTTAACACTTCAGTACATCCTTAGAGGCTTAACATCATATGTGAAAATTAAATTAAAAAAAAAGTTGAATTGAATCATAGATATAAATATAAAAACTGAAAACCATAAAACTTCTAGAATAAAACAGGACAAAATATTGGTGACCTTGGAGTAGGCAAAGTTTTCTTAGGATACAAAAAGCACATGTCATGAAAGAAAAATAATAAATTAGAATTCATCAAAATTAAAGGCTTCTCATATACATACACATACACATTGAAAAGGGTAAGTCATGGGATGGGAAAAATGTTTTGTTTATATGAGAAAGGACTTTTTATAAATATAAAGAACTCTTAACTCTGCATAAGACAAACCCATTTTTTAAAAAGGCAAAAGATTTGAGCACTTAAGAAGATTAAACAGATGACAGATGAGCATGTGTAAAGATGCTCAGTGTTTTTAGTCATAATGGAAATGCAAATTAAAACCACTTTGAATTAACCACTGCATGCCTAGATACTACTACACACCCTCTAGATTGGTTGAACTTAAAAGACTGACAATACAAAATGTTAGCAAGGGTGTGGAGCAACTGAAATTCTCATATATAGATGTTAGGGATGTAAAATGATAGAACTACCAGTTCAACAGTCTGGTAGTTTCTTTCAAGGTTAGACATATACCTTCTTTACTACCTAGTCTTTCCACTCCAAGAGAAATCAAATCATATATTCATACAAAGCCTTTTGCATGAATATCATAATATATCCCCTAAACTGAAAACCTTTCTATTGTTGAACAGCAGGTGAATAGATAAACAAATTGTGGTATATTCATATAAGAAACTCCTCTATTTGGCAATAAAAAGGAATAAAGTACTGATACATGCAACATGGATGAATCTTAAAAGCATTATATGCTAAGCAAAATAAGCCAGACACAGAAGAGTAGATATTTTATGATTCTAGTTATGTGAAATTTTAGAAAAGATTAATCTGTAACGACAATGTAATTTTCTGAGGTTGGGATTGACTAGAAGGTGGTACAGTGCAACTCTTTGGGTGATGGAAATATTTTTTATCTCATTTATGGTGATGGTGGATGGTAGTGGTTATACACCTGTATCAATTTGCCAAATCTAATTGAAGTGTGTACTTACAATGGGAATTTTTAAAAAATACAATAAGGAAGGTGGTCTTTCTTCAGTAAAAAAAAAATCTGCATTTTCACTTTCTCTTGAAAAGTTGGAAGCTCCTTCACAGTTTAGTGTTTATTCCTTCATGGAAGCCATCAGTTGGAGTAACAACTGCCCCTATAAAAGGGCATGAATTCTCCAGTTCATAATTTCCACCACTGCTCTGCTGTGTCACACTCAGCCCTCTTCATTTGTTTCTGTTACTGCCTAGTTCCTGTTGGCATTTCAGGCTTGCTGCCCCTGCCTCCTGGCCTACTTATGGCCTTTCAAAGAGATGGTGTATTTTCTGTTGCTACAGCTTTCTCAGGAGGCCTTCTCTTTCTTTTCTATCTGTAAAGGCCCAGTTCAACCCTACCAGTCTTAGGTTGCAAGTACAGCTCTATCACAGAGTTAGTTATAAGACCTGGTGAGGACATTTGTAGATGGCAGGCTTCAGGTAATTGCCACTAGGGTTCATGGGGAAGAGACCCCCTGCTTTGCCAAAAAAAAAGTGGGGGCAGATTATTCTTTAGGCAGAGGTGAATGTGACAGAGTAAGATTACCTGAAGAACTTGGAGAGGGCCAGGTACACAGTGAGTTCTCAGTAAGAAAAGCTCATTAGTAGCACCTTCCAAGTGCTTAGAATCTTTATTTAGAATGGGGTATCCCTTTGCTCAAAATTATTTTTCTTTATTCCCTTAAAGTTACAGAAGAATTGTCTTCTCTCCTTAACTAATTCCAGGATTCTTGTGGATGTTCCATTTGACAGGCAAGTATAAAACTTGGTCATCTGATTTTGGGGTGTTGACCAATGTTACTCTGAACTTTGATGGCTTTTGGTTATTAGCTTATTAGCAAGCTTTTAATTAAGGCTGGGCTAAGGTGTTTGAGGAAAATGTTCTGTAGAGCACCTGCCAGAGAGGTGATTGGAAGTACCTACAGATGACTCTTGAACAATGCGGGGATTAGGGACACTGTTCCCCTCACCCCCCCACCTGCACAGTAAAAAATGCATGTGTAACTTTTGAGTCCCCAAAAACTAAACTACTCATAGCCTGTTGTTGACTGGAAAGCCTTAGTGATAAACAGTCGATTAACACGTATTTTGTATGTTAAGTATTATTATATACTGTATTCTACAATAAAGTAACCTAAAGAAAAGAAAATGTTATTAAAATCATAAATGAGAAAGTATAATACATTTACAATACCATAAAAGCTTACATTATCTGTTTATAAGATGAATCCTCCGTCAGTACCTACATCAGTATCATCTTACATCATACAAAACACTGTAGATGTATGTATTACTAAGACTAGATATCAAAAATGAAAAGGAAGGGGCGCCTGGGTGGGTCAGTCGGTTAAGCATCCGACTCTTGATTTCGGCTCAGGTCATGATCTCAGGGATATGAGATCGAGTGTCAGGCTCCATGCTCAGCAGGCAATCTTCTCTCCTTCCTCCTCTCTCTTTCTGCCCCTCCTCCTGCTCACGCACTCTCTCTAAATAAATCTTTACAAAAAAAAAAAAAAAGAAAGAATGACAATGTAGGGCACCTAGCTGGCTCAGTCGGTAGAACATGTGACTCTTGCTCTCACGGTCATGAGTTCGAGCTCCACGTTGGGGATGGAGTTTACTTAGAAAGAAAACAATGTGAAAAAGAAATACTTATTTACAGGGTACCTGGGTGGCTCAGTCAGTTAGGCACCTGACTCTTAATTTTGGCTCAGGTCATCATCTTGGGGTTGTGGCTCTGTCAGGCTCTGTCCTGAGTGTTCACGTGTACACACACACACACACACTCTCTCTCTCTCTCTCTCTCTCTCTCTCAAAAACAAAACATGTATATATATTTATTTACGGGTGTATTCATGCCCCGATAATGGAGAAGCAGCAATATGATTGCTTTATGGTAGTGTTGTATAATCAATAGAATTGCTTCATGGTAGTGTAGCCTCCCACTAATGAATGAATTGCTATGAAATTTTTATGGCATACAGTATAACAGTCATATTTATAATACAATATTGGAAACACTGTTACATTAAAAAAAATAAAACTACTGGGGCGCCTGGGTGGCTCAGTCGTTAAGCGTCTGCCTTTGGCTCAGGTCATGATCCCAGGGTCCTGGGATCGAGCCCCGCCATCAGGCTCCTGCTCGGCGGGAAGCCTGCTTCTCCCTCTCCCACTCCCCCTGCTCGTGTTCCCTCTCTCGCTGTGTCTCTCTCTGTCAAATAAATAAATAAAATCTTAAAAAAAAAAACAAACTACTTACTTGTGGTGATAGGCTGATAAGCAGTTTCTCCAGTTATGACAGAAAGGCATACTGTATGGTAATGTAATTCTTTGAAAGCAAAGTTATAAGCTGTAAGAAAACTAACACATTATTAATTTTATATTAAATATCACTTACCTTATGCCGTATAAGGATAGGCTGTCCACTTCCGGTCTCGCATGTGATGTTCTCCATCGTGAATACTTAGGTAATGATGATAATGATGACACAGAAACATCTCATACAGTTCTTGCTGTGCAGTTATTAGATGTTTACATGAAGATACATACACAACAGATAAGTTTATTAACTGTAAGCATGATGGTTATTTACTGCTCATTAAGTGGAAGTGGATCATCATAAAGGTCTTTATCCTCATTGTTTTTATGTGGAGTAGGCTGTGAGGGAGAAGAGGAGGGGTTGGTCTTGCTGTCTTGGGGGTGGACGAGGTGGATTGAGAGGGGAGGCAGGCACACTTGGGGTACCTTGACAGAAATACATCATAATTTCTGTCTGACTTCTTTGCTTTTTCATTTCTCTAAAAATATTTCTATATAGTACCAATCCTTCTTCTACCATATGCTTTAGTTTCTTTGCCCATATCATAGAAGGGTCCATGTTATAAAAGAAGTCAAAAGCAGTCTTGAATAATCAGGACCCTTCTGCCAGATTATCTAATGTCAGTTTATTTTCTGGCACTGCTTCTCCTATGTCTTCTTCCTCATTGTTGGACACTGGTTTGGAAGAGCTCATGTCCATCAAGTTGACATCTGTTAATTCCTCCGGTGTGGGGTGTATCAAGCTCTTGAATTCCTCCAAGATCCATATCTTGAAACTGTTCGCTCCCCACCCTTTTTTGGCCTTATCTACAATCTCTTTCATGATTTCCTTGATTGGCTCTGTTATAAATCCTGTGAAGTCACGCACAGCATCTGGACACAGTTTTCTTCAGCAGAAATTTATTGTTTCAGGCTTGATGGCTTTTTTTTTTTTTAAGGCTTGATGGCTTTTATGGCTTTTTCGATAACAACAGTGGCATCCTCAGTGGTGTAATCCTTCCAGACTTTGATGACGTTCTATTAGGATTCTCTTCCATAGCATTGACAGTCCTTTCCATAGAATACTGTGTGTAATGAGCCTTAAAGGTCCCTATCACCCCCTGATCTGGCTGAATTAGAGGCGCTGTGTTTGGGGGCATATAGACCACTTTAGTGTCTTCAGTTTTGAACTCATGGGATTCTGGGTGGCCAGGAGCATTATCCAATATCAAAAGAACTTTAAAAGGCAGTCCTAAACCAATATTGCACTATATAAACTAACTAGAATTTAAAGAAAAATTTAAAAATTAAAAAAAAAAAAGGACAGTCCTTTACTGGCAAGGTACTTCCTGACTTCAGGGACAAAGTATTGATGGAACCAATCCAGAAAAGGGATTTTTTTTTTAAGATTTTATTGATTGATTGATTGATTGACAGAGTGAGAGTACAAGCAGGTGGAGTGGCAGGCAAAAGGAGAGAGAGAAGCAGACTCCTCACTGAGCAGGGACTCCCCCCCCACCCCCGACGTGGGGCTCAATCCCAGGACCCTGGGACCATAACCCGAGCCAAAGTCATACATATGCTTAACCAACTGAGCCACCCAGGCACCACCAGAAAAAGGATTCTTGTTTAAGCCTTCTTCTTGTACAACCAAAAGACTAGCAGCCAGTGTTATCTTTTCCCTTCAAGTCTTGGGGATTAGCAGCTTTATAGACAAGGGCAGTTCTTATCATAAAGCTATTTGCACAAACAGTAGAGTTAGCCTATCCCTTTCTGCCTTAATTCCTGGTGCTTGCTTCTCTCTCTTACTAATAAATGTCCTTTGTGGCATTTTTCCCCCCCCGGAATGGAGCATTTTCATCTACATTAGAAACTTGTTCAGGTAGATAGATCTCTTTTCTTCTCCATGATTTTCTTAATGGTGTCTGGGAACTCATCTGCTGCCTCTTGATTGGCAGAAGCTGCTTCTCCTGTTATCTTGACATTTTTTTAATTCAAACCTCTTTCTAAAATTGTCAAACCATCCTTTGCTGACATTGAATTTTGCAGTTTTAGATCCTTCACCTTCCTTTTGCTTTAACTTGTCATATAATGAATTTACTTTTTGTCGAGTCATAATAGAGTCTGTAAGTATGGCTTTCTGAAAGCAATCCTGTACCCACATAAAAGCTGCATTTTCAAAGAGATAAAAAGGTGTTTTGCAAAAAGTGCAAGGTTTTCATTTCTGCTGGCATAGCTGCAACAACTTTACAAATTTCTTTTTCTGTTTTTACAATGGTCCTTATACTGGATTCATTTGTCTTGAAATGATGGGTACCCCCAGCTGCAGACCTTAGTCTATGGTAGATATCAGGCAATCAGCTTTTTCTTGTAATGTCATGACTTTTCTCTGCTTCTTGGGAGCACTTCCAACATCACTAGTGGCACTTTGTATGGGTCCCCCCATGATGTTACTCAGGGTTTACAGTATTTCACTAAACACAATGAAAAATATGCGAGAACTGTAAGAGATTACTTTTTACTTTTCAAATTACTGGAAAGACGAACTGCTCATATGGAGTGATTAGTTTTGCATGGCATTTTAAGTGAATACTCACAATGCTTGAGCTCACCCCCGTATTGACAGGAGGTGGCTGCAAAATAATAATTGTATAGTATGTACTACAGTTAATTTTATGCTGTTACCATTTAATACTGCATCTTTATGTTTGTTTACATTTCTCTTGACTGAATGGTCAGTGTTTGTATAAATTTTAATAAATTTTAACCTTTTATAGTAGAGATGTGTATATTTTATGGTTATAAATAGTAAAAGAAACTACTACCTATATTTTATGCATTTATAAGCACCTTTTTCTTAATTTTTTTGACGTTTCTAGACTATGCAGTTTGTCTGAGTTTTTCCAAATTGTCGCAAATCTCCAAAAAATTTTCCAGTATATTTATTGAAAAAAATCTGTGTATAAGTGGACCAGTACAGTTCAAACCTGTGTTATTCCAGGGTCAGCTGTGCTCACAAATGTCTCCCGAAGTGATTCTAGTTCAGGGTAGTGAGTGGTAGGAACATGGGCTCCAGAGAGTCAGACATACTTGGATTCAAGTTCTAGCCCTTCCATTATCTTTGTGCATTAATTTCCTCATAAAATGGTGACTCTTCTGAGGGTTAGACAGGACAATGTAAAGTACTTACGGCAGCGCCTAGCTTAAGAAGTAGAGTCTGTTCTGGGGCGCCTGGGTGGCTCAGTCATTAAGCGTCTGCCTTCGGCTCAGGTCGTGGTCCCGGGGTCCTGGGATCGAGCCCTGCGTCGGGCTCCCTGCTCCACGGGAAGCCTGCTTCTCCATCTCCTACTCCCCCTGCTTGTGTTCCCTCTCTCGCTGTGTCTCTCTCTGTCAAATAAATAAATAAAATCTTAAAAAAAAAAAAAAGTCGAGTCTGTTCTAAACATTAGTCATTCTTATTATTTTATTGATAATAATTAAGAAAATCGTCTTTGTAGACTCCAAAGGGGCTCCTCCTGAGGCCTTTATAGTCTTCCAGATTCATGAGCTCAAAAACATTTATAATAGTTGCTGCTAATGGCAGGAAAATTAAGCACAGGCTAACATGAACAAAGCCTGTGATACGTTGGCACAGAGTTGTAGACTAAGCCATTCTCAAATCTAATTGAGATGTGTACTTAAAATGGGAGTTGACTTTTAAAATTACAATAGGGAAGGTGGTCTTACTGATTAAAAAAAAAATCTATTTCTACCTTCTCTTGAGCGGTTAGATCTTAACTCAGTCTTCATTCCTACAGTTGCAATCAATAGGAGCTGACTACCAGCTACCCCTTTAAAAAGGCAGGCATTCTCTCTAGCTATGTGATGTGTTTGCTGTGGCATTTTAGCATTGTCTACAATTCAGATTATAAATTACTACCTCTAGGGGAACTTCTTTCCTTTTTTCAGACCCATCATAGTAGAAACTGAATGCTTAAAATAAGTCTTTCTTAGATCTGCTTATCTTTCTTTGAATTCTGTGCATTTCACTTACATTCTTATTTGCCTGCTCTCTTCTTCTGATCTTCTCTTTTTGTCAGATGCTCTTTATTTTCATAGTTGAGGCTTTAGAAACCTAAGATACAGGATTTGTTGGGGATGCTAAGTGATTTCCTCTTTCCTTATGTACAGTTTAAAACTTTATTGTGAGAAAAATACTGCTTTTCAGGTTCGATGCTGCCAAGTTTGTTATGAGATGGCTCTGTAAACATGAGAACCCCAAGATGCAAACAATGGCAGTGAGCATCACCTCTATTCTAGCCCTGCAGGTATGTGATCGCTAAAGGTAAGATTTCTCTCTCTAGTCTTGACGGAGCTCTGATAGACCTCCAGTATTTCACTTTCGGCTTTTTGTTTGCTTATAGCTCTCACCTGAGCAAACTGCACAACTTAAGGAAGAGCTACTCATGGCAGTTAAGGTAGGTGGGTTGTCACTTTCATAACCTTTTTTCTAATAAAATTTATGAACATAGTTTAAAAAGTCAAATCATTCTAAAAGACTTATAAAATGAAAAATCTATAAGACCTCCTCCCCAGAAGAAACTACTTTCTACTCTTGGAGCTACTTCTAGTATCTACCTCCACATCTCTAAATAAAATGCTTTTAACTTGATTTATCAGTTTTAGATGTTTCCTAGTGATTCCGCTGCTATGGTAAATAAGAACTTAGCTCTCCCATCTTTACAAATTACCTCCCTTCCCAACACATTTATATCCTAATTTTTTTATTCAAATTCAATTTAATTAACATACTGTATTATTAGTTTCAGAGGTAGAATTCAGTGATTCATCAGTTGCATATAACACACAGTGCTCATTACTTCAATATATCATAATTTTTAATCAGTATTTACATTATGATTGTGCTAACATTGCTCACTAAAAAAGCATACATTTTTGTTTTATTTTGTACTTATTTTGAGATGAAGCTTGCGATAACTCCCCCTCCCCCCAGTCATTTATGTTTCCTGTGAACTATTTATTCATGGCCTTGATATGTTTTCCCTTGGGTTGCTCGCTTTCTTCTGATTTATAAGGTTTCTATTTATATTAAGGAATTGAGCCTTTGTGATATGAGATGCATCTATTTTCCCCACTTGGCTTTTGACTGTTTTTACTTTATTTATGGCATATTTTGCCATGCAGTAGTTTATAGGATTGAATTTATTATTTTATTTCTCTGACGTTGATGGCACATTTTGAAACTATTTCTAAGAATTTCTCATGATTTTTAACATGTAAATACTTGATTTACTTGGAGTTTTTTTTTTTTTTTTTTTAGATATAAAGGTCTGTTTGTTTTCTCAGTGTCTGCCTCTGCACCTTTCTTGAATGAATTATCTTTTCTCCACTGTTATGCATTGCTGCCTCTATCATATATTAAATTCCTATATCTGTTTGCATCTATTTCTGGACTTTGTGCTGTGTTAATTTGTATGTCTGTTTATATGCTGGTATCACACTTTTTATTTATTGGCTTTATAAATTCCTTAGTAGTTAAGATCTTTCCTTGGGTTTCTTTAGTTATCCTTTTGTTTTTTTAATGTGAACATCAGAAGTATGTGGTGTTTTCTTCCTGTTGATACTCTGTATTTCTTAAATTTATTCCTAAGGCCTTTACCTTTTGTATTGCTGTTACAAGTGGAATCTCCTGAGTATTTGGTATCTAGTCAGCAGGTTTGGGGGTAAACATCAGAGTGATTTTCGACGTGTTAAGTTCTGAGATGCTTGAGATGTCAAGGAGGCAGTTTGATAGAGGGTGCAGCTCAGAGGATTGGGTGGGCAGGGCTAGAAAGTAATTTGAGTCATCAGTTCTGATATGGGGTGCAAGTACCTACCTAGAGTGTGGAGTATATAGAGAGAAAAGAAAAGGACTGGAATGAGTATGTTGGAAGAGAAGGAGGAGCCAGGAAAAGAGAGAGGAGTGTCCAAAATGAGATAGTAGAAAAATAGGAAAGAGTGATGTCTTCGAATCCAAGAGAATTATTTCAAGAAAAATTGAGCAGTTATGTCAGATGCTATTGAGTGGTTGAGTGAAATGAGGATAGAATTGCCAGTTGGATTTGGCAAGATGGAAGTCATTAGTTGTCTTGCTTACATTATGTTAGTGCAGTAGTGGGACAAAACCTGTTTGGACTACATGATGAGCAAATGAGAGATGAGAAATGGAGGCAAATTTTGGTATATTTTATTTTTTTATTTTTAAAGATTTTATTTATTTATTTGTCAGAGAGAGAGAGAATACAAGCTGGGGGAGCAGCAGGCAGAGGGAGAAGCAGGCTCCCCGCTGAGCAGGGAGCCCGATGCGGGGCTCAATCCCAGAACCCTGGGATCATGACCTGAGCCGAAGGCAGACGCCTAACAACTGAGCCACCCAGGCATCCCTCGATATATTTTAATGAGAAAGAAAGAAAAAGGAAGATACTACATGGGCCAGTAGTTGTTTTTTTCCAAGATCAGTTACATTAAGATGTATTTTATGCCCGTGAAAATAATTCTGACGAAAAGGGGAAAACTGATGGCAATGGCAAGACAGAGGGAAATAATTTGATGCCAGATCTTTGTGTGTGTACTGGAATTGTACAGCAAGAGTAAAGATGTTGGCTTTAAACTAGAGCAGAAGGGAAAGAGGAATACATTGATGCAAGCAGATAGGCTGGGAGATTTTGTTAGGAAGAACAGCGATAGTTCTCTGAAAAACTAGATGAAGTGATCAAATAAGAAGAGTAAAAAGATGGTGATTAAAGTTGGAGGAGAGAGAGAATGATGAAGAGTAGTCTTGGGAGCAAATTCATTGAGAAATACAGTAGAATTTCCAGGTACAGTGAATGCCCTCTTAAAGCATTTTGGCAAATATTGAAAGTGAGACTCAAGCATAGTCCTTTTCAGTGTTCAGATGTTTGGGCCTGGGGCATAAAGTAGGGTGTTTAACGCAGCAGGGTTTTTTTTTTTTTTTTTTAAAGATTTTATTTATTTGAGAGAGAGAGAATGAGAGATAGCACGAGAGGGAAGAGGGTCAGAGGGAGAAGCAGAGTCCCTGCTGAGCAGGGAGCCCGATGTGGGACTCGATCCTGGGACTCCAGGATCATGACCTGAGCCGAAGGCAGTCGCTTAACCAACTGAGCCACCCAGGCGCCCTGTTTTGTTTTTTCAAATATTTTATTTATTTATTTATTTGACAGAGAGACACAGTGAGAGAGGGAACATAAGCAGGGGGAGTGGGAGAGGGAGAAGCAGGCTTCCCGTGGAGCAAGGAGTCCGATGCAGGGCTCTATCCCAGGACCCTGGGATCATGACCTGAGCCGAAGGCAGATGCTTAATGACTGAGCCACCCAGGTGCCCCCATGGGTAAAATTTTTTTTTTTTAAGATTTTTATTTATTTATTTATTTGAGAGAGAGAGAATGAGAGAGAGAGAGCACATGAGATGGGGGGAGGGTCAGAGGGAGAAGCAGACTCCCTGCCAAGCAGGGAGCCCGATGCGGGACTCGATCCAGGGACTCCAGGATCATGACCTGAGCCGAAGGCAGTTGTTTAACCAACTGAGCCACCCAGGCGCCCCCCATGGTTAAAATTTTTGAAGTGGTTTCATTTCTCTTGAAAATAGAGATACCCTGATTTGTTTAGTGCTGTTATATTTTATGTACCTTTTCATTAGGTGGCTGAGTGAAAACACCTATCTTTTTCCTCTCTTATGACAGTCTAATATGCTTGAAAGAAAGCATGGATACTGGCTTGTGTCCAGAAATATTCTGATCTGAAATGGTGTTTTAGAATCTGTTCAAGTGAACCCATGATTTCTTTAAGCTATTAGGACATATGGTTGTTACAAGTGGAATCTTCTGAGTATTTGGTATCTATTGTCAGTAGGTTTGGGGGATAAAAATCAGAGTGATTTTAGGGGCGCCTGGGTGGCTCAGTCGTTAAGCGTCTGCCTTCAGCTCAGGTCATGATCCCAGGGTCCTGGGATCGAGCCGCACATTGGGCTCCTTGCTCAGAGGGAAGTCTGCTTCTCCCTCTCCCACTCTCCCTGCTTGTGTTCCCTCTCTCCTGTCTCTCTCTCTGTCAAATAAATAAATACAATCTTTAAAAAAAAAATCAGAGTGATTTTAGATGTCTTAGGAGGTGCTTGAGATGTCAAGGAGGCAGTTTGATACAGGGTGCAGCTCAGAGTGTTGTATGTATGTATGATATGTACTACAACATATGGTTGTAGTACTAGTGTCACCCTCTAGCCATCCTGATCTGCTCAGTGACCTAGAACAGCATACTTTTTCTTTGGCCTGGCTTAACCCGCCCCCCTGCCCCCCGCCCATGTCTCCATTTCTTGCTTAACTCACATATCTCTCTCTCTCTGCTGGTCTCATTTGTCTCAGTTTACATATTACCTTTGCAGGGAGGCTTCCCTTTCCTACCTTTTCTAAAATAAATTGTTAGGCTTTTATGTGTTTCCTTCAGAGCATTTACCAAAACTTAAAATTCTTTTATTTAGATGAGAAAAACCAACTATTTTTTTAATCTGTGTCACCTGAATAAGTGCTTGATTTCCAGGTGTTACTAAACATTCTCAGTAAATGAATAATGGAATAGTTAATATGTACTTGATTATGAGTCTTATTAACAAGGACCAAGAACTAGGTTAAGTGCTCATAAAACTTTTTTTCCCCCCTTTAATCCTCATAAAAACCTTAGGAGTTAGGTGTAACTCATTATATAGAGAAAAAATGGATCACAAAGCTATTAAGTGGCATAACAACTGTTGCTTTTCTTATATTGTAATCAGGTCAGTCACAGGGGCATTTAACTTTTTGTCTCTTTGGTTTTTAGGAACTTCTAGCAATAGTAAAACAAAAGACTACTGAGAATTTAGATGACGTCACCCTCTTGTTTACTTTGAAAGCACTTTGGAATCTTACAGATGAGTCTCCAGCTGCCTGCAATCACTTTATGGAAAATCAAGGATTGACAACCTTTATCCAAGTCTTGGAGGTGGGAAGACAGGATTGAGTTTGTATGTAAAGTTCTTTTCTTCATGATAAAGTAACTTGTATATTCTTTTGACAGACTTTTTCAGAGTCAGCAATACAAAGCAAAGTACTTGGTCTTTGGGTAAGATGTCTTGTTTTCAGTTAATTCTAATTACTAAAATAAAAAAGTAAATAAAACTAACACTTATGTAGCACCTACTATATGCTAGGCACTTTTATAAGGAATTTCTGTGTATTAACTCATTTAATCTTCACATGATTCCCTATAAAGTAATACCATATCAGTCATCTGTTGCTGTGAACAAACTACAGCTAAAACAATAGCCATTTTATTTACTTTCGAATCTGTGGGTCAGCACATTGAACCCCCCTGTACAGTTCTTCTGGTCTCATGTGGAGTTACTCATGTTGCTGCTGACACCTGGTGGTGTCACCTAGGGCTAGAGCTAGATGCTCTAAGATGGCTTGACTCTTGCTGTGACAGTTGGTGCAAGTTGTTAGTTAGGACTTGTATCTCCATGGGCTTCTCTATTTGGCAGTTTCAGGGTAGCAGTAGAAGGCAAGTCCCACTATATAAGTGCTTCTTAAACCTCTGCTTATGTTACATTTTCTAATGTCTCATTGGGCAAAGCACGTTAGGTGGTCTGGGGTGTTTCCTAGTAATCACTTCTCCAACTCTCCAGTAGCAACTGGATATCCTACAGTTCAGTTCAATTCAGTTCTTATATTGAGTGCCTGGAGTTATCATCAGATCCCCCAAGTTAAAGGGCTCAGTCGCATGAGACTGCCCCCACTTCAGTTGCCAGTCATTAAGTCTTGGGCCACCCGTACTTCTGACTGACTGGCTGTAAAGTAAGGGTTTCCACAACCCCCTCCTCAGGTTGATAATTTGTTGAATGGCTCACAGAACTCAGGAAGGCACACTTTACTTGCTATTATCAGTTTATTATAAAGAATACAACTGAGGAACATTGAAATGGAAGAAGTGTATGGGGCAGGAAGGATGGGTACATGCAGAGCTTCCATACTCTCTCTGGGTACACCATGTCCCAGCACCTTGATGTGTTCATCAACTGAGAAGTTCTCCAAACCCATCAGTTAGGATTTTTTATGGAGGTTTCATCACATAGGCACAATTGATTATTAATTCAGTCTTCAGCTCCTCTCCCATCCCCCAGAAGTTACAGGGTGGGGCTTAAAGCCCAGGCTTCTAATTAAGGTGGTTTTTTTGGCAACCACTCCTCATCCTGAGCTATTTAGGTGCCTGACAAGAGTTGCCTCATTAGAACAAAGATGCTCCTATCACTTGGGAAATTCCAAGGGACTTAAGAAATCCAAGGGATTTCGGGGCGCCTGGGTGGCTCAGTCGTTGAGCGTCTGCCTTCAGCTCGGGTCATGATCCCAGGGTTCTGGGATCGAGCCCCATATCGGGCTCCTTGCTCCACGGGAGGCCTGTTTCTCCCTCTCCCACTCACCCTGCTTGTGTTCCCTCTCTCACTGTGTCTCTCTCTGTCAAATAAATAAATAAAATCTTAAAAAAAAAAAAAAAAAGAAATCCAAGGGATTTCAAGAATTTGGGACAATGACAAAATGTATAGTTCTTATTATATGCCCATGGTTAAGCCCAGATTAAAGGAGGTGACCACCCCTTGATGGGAGAAGCAGGGAAGTCACATGGCTAAGTCAAACAGGGATAGGAAAAATTGTGCCATGTTCTGTACTCTACCACACATTGTTAGTTACATTTTATAGACACAGAATCTGAGGCACAGAAGTGCCATTTACCCTATGTTCCCTAGGTAGTAGGAGGCAGAATCAGAATTCAAACTCAGGCAGTCTGGCCTAGACCTTCTGATATTAACCACTTTACTTCCTTTTTATCAAGGCAGTCAGTTGTTTGGAAATTTCTTTGGGGCACCTGGGTAGTGCAGTCAGTGAAGTGTCCAACTCTTTGGTTCAGGTCTTGATCTCAGGGCCATGAAATCAAGCTCAGTGTCGGGTTCCATGCTCAACGTGGAGTCTGCTTAAGTTTCTCTTTCCCTCTCCCTCTGCCCCTCCCCACCCCCGCACCCCTTAAAATAAATAAATAAATCTTAAAAAAAAAAAGAAAACAAATTTATTTGCTTATACTGTTATACTACCTCTCAATCAGGATATCCATAACTGAGAAATTTCTTTGTTTCCAAAAGATAAATGTGAAGATTTACAGAAAGTAATGAAGATATACTATAAGTCCCTTCAGTTTGCCGTGTGTAAAATGTATCAAGCTGATGGTCTTATAACATGTTGGAGGTGGTGTTAGACAGGTATACAAATAGCTTTCCAATTTAAGATTGACTATGGTAAGTGCTAGAAAAGAAACACAAAGTCTCATGGGAGCTTTTGATTCTAGATCATGCCTCCCTTGAAAGCAGGGACTATATCTTTTCCTTTGTATCCCTAGCACATATAGGACTTGGAACAGAGTAGAGAGGATTAAATGATTAATATTGGAAATCTGGAAGGTATAGAAAAGTAGAAAAGAGGGACCAAAGAAGCAGGAGACAAAGGTCTTTTGGCTAGGGAAGATGAGAAAATGTAATTATTTGAGGGACACTGTAATACAGAATATCTAGAATTTTGGGAGATGGTAGGAAGAAGAAAAGCAATAGGAAATAAGGCCAGAAAGGTGGATTGGAGCCTCATATATGCTATATAATGTTAAGTGTCCTACTATTAGCTAACCTTTTTTTTTTTTTTAAGATTTATTTATTTATTTTAGAGAGAGAGCAAGGGGAGAGGCAGAGGGAGAGGAGAGAGAGAGAATCTCAAGTAGACTCCCCGCTGAGCACAGAGCCTGAAACAGGGCTGGATCCCATGACCTATGAGATCATGACCTGAGCCAAAACCAAGAGTTGGATCTTAACCAGCTGAGCCACCCAGGTGCCCCTCAGCTAACCTATTCTAAAAGATCTTTTGCTTTTTTTCTGAGAGCCTCTCAGAATGCTGAGGATTTATGAGGTTGCCCCCTTTCCTTCCTTTTTCTGAATGAAGAAGACCCATATTCTTCTGTAGCTTGCATCTTCTCAACATTTTGTTTATAGACTCTTGAAATGAAAAAGCTGCTAGAAAAGTAGCCTCTGCCAGGCTTACAAGAGAAATCTTGAGATTCACCTAAGATGTCCTCAGTTATGCTAAGGATGCTATTGTGTTGTCTCTCCTTGTTCAGGGCTTCCATCTGATCAACTTAATGTTGAAATCCTGCTACTGGTGAGGATATGTATAGCTGGCTTTGGGGAAAAATGGGTAAATCTCAGAATAGTGCAGTTTCTGCTGAAATCAATAGGGTATAGCTGGTCTTGTGAAAAACTGGGGGAAGTGAGCTCAGAACAATGCAGTTTTCTGCATGGCGCCGTATGCTTGTTTTTAACATACTAGTTTCTAGGGTATACTTTTCTGAAAGCTACTTCAGAAGGAACAATAACTGCTGTGTTCAATTTAACTATGTGTTTCACTTCTAAACCTTTGTTTTTTAATCTCAGTGGTAGGCAGACCCTAAAGTGACCTCCAGTGATTCTTCTCTCCTGGTGTTCATGTCTTTGTGTAATGCCGTCCTGTCAAATGTGGGCAGGAACTGTGACTTGCTTCTTACCAACAGAATATGGCAAAGATGATAGGACATCACTCCCATGATTATGTTACAATGAATATACAGTAGACACACCCCCCATCCACGGTTCTGGTTACCTGCAGTGTGGAAGCAGGTGATCCTTCTTCTGACAAATGGTCAGAAAGTCAGTAGTAGGCTAACGCTATGTCACATGCCTATGTCATCCACCTCTTTATCTTGTCATATAGGCATTTTATCATCTCATCACAAGCAGAAGGGTGAGTACAGTAGAATAAGTTATTTTGAGAGAGACCACATTCGTGTAACTTATTATATTGTTACCATTGTTCTATTATTATTGTTGTTAATCTCTTACTGTGCTTAATTTATAAATTATACTTTACCATAGATATGTATATATAGAAAAAACATAACATAGTATATATAGGGTTTTGTACTATCTGCAGTTTCAGGCATATCCACTGGGGTCTTAGAACATGTCCTCCACAGATAAGAGGGGACTTCTGTATCATTCCTTCTTGCTAATAGG
The DNA here is from genome assembly GCF_003265705.2 of Callorhinus ursinus. NCBI lineage: Eukaryota > Metazoa > Chordata > Mammalia > Carnivora > Otariidae > Callorhinus > Callorhinus ursinus. The sequence continues at coordinate 59,521,214 of NW_027397071.1, read as the reverse complement.
TATGCAAAGAGACTCTTCTTAACTGTCTTTGAAAAAGCAAGCTGCCATGAAATAAGTGGTTGGAGAAGGGAGAAGCCCACGTGGGAAGGAACTATGAGCAGCTTCTAGGAGCTAAGGGTGGCCTCCAGCAAGAAACTGAAACCCTCAGTTTTGCAGCTGCAAGGAAATGAATTTTGCCAACAGTCTGAGTGAGCTTGGCAGTAGGTTTCCCTCTAGCGGAGCCCGCAGATGAGAATGCAGCCCAGCCAGCACTTTGTGGCTTTGTGACATCTCAGAGTAGAGGGGCCAGCTAAGCCATGGATGAAACTGAGAGAAAAAATATTTTAAGCCACCAAGTTTGCAGTAGTTTGTTAAACAACAACATAGAAAACTAATACATATAAAATACAATGCCACCTGTCTTTCATTGTTACTGTTAAATTTCAAGCTAATGTAACATATAGTAGGCACTGAGGAACTTTAAGTATTCAGTCAGGCCTGGATTTTATTCTAGTTCAACCAGTTATTAGCAGTGTAAACCTGACAAGTTCACTGACCGACAAGTTAAGTCTTGCTGAGTGACTTATTTATTTGTACAACTGTGTTAAAGATTAATTGAGTGGATACTGGGGGCACAGTCAGTTGAGCGTCTGACTCTTGGTTTCGGCTCAGGTTGTGATCTCAGGGTCGTGGGATCAAGGTCAGTGTGAAATCTGCTTAAGACTCTCTTCCTGGGCGCCTAGGTGGCTCAGTTGGTTAAGCGACTGCCTTCGGCTCAGGTCATGATCCTGGAGTCCCTGGATCGAGTCCCGCATCAGGCTCCCTGCTTGGCAGGGAGTCTGCTTCTCCCTCTGATCCTCCCCCCATCTCATGTGCTCTCTCTCTCTCATTCTCTCTCTCTCAAATAAATAAATAAAAATCTTAAGAAAAAAAAAAAAAGACTGTCTCTTCCTCCGGCGCCTGGGTGGCTCAGTTGTTAAGCGCCTGCCTTTGGCTCAGGTCATGATCCTGGAGTCCTGGGATTGAGCCCTGGGATTGGGCTCCCTGCTTGGTGGGGAGTCTGCTTCTCTCTCTGGCTCTCCCCCTTCTCATGCTTTCTCTCTCTGTCTCATTCTCTCTTTCTCTCTCTCAAATAAATAAATAAAATCTTAAAAAACAAAGACTCTCTCTTCCTCTCCGTTTGTGCCTCCCCACTCTGCATGCTCACACTCTCTCAAATAAATGAATAAAGCTTTAAAAAAAGATTAAATGAGATAAGGCAGATAAAAAGACTTTTGTCTAATACAGTGCCTGGCACTTAGTAAGTGCTTACTCAGTGATTTGTCGTTACTGATCATCCTCATCATCAAGGGGTGGGATTGTGGGGTACTAGGCTAAATTGAGAGGGAGGAGGATGGGACTAAGTGTTCTGTCTGTATCTGAGCTAAGCAGTAGGAGAGGGGGAGGAGCCAGTGTCTGATTCTGTCTTCCTTTCTATCCCTGATTATTTTCTGCTTCATCTGGCCTGTAGAACAACATAGCTGAAGTTAGAGAACTCTCTTCCAAGCTGGTGACTGAAGATGTGCTGAAACATATTAGCAGCTTGCTCCATAGCAAAGAAATGGAAGTCAGCTATTTTGCTGCAGGCATCATAGCCCACCTGACATCTGACAAACAGCCCTGGATGTGCCATGTCCTTCAGAGGAGTGCTCTTCTCCAGGATCTGGTACAAGGACCATTCCTCTTTACAAAATCTGGAATAATCTCTCCTTGCAGGAAACTTATTTTTCTAGATAATAAGAATTTTAGAAATATGTTTTCATTGTAGAAAATGGGAAACATAATAGAAAAGTATAAAGAAAATATTCTAAATCACTTATACCCTACCATCCAGTGCTAACTTTGTTAACACTTTGTTACATTCCTTCTGATATTTTTCTTTTATAAAAGTTACCATTGCAAACAGTTGTATATGGTTTTACCAGTTCTCTTTCCCACTTTCAGCTCCTTTTCAGGCTATTTCTTTTGGTATTTGCCTCCATATCTCTAAATAACATCTGTTGCTACTTCTTGACTTTGCCGTAATAGGCATTGTCTGTTCATTCATTTTCCCTCTCTGGAAAATGAAGATTCTTTTTCTCATTGTCTCTACGCACACCTTTCCTATACTCCAAGTATAAATCTCCTTTCAGCATAGTCAAACATACTCTATCCATTTCAGCTTCTCAGAGACTTTTCTCAGAGCCTTCTGTTTTCTTCCATCTGGTCTGCTTATTTGTGTATCTGCCATACTGCTCTCATCTTGGGATGTTCCATTACTGTCATTGTGGGGATCCTCTTTGCCTCTGTTGGGTCATATCTAGTAGTTTCCTAAGACGAAATGCATGAAATAGAAAACTTCAGACCTCTGTTTGAAAAGGCCGTTATTTTTCCTTCACGTTTAATTGGTCACATGGTTGGGTATAGAATTTTAGTTTTGGAATATTTTCCCTTCAGAATTTTTAAGCCATTGGCTTTTTTGTCTTTTCTTTCTTGGTATCACTGTTAAGAAGCCACATGCCATTTTCCTTTGGGACCTTTAAGATCTTTGTCCTCAGTGTTTAGAAATCTCAGCAGTGTGCGTTGATATAGGGTTATTTTCTGTTATGTTGGCTACTTATTGCTCTGGAAGCTTGTTTCCTTTAGTTCTGGGAAATTTCTTTCTTTCTCCCTTCTCTCTTCTCCCCTCCTCCCCACCTTCCCTCTTCTCTTTTTTTTCCTGGGTTGTCAGCCTTCACGGACTCAATTTTTTCTTGCCTATTTCCCTTTTTGTCCTTTTTAAAAAAAATCTTTTTAAATTTCCACTCCTATTGGATTTTGCATTTATATTTTTATCTTCTATATTTCATTATATAATTATATTTTAATATAATTTTATATATTATAATTTTTATAATATGTACATTTAATATACCTTTACACTTTGTATATAATATATTTTTTAATGTTTATTATGTATACTTACATATTTATTTTGTATTTATATATTTCTGTTTTTAATTTCTAAGAACTCTTTTTTTTGTTCTGAGTGCTTCTTTTTTTATACAATATCGTACTCTTTTTCCATGGTTGCTGTATCTGTTATCTCTTTAAAGGTTTTAATGATTAGTTTGGGTAGTTTTTTTGTTTTTTTTAAGTTTTTCTCTTCCTTCAAGGTCTCTGTTTCCTGCAAGTTGCTTTTTTACCCCTATTTGGTTCCTTTATGTTACAGATTTTCTTAAACTATATGGTGATCCTCAGCTGTCCAGTCGTATCTAAGAGTGGGGCTGTTTGGAAGCTGCATGTGGATGGGTAGAACTCATCAGCTGTGGGTTTCACTTAGAGTGATCTGGATTAGTCATTGTCATTGTTACCAGATCTTTTGTCCTGAGCTGGTTGGAATTTACCTGAGGAAGAATCTTCTGTTCTTCTGACTGAAAATTACAAGCTTGGTTCCAACGGTCTGAAAGCCCATTAGAGGAAGAGAGTTGAGGACAGGGGACTCTGAGCATTTATCATTTAGATTTTCACTTCATCCTCTGTTTTTATCATGGTACTCTCACCCTCAGTTGTTTGCAAGGTTGCCCAGTCCAGAAATTTTTGTTAGGGGTGGGGGAGAAGATCTGGGAGTCTTGATTCTTTAGCACTTTAAACCAGTCCTCCTGTTTTCAATCTTACCTCTAATCTCATTTCCTGAAGTAACGAGTGGGCCAGTTTAAGTCTCTTGTGGGTTCTGTTCAAATTGGTTCATTTTTTAACATTCCCCAGTGCTAGATCTATTAAATCAGTTACCATTTTCCTTCTGCTTTGTTCTTGTGTGTTTACCTTCTTTTATCTTAAACCATTTGTACTATTCTGTTCATGGGATTTAGGGAAGGAATGGATGCATGCTCAATCCTGCATCTTTAAACAGAAGCCCCTTTTGCACTATTTTCCACACGACTTTGTTCACATTTTACATATATAATGGTTATCTAATTGATATTTTGGCAGGTAGGGATACCTTAATTTGGGTAATCATTCCCATATTTTGAAAATTTGTTTTTTCATATACATATAAGTATAAATGACATAAAACAGCCTATTATGGCCTTTTAAAAATTATGGAACACAATACTAGAATCTCGGTTTCTCTTCCTGTATAGTATGCAACCATCCAGAATTGGCCAAGTTCAAGTTGTAAGATGACAGCATTGGTGACTTACAGGTAATCTCGTGATGGTGTAGTACTTCTCTTAAAGCTTGTCCTCATTGTACTATGTAGAGGCCATGGTACAGTGATAAAATATTACAGTCAAATAACCTTGTGTTCAAATCCTGTTTCTATGATTTTGGGAAAATCACTTTTAGAAGATCTCTGAGACTCAGTTTTTCTCATCTGTAAAATGAGGCTATCTGATAGTCTGCAAGATTGAGGATGAAATGAGATATTGAATGTAAAGAGTATCTAACACAAATGCAGTTTCTTAAACATTAGCTTCTGATATATGCTCAACAATGTGTCTGTCTCAGTGAGGAAGTGACCCTATGTGGAAAAGGTTGAAAATAATTATTATATCTCTGACACTAGCCCGAGTTTTGAATGAACTTCTTTGTGCCTTTTTAGATCCTTCAAGGCATTTTTCCCGCTCCTTGGCAACTTCTCTCAACCAGCAGTTCAGCTCTGGGCACTATGGGCAATGTATCATGTCTGCAGTAAAAACCGTATGTATTCAAAACAATACTTTTCTTTTTTTTTTTTTTTAAGATTTTATTTATTT
>NW_027397071.1:59342372-59516378 GCF_003265705.2 Callorhinus ursinus | reverse complement strand
CGGGACTCCAGGATCATGACCTGAGCCGAAGGCAGTGGCTTAACCAACTGAGCCACCCAGGCGCCCCAAAACAATACTTTTCCAGCTATTTTTCTGTATAAAGACGAAATTCAAGATGGAATTTTGGAAATGTGTTCACCTGTGTACTGAATTTAACTCTCCTGTTTTATTTTAATTTTTTTAAAGATTTTATTTATTTTAGAGAGAGGGTGTGGGGGGAAGAGGGGCAGGAGGAGAGAGTCTCAAACAGACTCCTCATTGGGCATGGAGCCCGATGCAGGACTTGATCTCATGACCCTGAGATCATGACCTGATCTGAAATCAAGAGTCAGACGCTTAACCAACTGAACCACCCAGGCGCCCCCTGTATTTAACTCTTTTAAAAAAGAAATTGCAAAATGTTTTTGTTTAAAAAATGCTACAGAACTGGGGGAATGAACTGGGGGATGGGCATTAAAGAGGGCACTTGAAGTAATGAGCACTGGGTGTTGTATGCAACTGATGAATCACTGAATTCTACCTCTGAAACTAATAATATGTATATGTTAATTAAACTGAATTTAAATAAACAGTTTTTTAAAATGCTGTAGAATTATATATTTGGGGGTTGATGTCAAGCTGTATAGAAAATGAAAGTTGGCTTCCACTCCTATTCTCCACAGGCAAGTACTGTTAATAATTTGATAACTATAACTGTCCTTCCAAATACTTTTCTATACACATACCGTAGTTAATATATAGAATATGTAAATATGAATGTTTTTAAATGAAATGGGCTCATTCTGTGTTGATGTCCTATAGCTTCCTCTTTTCACTCAACAGTTTATCATGACTAATACTTTTCCTATAGTAATACATACATCTACCTCTTTGTAATGGTTTTTGGGAGGCTGGGGGATCAGGAGTCAGGGGCTGTTTCCCAGCCAGATTAAATGTTTTTCCATATTTGGCTGTTTTGGGCATTGGGGGCTTACATTCTCTGCTAAGGATTATTGTAAAAAATTATTGCTCTTGTTATAAAAGAAATATAGGCTATATTTTTATGCTAAAAAACTCAAGAGCTAACTTTTAGAATTAAAGGACTAGCTACCAACAAAAGTATAAAATACCAAAAATAACTTTAACAAATATGAGACCTATATGCAGAAAATTGAGAAATAATTGAAAAACCTGAAGTGATTATGAGACATACTATATTCCTAGATGGAAAGACTTTTTAAGAGACAGATGTCAGATCTTTTCAATTTTTGGATATACTACAATTCAAGTGGATGAGTGTGATATGAGGGATTTGAAAATTATTCTAAAGTTAACCTGGCAGAATAAGCAGGAAAGAACTGACCAAGAAAAATGGTTTTTAGGAATCTCCCTTAACACTTCTCTTTAAATTGTAAAAAAGTATTCTGAGGGGTGCCTGGGTGGCTCAGTCAGTTAAGAGTCTGCCTTAGGCTCAGGTCATGATCCCAGGGTCCTGGGATAGAGCCCCACGTCAGGCTCCCTGCTCAGTGGGGAGTCTGCTTCTCCCTCTGCCTCCCCCCACTCGTGCAAGGGGAGTGCTCGCTCTCTTGCATTCGCACATAAATAAATAAAATCTTAAAGAAAAAAAAAGTATTGTGAATGGTGCTGGCATATGAACAGATACAGGCAGATTTGCCAGTCAGAAGGCCCTGGAACAGACTTTAGTATATAGCAATAACTATAACAACTAGAACTTAGTTGAGTACTTTCTCTGTGCCAGGCAGTATTGCAAGCTCTTTATGAGTTAACTCATTTAATCTTCACAACAACTAGAAGAGGGTAGCATTATTATTATTATTATTATCATCATTATTATTATTATCATCATTATTATTATCCGTCTGTTACAGATGAGAAAACAAGGCACAGAGAACTTATGTAACTTGCCCAGAGTTAAAATAGCTAGCAACTGGCAGAACTCCAGATGACGACTATGAATTAAACTGCTTAGTATTTCTTCATTATATGGATCCAGTTTGCTTTAGATGGACATTGTTTCTGTTTCTAGTCTTTTCTATTGTAAGCACTACTTTAGTGAATATTAACATATTCATATACAATGAATAGACATTTACACACTATATCAGGTGAAGATGCACATGTGGGTAATTAGGAGGACAGATGCTAGAACCAGACTATCCTCTCTGTTCCCAGTTTCTGCCATTTACTAACTGTGGGAACTTGAGCAAGTTACTTGACCTCACTGTGTCCCAGTTTCCTTATCTATAAAATAATACTTACTTCATAGGGCTGTTATGAGAATTAAGTGGGTTAATATTTAAGCATTTAAAACACTGCTTGGCTCATAGTATTAGCATTTGTACATAGCATAGTATTAGTTCACACAGAGTACATAGCATTTATTAAATAAAATATATCATTTTGCATGTGTGTGAGTTCATCTGCAGAATATGTAGAATTGCTGAGTCAAAATGTTAGGAACACTTATAATTTTGATAGTTATTGCTAAACTGTTTTCCAGAGAATTGATTACCAATTTTCATTCCTGCCAGCAATGTATGAGAGCTTGCCAGTCGCCTTACATTCGTACAACAATGTTTAATTGAACTTTTTGATCTTTGCCAATCTAAGGTGAAAGTGATAGTCTCACTTGACATTTTAAATGCAGTTAACCATCTTATATTGAAAAGTCCTTTTCTTCCCTTGAATTGTCTATTGATATTCTTTATTCACCTTTTATCTATTGTTTGTTGGTCTTTCTCTTTTTAATTTGAAGGAACTCTTGCAAATATTTTTTCCCAGTTTATGTCTTGACTTTGTTCATTGTGTTTAGTCAGCCTTTTGTTATATGGCCTCTGGATTTCAGGTCACAGACTTTTCAAAATTGATGAAAATTCTCAGCTATTTAAAAATATTACCCTTTCCCTATACTTTCCTTATGGAATGTCTATCAGAAGTATCTTGTATCTTCTCTCACTTTATCCTACACATCCTGTAGACTTAAAAAATAATTTCAGGGTGGGCGTCTGGGTGGCTCAGTTGGTTAAGCAACTGCCTTCGGCTCAGGTCATGATCCTGGAGTCCTGGGACTGAGTCCTGCATCGGGCTCCCTGCTCGGCGGGGGGCCTGCTTCTCCCTCTGACCCTCTTCCCTCTCGTGCTCTCATTCTCTCTCTCTCAAATAAATAAATAAAATCTTTAAAAAAAATAATTTCAGGGATGCCTGGGTGGCTCAGTTGGTTGAATGTCTGACTCTTGATTTCCGCTCAGGTAGTAATCTCAGGGTTGTGGGATTGAGCCTCACATGGGGCTCCGTGCAGGGCGTGGGGCCAGCTTGTCCCTGTCCCTCCCCCCTTCCTTACTCTCGCTCACTCTCTCTCTCTCAAAAATAAATAAAATATTTTTTAAAAATGTTTAAAAGAACAATTTCCATGTCTGTTTCTTTGTGCTACATTCTTGGTAACTGCAGTGTTTTTAGATCATTATATCTCTCTGTCTGATTGGCTTTTGGACTGATTAAGAGAATCTTTTCTAGGCTGCGTTGTAGACATGTTCCTTCAGCAATTTTGTATTTGCTTCTGTCAGGTGCTCTAGAGGTTTCTCTGGGATTGAACTAATTTTTATGTTAACTTCTCAGCTCAAGGGTTCCCAGAACATTTAGGTGTAGGATAAATTCAAATCCTATACCAACTCAGTACTGTGGTTAGGAATTCTTGGGAAAGACTTGTCCAGCCCACTCCTGTGTACCCACCTAGAGCCCAGACCAATCTTAAAGATATTTCATTGTCTTATCCCTTCTCCTGTATAGTCCTTTGAGGGACCAGCTTTATGCACTGATATATATTTTATTATATATATATTGCTTCTAACTTCGTAAGTTAAAACCTAAATTCTTGGATTACTGAAACTCACAGTCCCTTTCTGCCCCAGAATAACTCTAGGTAGTTATATGAATTTAGGTGCTCTCTGCTCTTTGTATCTGGCTCCTGGACAAATCCTTTACTTTGTACACATGAATATGCATTTAAATTTTTGTTACATTTTTATCCAGCATCTGGTGTTTTCAGGTTATCTAGCTCAACATAATGCCTGACCTTGAAATGTTTATTATATATATAATAAAAGAAGTTCTTATTCTTTTAGCTAGGATTAGAAATTTTGAAGCTTAGAGTTGTCTGGAAGTAAACATACTAAAATAATCATTTGTTATCGCACTACACAAGTCAAGCATTAAGTTTTGACATATTTCTTTTGAATTGACTAATTTTATCTGTTAATTCTCATGTCAGGGGGCTTAAACCTTGGTACCCTTTCTTCAAAAAAGTGAATGTGGTGACTTGGGAATATTTAAAATGCCAATTTGTCCACCAAGTTTCTTTGTTTGATTTTCTTTCAGCCAGCAAATACTGCAAAATGTTAGTTGAAGAAGAAGGATTGCAGCTTTTGTGTGACATCCAGAAGCACAGTGAGGCAGACCCCCAAGCACAGCAGATTGCAGCCTCCATTCTAGATGACTTCAGAATGCATTTCATGAACTATCAGAGACCCCTTCTGTGTTGAATGCCCTTCTTAACCTCTGGGGCTTCAGAGGTGCTCTCTGTTCTCAGTGTCAGGACTTCTGCCTTGCCAGTAATTGAATGTTGAAACCAGTTGTCATTGGAGTTTGTGAGTTGGTCGCCACACTGGCCTCTTATTGTTGATTTTCTGTAGGCTACAAAAAAGTTGGATTTGAATCGTAGCCATAATCCCAAATCAAGTTGGAATCATTCTGAGAGCACCCCTTCAATAGTTTTGCAAAATCAAAAAAAAAAAAAAAAGTTTTGCAAAATCAAGTCTCGGACTCTGTGGGAAGGTCTGTGAGCTTGTGTTTCAACAGCCCTGCCAATTACTTTTCCTAACCCTGGCCGGTTTCTTAACTGGGGGGGTTTGTCAGACGAAGGGGAAAGAAAGACCAACGGGAGACCTTCGTATTTGTGTTAAATTTCATGTTTGAAAGAATATCCTGAGTTGTTACTCCTAGTTATGTGAAGCTAATAGAAAAGTACGTGAAAAAGTTCTGGGAAATACATGCTTATTGGGAGGCAGAATCTCCACTGGAGGGGAGGAACAAGGTGGGGGGAATTTTTTTAAAACAAATATCGAAGTATCTTCCACTTGTGGGGGTAGAGGGAAGAAAAATAACCTTTTTTTTTTTTTTTTTACAATTTTGGATATCTGCCTCTGGCCTTTCTTCCTCCAACTTTACACATTAGACTGAGTGAACATAGCATTCTATGTAAGTGGGTGTGGTGGTGGAAAATAGTAGCATTTAGGACTTCAAGTAGCGTGTTTAGATGAAGATTGTATAGGGACTATGAATCTTGATCCTGTAAGGTTTTGATTTTAGTGGGACTGTGACCAACCCAGGAGGAGGAGGAAGCCAGAAAAAAGACTTTACTATAGATTTCAAGAGTGCTTTTGCCTAGAATGGAGGCAAGAAAAATAGGGGCTTTTGAGAACCAACCTCAACTGCAGTATACAGTAGCAGAAGCTTCTGTTTGTGTCCTTTGCAAACCTCCTCTGTGGAACAGAGTATCGATTCCTTCCTTATTACTGACAGCTAACAAAATGTGTCTTGCCATTTATCTGTCCAAAGAACAAAAGTAAATTCCTTTTTGATGAGTAGCATATTTTCATACTAGATACTTGTGCTTTTAGCTGGCCAGACTCTTAACTGGAGTACTGTATACCATCTTTTGGAATCAAATGAGGCTTATCCTTACTCTGAATCATATTCCAGATTCTTGCTCACCAGTGTCCCACTGGATAAAGGGCATTTGTAACCTGTTTCCTTCTACAGTTCTGAAACTGCACCATATTTTCTCTTATTCAGGGTTCTGCATAATTCCAAATGGCTGTCTTCATTTCCTGACCTGGGTTCTAGTACTTTAGAACATTCTGTTACCAGATACTAGCTTGTGCTACTGTGAGAATGTGGTAGGAACTGGTGCCTGCTGAGGCACCCCTCCAAGTTTCATTTCATTCACAACAGTCCTCTGGGATAGATAAGTTGTATTCTCCTCATTTAACAGATGAGAAAAAGGACGTTCAGTTACTTTCCAGAGTAGTTACAGCTAATGCATAGTTCCAGCTAATATGGTTGGTTCTGGTTTTATGGCCTGAACTTTTCTCTTACTCTTCCTTCCAGGAAAAGAGCACCCAGCCTTGGGCACACTTATATTTAGCAGCATATCAACAATGCGGGGGAGGGAGTATATATCTGTGCCCTTCACTTAGTGTCTCTAGGTCAGGCCTAGGCCCGGGAAGCTCAGATGAATCAAAGAATAGCCATAAGGCCGCAGCGTAAGATGCAGCCTTCTCTACCTTGGTCCAGGAGGAGGACTAGCTAGTGTGCATATGTATTTATCAGGCCCCATCATTTCTAAGTGTGTCGTCCTCTTGCTAGCCTTCACTCTTGCTGTTCCCCCTCAGCCCTCTTCTCCTTGCCACAAATGTCTGTTGAACCTCAGGCTTCACTCCAGTGTTACCTGCCCATTTCCTTTGTTCTCTCCTTCAGACTTAATGCTCCCTTCTCAGTGCTCCTGAGGGCTATGTACTTCAGCTATCGAAGATTGCCTGCCACCCTATAGAGTTCACAAAAAGTTTTCTCAGTGATAATTTCATTTGGTTCTATTAAAAACACTGTACATTAATCATAACTCAGGTTTATTGAACATGAGGCGTAGGCTTTTTTTTTAATCCTCACAGCAGTTTCATTTTGCAGATGAGGAAGCTGAGGCACACAATGAATGGCAGAGAGCTGGGATCTGCAGTCTGATTCCTGATGCCTGTTCAGCCACTACCAGGGTTTCTGTGTTATCTCTGTTGTACAGAGGAAGAAACTGGAGGGTTCTTACAACCTTTTGCCATCTCTGGTGAGCACCCGATAACTGAGAGGCAGAGGTCAGGCCTGAGAGCCAATAATACAAAGGCCCAGATGGTCTGTTTTAATCCTTAGTTTACCATTTGAGTAGGGAGAGACATATTCTCCAAAGCCAACTTGACCCCAGTGATTATCTAGCCAGGATGAGGAATTATGAATATAGCTGTAGGTGGCATGGGCAGGACCTTGGTATCAAACACCATTCCAGTTTTATATCTGTCCTTGTCATTGTGAGGAGACTAAAGCCCAGAGAGGTGAAATGATGAACAGTCACCCTGCAAATTTTCCTTTTGGATCCTGCCCTGGAAGGCAGGCTTCTCCCATGCTTATAGTTAAATGGGAGTCACTTGCCAACAAATCTGGGGGGCCGCTTCTCCCTGAAGGCTGCCATGCCCTCTAGGCGGTCCTGAGTGGGGATGTTCTGAAACAACAAGACAGAGTATTAATTTTGCGGGGAGCTGCAGGGCCAGAGGCCAATAAAGACTTGCTCAAACTTGTCTACCCCCTGACAAGGTCAGAGTCCACGTCTTTCCATTGTCTCTTGACTCTGGTAATGGGCCAGGCAGAGGTATGGGCCTCAGTGCCTCCTTGGTTTCCTGGGGAAGGCAGGCCACATCTCTAGCTTCCGTGGCCTATCACATTAGCCTCCTGCACACTGCTACATGCCTCCAGAGAGATGATAGTCTGCAGCAGTCTGATAGGCGGCTGCTTAGTAGAGAAAAACAGTTAAGTTTTGCAGTAAGAAATCTGGCTTTGAGTCTGGTGTGTAGTTAGTTCACACCAGGTTCTGCAAGTTCCAGGACTCCTTGTTTAAGAGTACTGTGGATATTTGTTAAACTCTAGAGATTAGTATTTTTGACTCACCCAGGAGTCCAGGGCTAAATAAGTCAGCCCCAGGTCACCCCCACCCCCACCCCTCCTTCCCCCTCCTTCGCCCCCTCACCCTCATTGAACACACAGCCTGCAGGCTATAACCAAGGCCGTGACATCCCAACTCCAGCCTGGCCTCTACAGCAGCCACTGGTACAGAGAGTAGAAGTGGTGCTTTGTCAAGTACCTACCTGTGTGCTCTGTGAGTCTGTGTGCACCTAGTGTGGCAGGATGTACCACTATTAGATGGCTGAGGAAACAGTCCCAGAGAGAAGCAGTGTGGTTTCCCTAGGACTGCCCCAGGCTAATTCTAAGAGGGAGTGGTCCAGAGTCTAACTCTTCAGGTTAGGAGGAACCTACTAAATTGGTTATGTGTGGCACAAGGCTTCCCACTTTGGCCTGGCCTCTGCTTGGAAGTGTGCGCGGACTGGCAGCGGTCACATACCTGGGCATAGCATATTCCTTCAATGGCCATCCCTGATGAGATGTCCACCTGTGAAAAAGAAGTGGTGCCTTGATCAGCCTGACCTTAAGCCACCTCCGTCTGCACTGGGTGCCAGCCCACCCTACTGCCTATACCCCCATTCCCTACTGTTCATGGATTCGTCTGGTGCAGTATTACTGAGGCTTACTGTATGCTAGTCCATCTGGACAGAGATGATTATGATAAGGCAATTCCCACCTGGAGAGGTTTAACACCGTTTGTAACAGTGATAAAACAATGTTGGGACAAAGGGGTGGGGGAACTTTGAAAACAGCGGGGAGGATGGCACTCGGCCTGGAGAGCTGAGGAGGAGGGTAAGTGTGAGCTTTGCTTGCACAGCCAGTGGCCCCTCTTCGCATCCGGCCGCCTCTCCATGCCCCGGGCCCTCCTGGTAAGGGAACTTCACAGGCTTTCCGTTGCCCTGAGGAATAATGTCCTAGGCTTCTATGGCCGGGCCTCTGGCAACTTTCCAGCCTCTACTGCCCAGTGTTTACTGCTCCTACCACTTATAAGCCCTGTTCTAAGAGAAGCACCTTGTGTGTATGAACTCATCTACTTTTACAGCGAGGGTTATTATCCCTGCTATACAGCTGAGAAATCAGGCATAGAAAGTAAAGGTCACAACAGTATATGGAAAAGCAGGTCTTTGAACCCAGACAGGCTAGCACCAGAGCCTTTGTCCCTACCTTCTGTGCTATGTAGTTTCACTCATTCCTTACTCCCATTCAGTCAAGTTGCTTGTTTATACACTTCTGTGCTTTTGCTCATACCATTCTTTTTCTCAAACCTTAATCCTTCCCAAGGCCCAAATCTACAAAACATCTCTAACCCAACACTACCCAGTAGTAGCCACTAGCCACATCGATATCATAGCTCTCACCCTTCCAGGGTATCCTCTTGATACTTCCCTTTTTTTAAGTAACCTCTGTACCCAGTGTGGGGTTCGAACCCATGACCCCAAGATTAAGAGTTGCACGCCCTACTGACCAAGCCAGCCAGGCATCCCTGCTTGGTATCCTTAACCTTGTATTAGTGATTCTGTGTGTATCTGTCCTCTCTCCACCTTGGTGACAGTGACCGTATTTAACTGATCTCTGTGTCCCAGTTCTCAGCTCAGGTCTAGATTCAGTGTGTAACGAGTGAATTGATGAGTAAGTTGTCTAAGGATGGATTAGTTTGCATCCAAGACACCACCCTGAGCTGTGTCCTTGAGGTCACCTTTACCACCAGCACAAACCCGAGAACATGGTCTGGGAGCCACACAGAGCTTCGTTCTTATTACTTACTCTATGACCCTAGACAAGTCATTTACCCTTTCTGGACCTCAATTACCTTCTCTCTAACAGAGAGAGATGAAAATAAAATGTAATTCAGAATGTCATCTGGCCAAACTTTACATTTCATGGGTGGGTAAACTAAGGCACAAAGAGGTCATACTCAATGTCTGTTAGAAGAGTCCCGTTTTTTAGTTTTTCCAGCTGTGCTTTTAGCCTGCATTGGTATGAAAGCACTGCCTCCTAGCCCCCCCCACTGACTTTAGTGGACCCAAGTCCTGACCCAGAACCTGCTTACCTCCATTCCTCTATCAATGGCTACTTTGCCCAGCCGCACAGCAATGGGTGCCTAGGGAAAAGAAAAAAGAAAAGGCTTGGTTGAGGGAATTAGTGCTGATAGTTGGCGGGGGACGGGGGTTTGGAATAAAGAGAGGGACATAGCTTCGTGGTGGGGGAAGAGTCATGGACAGGTAGATCGGTCTGGGTCAAGTTCCAGCTATTCTACTGACTGTTAGATTTTGTTAGTGTTAGTACCTACTACTTCTTGGTTGGTAGTCTTTTTTTTTTTTTTAATGTTCAGTTAGCCACCATATTGACATTCTTAGCTATAATGAAGGAAGCCTGACTGATCCCTGATCCTCCCAATTCTGACTATCTGAGGTTCTTGTCGTTTAATCCAGCCCACCAATGTGTATAACATGCTACCATTTACAAAGTGTTTTCCTACCCACAGACTTGTTTAATGGTGCTACCCACCCTTCAAGGATGGTGCCATCTTTAATTGAGGCTCAGGGAGGTGAAGCACTTGGCCATGTTTGTCCAAAGAGTGACACTTGGACACCTTTCCCACCGTTGCTCTGTTCCCCTACCCCTCTCATCTTGGCAGATAGAAAAGCCTCCACTGCAAGAAGGTTTCATCCCAGCAGAGTAAACAAAAGGTCAAGATTAGGAACTTGGGCTTTGTGGAGTCTGACCGGCCTGGGTTGAGATCCCAAGGGGCCATTTTACACAGCCACTTGGAAGCAAGTGCATCAAAGTGGCCACCTTTGCTTCACTGATCTTGCTTCTAATTAACTTGTGCCGCTACAGGACCTGGTACTCCATGCCCAGCCTCACTTCCTGGCAAAGACTGCATTTACTTACTCTGTTGCTTGTATTGTATTATTTGAGGTTTTTGTAAGTACAACTTTCTCAGAAAAAAAGATTTTTAAGTCTGTTAACATAGAAGCTATAAATGAAAAAGCTAGCTACATGAACATGAATGACCTCCTGTAGGGAAAAATGCCATGAATAAAAGACAAAAGTAAAAAACTGAGAAGATACATTTGTGATGCCTTTTTTTTTTTTAAGATTTTATTTATTTATTTGACAGAGACACAGCGAGAGAGGGAACACAAGCAGGGGGAGTGGGAGAGGGAGAAGCAGGCTTCCTGCCGAGCAGGGAGCCCGATGCGGGGCTCGATCCCAGGACCCTGGGATCATGACCCAAGCCAAAGGCAAACGTTCAGCAACAACTGAGCCCCCAGGCACCCTGTGATACTTCTGACCAGCAAATGTCCTTGATTTACAAAGATCTGGCATAATTTTTTAACAAATAATTCACAAGGGTAGTTCACAGAAAAGGGGATATAAGCATAAGGATTTTTTCAGTTTTACTCTTAAAGAAATGTAGCTCAAAACCATGAGGTGCCCCCTTTCACCTAAGAATAGGTAAATCGTAAAATGCTGATAATGCCCACTATTGCTGAGATTCAGGAAATAGCTATTTGCATGCATTATTAATAGAGTAAATTGGTACAGTGCTTCTGAAGGCAACTTGGCAAGAACTGGCAAATGTTATTATATGGATGTATGTACCCTGATACTGTAATTCTGTGTAGGAATCTACCTTATAGATGTACTTCTAGAAGTACATGAAGATGTTTAGTTATATACTCCAGCTATTTTGCAGTAGCAAAAAGCAACATAAATGTTCATTATTAGAGTACTGATTAAGTAATGATGGCATATCTGTACTGTGAATGAAAAAGTGTGCAGTTATTTAAAAGAATGAGGTCGGTAGTATGTGCTGAAATGGGAAACTCCAAAATATTGGGTGAAAAAAATGAAGGTGCATACTAAGTATGTATATTGTTATCTCGTTTGTGTAAAAGATGTTGGCATGACATGCCTTTGGGAAGAGGAGAATGGAGAACTTCACTTTTTGTTTTATACTTTTCCAAACTGTTTGAATTCTTTACTATGTGTATTTTAATTTCATGTTTTTCAAATGTCTCTTAGAACTGGATTAGCCTCTAAAGGTGTGTTCCTTGTCCCCCAAACCATCTTAAAAGGAATTCAGAGTTGTTTAGATATGTGAGTATATGTGCATAATATATATTCTTATATATACAGTGAAAATTTCTGGAAGAGTGTGTAAGTTGACAGTGGTCATCTCAAAAAAAAAAATAAAACAGTGGTCATCTCTGGGGAGAGGGATTGGGGAATTGAGAGCTGTTTTGGTGACCACGTATCCTGGTTTGCCAGGAACTGAGAGTTATCAGGATGTGGGACTTTCACTTTTAACTGGGACAGCCTTAGGAAGACAAGGTCACCTGGGTCACCCTACTTTTTTTTTTTTTTAAGAATTTATTTATTTGAGAGAGAGAATGAGCACAAGCCGGGGTGGAGGGAGCAGAGGGAGAAGCAGACTCCCTGCAGAGCAGGGAACCCAATGTGGGACTCAATCTCAGGACCCTGGGATCATGACCTGAGCTAAAGGCAGATGCTTAACTGAGCCACCCAGGCACCCGACCCTATTTTTGATTTTTCTTTATGCCCTTATATTCTTCTGTTCTATTTGTTTTGCTTGTCATGAATATGCATTATTATTTAAGTAACTACCTAATAAACTGATTTCTCACCAAAGAAAAGTAAAAACTATATAGATATGGTATGTGTGTATGTGTTGAAAATATAATATTTTTTTCCTGAGTGTGTGGATATATATATATATATACCATTTGGCTCCCTAGTCTTGGTGGTTTATCCACTAGAGAACAGCTAACTACCACACCATCCCCAACACCCCATCCAGGAACCCTCTCATTCTTGGCACCCAATAACTCTGCCAGGAATTAAAGATTGGGATTAGTGAATGTACAACTAATTTTTGGTAAGCTGGTGTCTTGGTATACAAAGCTACTTTTAAGTACTGAAATACTAGTAATTATATTAATAGGATACCATTGCTTCAGTATATTAAAAAATCTGAAATCTAAATCCTCTTGCATTCAGTTCATGCAAAAAGACAAACCCCACAGTCCCCAAGTCTTGCTTGCTATAGCCACCGCCCCCCTTCCGCGCCCGCCTGTGGAAGTGCAGTCAGCCATGTGCTACCTTGAGTCACTCAAGAGTTTTGTGTTGGTTCAGAGACTTTTTGCTCAAGTGTAACAGAAACCTGACAGCATTAAAATGGTCTAGGTAACAGCATCAGATTCCATTTGTATGTGATGAAGAAAAAAGAAAAGACACATGCTTTCTTTTAGACCGAACTCACTATTAATTTTTAAAAGTTAGAATCTTTACCCTCAGAGAAGACCTCAAAGTTAGAACAAGAAGGATTATATAAACTTAAGGGAGACAGATTTTTTCTGAAATAAAATACTTTAGTGATTAATTAAAATACTTTCATCTGTTAATATTAAAATAATATATAGTTAACAGTTTTATAAGCTTTTATCTTTATTTTGTAACATGTTTAATTTTTTTGTGTTGGAAATGCATTTGATATTTAGTTTGAGTTTAATATTCTGCACTCTTTTTTAAAAGGGTACTATACATCAGTGGTTCTTTTTTTTTTTTTTTAAGATTCTCCTCATTTATTTGACAGAGAGAGAGCACAAGCAGGGGGAGCAGCAGAGGGAGAGGGAGAAGCAGGCTCACCAAGCAGGGAGCCCGATACAGGGCTCAATCCCAGGACCCCGGGACCATGACCCGAGCTGAAGGCAGACGCCCAATGACTAAGCCACCCAGGCGCCCCCTGCACTCTTTAGAATACCAGTTTTTATATTGTATTTTGTATTATGCAAAATAAAAGCCCAAATACCAGTACTGTCTTTTTCTGGTATTGCAATCACTTTTTTGTGACCTTGATTGAGCAAGTCACTTAATGTTTCTGGGTCTGTTATATCACAGATACAACAGGGATAATCAACTCAGCTGGACTCTACTAGTAATTCAGAGACTTTTAAAGTACATAGGATTGTGTCTGATGGCTAAGTCAGTATTTACTATAAATTATAAAACCTAGTTCCATTTCAAGCTGCTTTCATATGGAAACTTGGGATATCCCTCTTGGTCCTCTTAGAGTAGTAAGAAGCCAGCAGTGAGAGGCTCCCAGGTCCTTGAAGACCCCATCAGCCAGATCCTGTCCTGGTACACGTAGGCTGAGTCCTAACACATGTCTTACATGATGCATTTCAGGAATTTCTCCACCCTGCAGTGTGGCTGAAAAGATAAGCTGGTTGTTCTTTATCTGCTTTAGAATTTTGCTTTTTTAATTTTTGGGACATTTTATTGCAGTACTGTCCAATATAGTAGGCACTAGCCACATGTCGCCATTAGCATCTGAAATGGGGAAGTGTAACTGAGAAACTAAATTTTTTTTATTTTTAAGTAATCTGTACACCAGTGTGGGACTTGATCTCAAACCTAAGATCAAGAATCGTGTGTTCTACTGATTGAGCCAGCCAAGTGCCCGGAGAAACTAAATTTTTAATTCAATTTAAATATAAGTCTGGGGGGCGCCTAGGTGGCTCAGTCGTTAAGTGTCTGCCTTCGGCCCAGGTCACTGTCCCAGGGTCCTGGGATCAAGCCCCGCATCGGGCTCCCTGCTCAGCGGGAGGCCTGCTTCTCCCTCTCCCACTCCCCCAGCTTGTGTTCCCTCTCTTGCTGTGTCTCTCTCTGTCAAATAAATAAACTCTTTAAAAAAATAAATAAAATAAATATAAGTCTGGATAAGTGGATCTTGTGTGGCCCCATGGGACATACCCCCCTGGCCTCCCCACAGTTGCACCCCCCCTCCCTCCCCCATGGCACAGGCCCTCCCTCCTGTGCTGGGCTGCAACCACACCTGGGGCAGGATCTCCTGGGCCAGTTCCCGTGCCCGATGGTAGGCGGCGTTGCCCTCCTCATTCTGGGAAACAGCGTGGTTCACCAGCCCCAGGGCTTGGGCCTGTGCACCACTCAGTCTTCGGCCTGTGAAGATGAGCTCCTTTGCCAGGGCCGCCCCCAGGCATCGAGGCAGCCTCTGAGTCCCTCCTGCCGGGATGGAGCAGGGTTAGTAAATCCACATGGGAAGTGGGAGCCCAGAGAAGCCCAGTTTGGGAGTCAACCAAGACTTCTCAGAGGAGCAGATTCTGAGTGAGGATGGAAGGGCAGAGCCCAGAGCACAAGGCAAAAGAGGAAAGCAGGGAAGTAACCTGGAGAGAGTGGGATTAAGTAAGAGAAGGATGGGTGCAGTGGGTACAGTTACCTGCTCCGGGGAGGAGCCCTCGGGTAGTTTCGATCAGCCCCATGACTGCTGAGGAAGCTGCTTAAACAGAACAGAGTGAAGCACCCACACTATCCTGCAGTGCCAGTCCCCAGAGGGAAGAGACATCTGCCTCTAGGCTCTGCTCAGCCCTCCAGCCAACCACTTCATGAGCTGGCCACAACAGACCTCTCCAGACTCTGCCTTGGGAAGAGCCCTCGCACGGAAGTCAGGAGGCTCAGGCCCTCATCTACTTCCCAGGGGTGGAGGTATGCATCCAGGCCAATCTCACCCTGAGCCTCATTCACAGGTGGAAAAAATAGTGTTACCCCTCTCCTGCCTTCATCAGAGAGCTGCTAAGGATCAAATGAGGTAATGGTGCTTGTAACAAGGGATTCTTGGAAGTTGCCCAGTGCCTGTTAGTGGGGTAATGGATTCTCTGTCTCACTGGACCCTTGCTCCTGCTCCTACCAGTTACTCCCTCAGCTTTTCACCAGCCTGTGTTTCCCTGAGTTCCAGTCCACATCTCCTTCCGAGTTCTGTGTCCTCTAAGGAGCTCTCCTGGAGCATCCCACCCCACAGGCTTCTCCTGAATCCCCTCACAGGCCATCTGAACCATACAGTGTGGCCGCAGGGAATGGCCATTACTCCTGCCTATAAGGGTTTTATATTCTCTCCGCTACCTACCAAAACCCTGCAAGTTAGTTGCCCTAAACATGGGCCCCTGAGAAGCAAGTTGGAGCATCACCTGACTTGGTATTTTGATGCCTTCTCATGTAGATAGAAGCTACCTCTATGCCTGGAGGTACATATTTCTAAATGTTCTACCTGGAGTGGCAAGAGAAAGCAGCAAGGGGAAGTGAAGAGAGTGGCACCAGATAGCACTCGGACTTTTTCTAACTGCCTCCTAGAAGGGCAATTAATTATTTTCTTCCCCTCCCTCCACTCTTCAAAACTCAACTGCTCTGAACAAGTAATGCAAACCTTGGCTGGTGCCACAGTGAACCAGAAGGCAATGTTCCTGCCCAGGTATGTTTGTGAGTAGCTGGACTGGTGACAAACTGCCCCTGTGACTGTCTTTTTGCAAAACATGACACAACAGAATTGGCTTGCATAGAACTGGAAAGTTGAACAATTAATCTTTGTCCTCAGTCTCCCCTCTCTGTCCTCTTTTTGTTCTCTAGCCAGTTGCTCTGGGGTTGGTAGAAGCATTCCTGAGATGAGGGAGGCTGGTTCTGAGAGGTGACAGGTGCTACAGTGGTCGATGGCTGGGCCAGGAGGGGAACCAGCTTACACCCAAACTCTCTGGATCTCCCACGTCACCTTTCTCTAGTTTTGCTGCTGTTTGGAAAGCCCAGAGTAGTGGCTCACTTTGCAGAACACCCAGACTTACTCTGTTTTACTTACGCTTGCCTCCTCACCCTACCCCACCTCTCCTCCTGCCCAGTACCTGCCACTCGGAGGTCACAGGCCAGGGCGAGTTCCAGGCCTCCGCCCAAGGCAAACCCGTCCATAGCTGCGATGGTGGGCGCAGGGAAGGCTGCTGTGGAGATGAAGAAGGGCTCAGCCTGCACGGCCCTGGCAGGACCAGGACAGGGACTCAAGGCTAGGGAGGGGCAATGGCCTCATTGGTCCCAGGTTTGGAGCCTCACCTGGTACCTCAGCCAGGTTATCTTAGAAGTAGGTTTTCCTATTGGGGAAAGTTGGGGAATCAGCCGGGGTACTAGAGTGGGGAGATGGGCTAGGTGACCCCCGCTCAAACCCACTTTCCTGTTGGCCTCCCTGGGACCACCCTTTCTGTTCTGTGTCAAGCCCTATACTCGGTGGGCTGGGAACATAGAACTGAATAGACATGGGGAAGGCAGACCTATAAACAGGCAATGATGACCCAGGGTGATCAGTGCTCTGATAAAGTTTAGAGATAAAGCTTCCTGGTGGTCTTAAAGGATGAGTAAAAAGTTCAGGTGGCCAAGGAGGGAAATTCCAGGCAAAAAGAACAGTAATTGTCAAAGCCTGAAAGCATGCTTGGTGAAATTTGACTCCTATGGAATGCCCTCCTCCAACCCACTGCAAGAACCTCACCAATCTCATTCATCAGGCCTCGGAGCCGCTGGACAAAGATCCCCACTTCTGCCTCACTCATCTGCTCCCGCTCCTTCAGGTCTGCACCTGCAGATGGTGAGGGGTTGGTGACAGCCTTTGTGACATGACCCATTACTGAATCCCAGGCTGTTGAAGGATCCATCCAAGAAACTTGAGGAGAAGCAGCCAGACAGGAAGGTGAAACATCAGGAAAGCATGGTCAAGGAAGCCAGGGAGGAAAAGGGGGTTTTGTGTCAAAAAAGGACAGGTGCAACAACAACAAAAAGGTAAGTTGGACATCAGAATTAAAAATTTTGTGCATCAAGGGACACTATCAAGAGAGTGAAAAGACAACCCACAGAATGGAAGAAAATACTAGCAAATCGCATATCTGGTAAGGTAGTAATAATCTAGGATACATAAAGAACTTGAACTCAACAACAAAAACCACAAAGGACAAGGGACTTGAATAGACATTTCTGCAAAGAAGATGCAGACAGATGGTCAATAAGCACAAGAAACGATGCTCAACATCATTAGTCATTAGGGAAATGCAAGTCAAATCCACAATGAGAAACCAGCTTCACACCTTTTAGGATGGTTATTATAAACAACAATAATAGAGGCAGAAAACAAGTGCTGGCATGGGTGTGGAGGACCCTGATACGTTGCTGGTGGGAACGGGAAATGATGCAGCTGCTAAGGGAAACACTCGGGTGGGTCCTCAAAAAGTTATACGTAGAATTACTATATGCAGCAGTTACACTCCTAAAAGAATTAAAAGCAAAGACTCAGAGACTTGCCTGCTGTGATTCATAGCAGCATTATTCACAATAGCCAAAAGGTGTAAACAACCCGGTGCCCATCAACGTAGATAAACAAGGGGCACCTGGGTGGCTCAGTTGGTTAAGCATCTGCCTTTGGCTCAGGTCATGATCCCAGGGTGTTGGGATCGAGCCCCACATCAGGCTCTTTGCTCAGCAGGGAGCCTGCTTCTCCCTCTGCCTTTCGCTCCCCCTGCTTGTGCTCTCTCTGACAAATAAATAAAATCTTAAAAAAAAAGATAAGATAAACAGAATGTAGTATATATACAATGGAATATGGTTCAGCCATAAAAAGGAATGAAGTCCTGCCATGCTACACTATGGATGAACCTTGAGGACGTTATGCTAAGTAAAAGAACCCAGACCCAAAAGGACAAATGCATGATTCCACTTGTATGAGGTACCTAGGATAGGCAAATTGATTGAGATAGAAAGTACAACAGAGATTATCAGGGGCTGGTTGGGGGAGGAGGAATGGGGAGAGATTGCTTAATGAGTACAGGATTTGTTTGGGATGATGAAAAATTTCTGGAACTGGACAGTGGTGATAGTTGCACGGCCTTGTGAATGTACTCAGTGTCACTTAATTTTATACTTAAAAATGGTTAAAATGTAAACTGTGTACTGTATATATTTACCACAATTTTAAATGTATAAAATAATATTTTAAATGTATTATTTCTTTCCAGTTTTATTGAGAAATAGCTGACATTATTTTTTAACAGGAGGGGTCAGTGTGGTCCAAGGAGGCTGAGCAGTCAGGTAAGATGAGAGCTGAGAAGCAAGGGGCAGGACCCAGTGGCATGGAGGTGGGCAAGGACCTTGGTGAGAGTAGTGTCATCTAAGACCAGATGGCAGGGGGCTGGAGGTAGGAGTAGGGGGTGAATATATTCTCTCCAAGTCTGAGATTAGGAAGTCAGAGCTGGGAGCCCTAGCAAGTCTTTGATTAGTTCCAACCCCTCAATGACAGATGGAGAAACTGAGGGCCAGAGAGGAGTAGGGGCGATCCCAGGATTCCAGAGCAAGTCAGGGACAGACCTAGACCTCCTACAGTGCCCCATGGCCTCTTCCCACCTCCCCATTTACCACTGCTGTCCCTTCCCCAATCACCCAGCGTGGGTGCTTAGCTCAGCCCAGCATACCTCTCACTCACTTGCTTCTTGTTGTGGGGATGGGACGTTTCTTGTCTTTGAAACAGAAGTTCATGGTGCTTGTCCTCTTGTGAGGACCAAATTGTCCAGGGGCGGTGGAGAGCTATGGTGACAGGGACTGAGATCTTGTGGGTGGGCAAAGGGGCACAGAGTCCCATCTTGGCCACGGACCTTGTGAATGTCGCTGGACTCAGTTTCCTCATTTCCTCAATGAAGGGTCAGAACAGAGCATGGTGTAGCAGAAAGAATAAGGATTTGGGGGTCAGAGGTGCCAAGTTAAAATTCTATTCTGCCTCTTACTAGCTGTGTAACACTAGGCAAGGAATTTTATGTCTGAGTATTTGAGTTCACTTCTGTAAAATGGGAATAGTACGTCCTATGCGAGAGCTGACCTAAGCCCCCAACCTCCTGTAGGCTGGGGGTATCTTGCTGAGCCCTGGGATAGGGGCAGGGGAGGAAACCCACCTGCACAGAACACACCCTTCACTCCACTTCTGAATAGCAGAACACGCACTTGCTGGTCCTCCCGTAGCTGGGCCAGAGCTTCCAGCAGCTGCAGAGGAGACCTTGTCAGAAGCCTCCCAGCCCAGCGCCGGCCCAGCACCCCCGCACCCGCTCCGGGGTCTGCCCTTTCTCACCTCGCTGACCAAGATGTTCCCCAGGGCGTTGCGGGCACTTGGTCTATTCATCAGAATCTCAGTGATTCCTGCAGGTGACAGGGCAGCCTTGGGTGAGCCAGTAGGCCTGCAGCCGGGGTTCTGGGCAACCTCTGCCCTTCATGAGCACCATGACTTCAGGCAAGTCACACACACCCAGGCTTCAGTTTCCCTGACTATAAAATGGAGAGAATAACCCCTTATTCTTTCTGCCTCACAGAACCGGAAGAGCTTGTACACCCCACGGATCGGTCTTTGTCCTGCACCTTTGTGAGCAGGTGCTCTCTCAGCCCGGGAGTCTGTCCCGTTGCTCCCTCTTCCTCCCCCGTGAAATTTACTCATTCTCCGTGACCAATTCAGCCTCTAAAATAGATCTCAGATCTTTTGGCTAATATCCCTCTCTGCAGCCAGTCACCTGGTAAGGGCTCTCTTCTACTACATGAATCACCCAACTGGCCCTCTTGCCTTCAGTCTTGCTCATCCTACCTCACTCCACATTCATTCCGTCATTTGGGTCCGAATCCTCTTTCTAACCCAAATCCAGCCATGTCCCTCCCTTTCTCTTTTCACCAAAATTAAGTCAAATTCCTTAATACCACCCAAAAGATGCCCCCTTTCCCCAATCTGGCCATTGCTTCCCACTCTAGCCTTAACTCACCCCCACAATATGGGCCAGTTGTAGGGAAGAGAGACTGGCTCTGGGCAAGGTCTCAAATACTCAACCTTCTTGGCTCTTTTCCCTCCCGTGTTTACCAATCCTTTAGCCTTCAAAGGCCTCTTATTATTTTATCCCAGGGTTCTTAGCTTTGTCTGTGGAATAAGCAGTATTTATTAAGATGGCATTCTCAGTGTGAGTTGATTTGTGACACAGGGAAGGGACAATGAAAGTTTCAGGGCTCTCAAGGGACAGAGTTTCCAGCCAGGAGTTAGAGAACTATGGTTCAGGACAGAAGACCGTAACATTCAGACT
This sequence comes from Callorhinus ursinus, assembly GCF_003265705.2. Classification (NCBI taxonomy): domain Eukaryota; kingdom Metazoa; phylum Chordata; class Mammalia; order Carnivora; family Otariidae; genus Callorhinus; species Callorhinus ursinus. The sequence goes on along the minus strand of NW_027397071.1, from coordinate 59,495,655 downwards.
AGGTTCCTTAGCCTCCCTAGAAACCTTCAAAAAGTTCTTTGAGCCCAGCAGGCCTGGAGGTCTCACAGAACGCAGATGTGCCCAAGGTCTTCTCCAGCTCTAGTGCTCCAGAAAAGAAAATGCTGCAACTTTGGGGAAGGGAAACTCTGGTAGATAGAGAAAAACCATGTCAGAGTGTAGAGGTCCAAGGTCTTTGTGGCAGACAGACCCTAGACTGGGCCCAATCTTCATATCCTCAATAATCTTCCCTGGAGTGTGGGCAGGAGAATTGCTTCTAACCAACAGAATGCAGCTAAGATCATAAAATGTCACTTCCAAGATTGGGGTTCAATTATATGGCAGAGGTGGTGAGGTATTAGTTCCATGATTAGGGTACAATGTATGTAAGACTCTGTCTTGCTAGGGTACACTAGACAAACTAGTGGCCTACAGAGAGGGTCATGTGGCAAGGAACTAGAGGCAGCCCCCAGGAGCTGAAAATGGCCCCCAGGCCAAGAGGAAGAAAACAGGGCTTCAGTCCTACAACCATAGGAGGTGAATTCTATCAAGAGGAGAAGCTTGGAAGCAGATCTCTCCTCAGTCAAGCCTATGATGAGACCACAGCCCTGGCCAACTCCTGGATTGCAGCTCAGTAAAACCCTGAAGCAAAGAACCCGGCTAAATTTAGCTTGGACTTCTCACCTACAGAAGCTATAAGATAATAAATGTGTATTATTTTAAGCAATAAAGTTTGTGGTAATTATGTGGCAATAGAAAACTATCATGGTCATGACGTTCTGAGACTGATAGAAACTTTCCTCTCTCCTCTTCACTTTCCTGTTCTGTCTCCTTTCTTTCTGGCTGTCTCCCATATTTCATCTCTATCTGTTCTCTCCATCTTTATCTCCTCCCTGCAGAATACAAAGGGTACTTGGCTCAAGTCACAGCTTAGCCATTGGCCTTGGGCAAGTTGCTTTACTCTTCTGGCCTTCAATTTCCTGATCCATAAATAGAAACAATAAAAAGGCTGTTATGAGGATTTAAAGAAATAATGCCTTTAAAGAAATAACACCTAGCTGGCTCAGTTGGTAAAGCATGGGACTCTTACTTAATCTTGAGGTTGTAAGTTCAAACCCCACACTGGGTGTACAGAGTACTTAAAAATAAAATCTAAAAAAAAAAAGGGAAAAAAGATAATTTCCCATAAGTGCTTAGCCAGAGTTTGTGGGTACAGTGAGCAGGAAAAGGGCATAGATGCTAGGGAAAATTCCAGGGTTCAATAGAAGGAAAGAATTTAAAGCTGGGTGCTGTGAGGAGCCATACAGGGCGTCTTTGGCTTTCATTCAATTTGCACTATTCCATGTCAGGTCCTGGAGAAATAAGAGAGGACTCAGCCATGGTCCTTAAGTTTTTACTTGAGCCCTGATTCTGAGAACATTGCCCTTACAGGACCTCTGCAGTGGGGATAGGTCTGTACCACACCATCTCCACTCTTACCAAACCCACCATGCCACTGGCTAATAATTTCCTTAGCAGCTAACCTCGGGTCACTTATGTCTGGATGGCCTAAATCACAGGCTAGTTATGTAATGTAGGTGGGAGTTGTAGGGGCCATGGGCAGGCTGCTTTGGGTCACTCTGGCATGAAGATTATTTGAGTTAAAAAGCAATCAAACCCAGGAGACTCAGGAAAAGCTCTTTACCTCCCCCACAACTGCCTAAAAAGAATTTAGATAGAGGATCTGATCCGGGAAGAGAGCTATCACCACAGATAACTACATTACTATGAACTAGGTATGGTAGACCGGGAGGAACCTAGCAAGATCTGTTGTTTGTTTGTTTGTTTGTTTTTTAAGATTTATTTGCTCGAGGGGCATCTGAGTGGCCAGTTGGTTAAGCGTCTGGCTTCGGCTCAGGTCATGGTCTCAGGGTCCTGGGATTCAGCTGGAGTTGGGCTCCCTGCTCAATAAGGAGTCTGCTCCCTCTCCCTCTTCTGCTTCTTCCCCCACTCGTGCTCGCTCTCTCAAATAAATGAAATCTTTTTAAAAAAGATTTTAGAAGTAATAAGATAAAAAGATTTATTTATTTGAGAGGGAGAGCTCTGGAGAGCAAGCAGGGGGGAGGGGCAGAGGGAGAGGGAGAGAAAGTCTTAAGCAGACTCCTTGCTGAGTGCGGAGCCTGAGCTGAAACCAAGACTCAGAAGTTTAACTCCTTAACTGACTGTGCCACCCAAGGCACTCCATGGCCTGTTTGATCAAAGTTCTCTATGTCCTATTGTTTCTGGGTGGTCCAGCAAACATTTGTTTACCAAACATTTACTCCTTTTAGATTCCTGTGAATTGCATTCCCTCCCTCTGAAGTCCCAGACCCCTACCCTCTTCTTCTTAGTTTATAAGAGTGACATATATATCTCATTTTGCCTGTTTTTGGAATTTCCATTCTGTGTGAATTCCCTGTACACACAAAATTAAATTTTATTTTCTCCTGTGTGAATTCTCATGTCAATTTAGTCCAGCTAGAAAGATCTTGAAGGGGACAGAAAATTCTTGCTCCCCGAAAGTCAATAGAGAGCTTTTTCTGTATCTTCACTTAATAAACTTCTCTCCAGGGGCGCCTGGGTGGCTCAGTCGTTAAGCGTCTGCCTTCGGCCCAGGTCATGATCCAGGAGTCCTGGGATCGAGTCCCACATCAGGCTTCCTGCTCATGGGAAGCCTGTTTCTCCCTCTCCCACTCCCCACTTTGTGTTCCCTCTCTCGCTGTGTCTCTCTCTGTCAAATAAATAAATAAAATCTTTAAAAAAATAAACTTCTCTCCGTTGTCAAAACAAAAACAAAACAAAAAAACCTTAGACTCAAGCAGGGAAAAAAGGAAGAAATAAATAGAAGATGTATAGTAGGACACCATCTATGTACTTTGGCTCAGTTGGTTAAGCGACTGCCTTCGGCTCAGGTCATGATCTCGGAGTCCTGGGATCGAGTCCCACATCGGGCTCCCAGCTCACTGGGGAGCCTGCTTCTCCCTCTGACCCTATCCCCTCTCATGCTGTTTCTCTCTCTCTCTCTCTCTCGCTCTCTCTCTCAAATAAATAAATAAAATCTTTAAAAAAACTATGTAAATTAAAACACAAACTATGTTACATCAAATTTAGGGAGAGGGGTTGGAATTGGGGAGAAAGTAAAGCCAAGAAAATGGCTTTGCCCTGATGGTAACAGGCAGCGGACTGAGGCGTGTGAGTAACGCCACTGAATGCACTTTGGTCTCCTCTCACCCCCCAAAAAACAACAGAACAGGTGCAATCGGAAAATATTTTCTGCTGAGGGAGCAGAAGGCAAGCTGAGGGCAAAGCACAAGCTAACACGCGGCAGCCTCCCCCTTAACCCCCGCCGGCCCAGGTGGAATATGTGTGACATTCCTCAGGGACTTCTGGCCGCCCCAGCACAAAGGAAAGGGGAAAAAAAAATGGTTAACTGATAGGGATCACAGTCCCGCAGGACTTGAGTCTCCAGCAGTTTGCAACTGTCTTAATGATTTCCAAAAAAAAAAGCAATCTCCAGAAACGTATAGATTCCTGGAGCCCTAACATTACCCACCCCTCCATAGGACAGAAAATCTTATATAATCAGTCACTCCTCACAACCCCAGGGCACTTTCTGTCCGCGGGTCCTGTCCCTGCGCTTTAATAAAACCACTTTTTGCACCGAATTCGCATCCAGAATTCTTTCTTGGCCATAGGCTCCAAACCACGTCACCAGGGACCAGCGGGAACTTCCTCTTTGACTCAAAAAGGCACAAAAGTCGGCCAGCGTGGGCAGGGCCAGAGCGCAAGGAGCCGTGCGCCGCTGACGCCCCATCCTCTGCTCTCCTCTCCCCCCTACTCCGCCCTGCCTGGCCAGCGGGATTGGCTCCGCCGCCTGCCCCCTGGAACCCAGCCAGGACTCTAGGCCGGGACGGACAACTGGCCTTTTAAAGTTACTGGGGTGGAAGCGGTGGGTCGCTGGTGCCTCGTCCTATCCCTGCGCGAGTTCACCTCCCCTCCTTCACAGCCCCAGGCCACCGAATGGGGGACTGAAGGGACTTTGGTTGACGTAGAGTCCCACCGCAATTAGGGGTCGGGGCGGCTGGCAAGGTGGTCACCCACCTCCCCGGCCTTACGAAAGGCTTGGGGAGCCTTGATTGGGAAACCGCAGCAGGGGATCAAATCCTCAAAGGCCGCGAGCGGCCCGCCTTCCCGTTACTGGTCTGTCTTCCCGCGTGTCGTGGGCGCGCTGGCCATGGCTCCCGCGCCTCCTGGGCGCTCCCCAGGACAGCGCACTTATACCTTGGTCGCGGCCGGTCAGGGCGCGCACTTGGATCTCCGGGTCTCCGGTAGCTCCGTGGGAGGCGCAGCTGCGGGTGCGAAGGGGCCTCCAGGGGCGTGGAAGGCGCAGGGTGCTGGTCAGGGCGCGCAGCATCTGGGCGCAGGCTGGGGAGGTGCCAAGAGCCCCTCCACTACTCCGTCCACTGCCGGGGAAAGCTCACAGCTGGGCCGCCGGTTTTCTCAACTGCTCCACCTCCCGGCGCAGAGCCCAAAGCGGTTCTCTACGCCTCTCGCCTTTTGGAGACTTGGAGCCCTGGCTAGGCGAAGCCCAACCAGCTCCGCTGAGCGACTGCGGGCAAGGATGTCAACCTCTTTAAGTGTCAGTGTTGTCATCAGTAAAGCGGGGATCCTAATAGTGACTACTGTCAAAGATAAAGGGGGAGGCTGGATTTGCAACGACATGGATGGAACTGGAGGGTGTTATGCTGAGTGAAATAAGTCAATCAGAGAAAGACATGTATCATATGACCTCACTGATATGAGGAATTCTTAATCTCAGGAAACAAACTGAGTGTTGCTGGAGTGGTGGGGGGTGGAAGGGATGGGGTGGCTGGGTGATAGACACTGGGTACGGTATGTGCTATGGTGAGCGCTGTGAATTGTGCAAGACTGTTGAATCACAGAACTGTACTTCTGAAACAAATAATGCAACATATGTTAAGAAAAAAGAAAAAGAAGATAGCAGGAGGGAAGAATGAAGGGGGAGTAAGTCAGAGGCGGTGACGAACCATGAGAGACATGGACTCTGAAAAACAAACAGGGTTCTAGAGGGGAGGAGGGTAGGGGGATGGGTTAGCCTGGTGATGGGTATTAAAGAGGGCACATTCTGCATGGAGCACTGGGTGTTATGCACAAACAATGAATCATGGAACACTACATCAAAAACTAATGATGTAATATGGTGATTAACATAACAATAAAAATTTTTAAAAAGGGGGGAGGCTGGTTATGGGTTTTACTCAGTAATATAAAATATACTATGGCAAAAGGGACTATCCAGTGTGAACTGAACCCGAACTTTTTTTTTAAGATTTTTTAAATTTACTTGACACACACAGAGAGAGAGACAGAGAGACAAATAGGCAGAGAACAGGCAGAGGGAGAGGGAGAAGCAGCCTCCCCTCCTGAGCAGAGGGCCCGAGGCAGGGCTTGATCCTGGATCTTGATCTGAGCGGAAGGCAGATGCTAAACCAAAGGAGCTCAAACTTCCATTTGTACAGAGGGGGCTGAGAGTTTTAAAGGGAGAAGAAGGGAATATGGAGGTGGGTGAACCGGGCCTGTATAATAGAATCAGGGAAGTGAAAAATTACAAAAATCATGGAACGCGTTTGGCCAAGTGTAACCTGCCTGGGTCAGTTAAGGGAGGCTTATCCAAAATTTAGGCTCCCACAGAGACGGGGTGGAGGTTTGGGTTGGGGGGGTTGTCTTCAGGTGTTGGCTGGAACAAGCAGTAAATTCTTTTGGCAGTGTTGACCTTAAAAATAAAAGTTATTTTACCAGCAAAAATAGGTTTATTTGGGAATAGCAGAGAATTGCAATTTGAGACAAACAAGCCACAGGATACAACCATAGATTAGTCCAACAGAGGAGAGAAGTTGGGAGGGGTTGTTTTGAAACCAAAACCCACTGGAGAAAAGCAAGAGTTCAGGGTGACAGGGTTTCTCATCCGCTGAGCTGCTGACCTACTAGATTTCTTGAAGGAGATACAATGTACATCCTCTCTTGATGGCTCTATAATTGACAATTCTTCCTGTGATTGACGTCCAGTGGTATGGCACCTGAGCTCAGCCTTCCAGCCTCCTGACTGCATTTTAGTAAGGTTTCTCTCTCTCTCTCTTTTTTTTTTTGATAACTTAATGTTTTGTTTGGTTCTGTTTTACAGGGAAAATCAACACCAATATACTCACAGTTTCTCTTTATTAATGTCTATAGCTGGCTTATATTTCTCATGCAGGCACTTTAAGGGGGGCTAGGGTCATCTTAGGAATGTGGCCTGGAGTTGCTAGAAACTATATTAGTGTTTAAGTCTTTGTAGGTCAAGGTTGAGGCCTAGAAGAGGGGTGTGGCTAGAGTTTGGTGAGACTCAGAGGAGTGTGGCTAGAGTTCGGTGAAGAGTATCTTTGTTACTATGTCATGGTGGTATTATGATAACTGAATGGGGGGGTGTGAACCTTGCTTACATAAATGCCCAATAAATGTTATTTCATTTTTAAAATGTCATTTCACTTATTCATTCTGGCATTGTCTGCATTCATGGACTTCACTCCCTCACTGCTCCGTTATGCTTCAATCATCCCAATTTTATGCTCAATAATTAGATTGAAAAAATATTTGTGAATGTGAGTCCCTAGCTTCTGCTCCACTATCTACCCAAACTGCTTGTGCAGAAGTTGCCCTGTTTAGTTCATTCTGGGTGGATCTAAAGAGTATTCAGTGCACGCTCTCCCTCCTCCACCTTCCACTTGTTAATGACCCCAAAGTCACTAACAATCCACACCTCCAACCAATGGCTGGACTGTTAGGTGATCTAGAAATAAAATCTTCTCTTTTTAAAGCCATTGGTGCTTGCTGGGGTCATCACTATGTCCATTAAGGTTTAAACAAAAATGGGCTCTCATCTCCTTCCTGGGTCTAAGGGGAAAATCTAAGTTCCTCTCTGTGACCTAAAATATTAATTGGGGTTTATAGCAGTCCTAGTCATTTTTGATCCCTTGCTTTTGCTTCCAATGAATTAATTGTTATGGCTCATCTGGCCATCCCTCTGTGTCCCTTTACTATATATTCCTGGACACAACTCTAATTCTTTCACTCCTTAAATAATAGACTGCATGAGAAAGAAAGGCTGAGGAGCAACTGTGGGACTCCACTTCTCATACTTAATGAGGTTAATGCTCACTGTTATGGACTGAGTTATGTCCCCCCTAAATTCATATGTTGAAGGCCTATTCCCTACTATATCACAATGTGACTGTGTTTGGAGATAGGATCTTTAAAAAGTAATTAAGGGGCGCCTGGGTGGCTCAGATGGCTAGGCGTCTGCCTTCGGCTCAGGTCATGATCCCAGGGTCCTGGGATCGAGCCCCGCATCAGGCTCCCTGCTCAGTGCGGAGTCTGTTTCTCCCTCTGCCTGCTGTTCCCTGTTTGTGCTCTCTCTCTTTCTGTCAAATAAATAAATAAAATCTTTAAAAAAAAATGAAATGGTAATTAAGTTAAAATGATGTCATTAGGGTAGAACTTCATCCAGTATGATTGATGTCCTTGCAAGAAGTGGGGATTTGGACACAGATAAGTAGACAGGATAGAACATGTGAAGACAAGGGAGAAGACAGCCATTTGCAAGCCGTGGAGGGGGCCTCAGACAAAATCAGCCCTGCTGCCACCTTCGTCTCACACTTCTGGCTTCTAGAACGGTGAAAAAACACATTTCTGTTGTTCAAGCGACCCAATCTATAGTACTTTATTATGACAGCACTAGCAAACTAATACACCAATCACAGAATTTCTTTGTTAAGAGGAGATCTGGTGCCTGGTTTTTAAAGTAACAAGGTGCCCCCCTTCCTCTACATTATTTTTGTTCCTGGGACTCCAAGGAAAATCAGCAGAGGGGCAATGGGGATGGAACAGTGGTAATAACAAGTGGTAATAACAATATGGCTATCAGTAATAATATTTTTGTCCTTTTTAATCCTGCTGGTTTTAAGCAGAAGTAATTCCTCAGTAATCTCTTCTGAATTATAAGTTTTTGAAACTATTGTTTTAGGGCGCCTGGGTGGCTCAGATGGTTAAGCGTCTGCCTTCGGCTCAGGGCATGATCCCAGGGTCCTGGGATCGAGTCCTGCATCGGGCTCCCTGCTCCTTAGGAGCCTGCTTCTCCCTCTGCTTCTCTCTCTCTCTCTCTCCCTCTCTCTCTCATGAACAAATAAATAAAATCTTTAAAAAAATAAATAAAAAAATAAAATTATTGTTTTAGGGGCACCTGGGTGGCTCAGTTGGTTAAGTGTCTGCCTTCAGCTCAGGTCATGATCCCAGGGTCCTGGGATCGAATCCTGCATCAGGCTCCCTGCTCAGCGGGGAGCGTGCTTCTCCCTCTGCCTGCCACTCTGCCTACTTGTGTTCTCTCTCCCACTCTCTCTCTCTCTGTCAAATAAATAAAATCTTAAAAAAAATAAAACTATTGTTTTAGTTATAAAAGAATATATGCAAATACTCTCACATTGCTGTAGGAATGTCTTTAATGGAGAGCATTTGGCAATATATATCAGAATTATAAATCATCTCCTTTTTGACCCACCCACACAGGTGTGCAATGATACATGCACATTGCAGCACGCTATATAATAGCAAAAGACTGAAAACCATCATTTTTTTAAAGATTTTATTTATTTATTTGACAGAGACAGAGAACATAAGCAGGGGGAATGGCAGACAGAGAGAGAGGGAGAAGCAGTCTCCCTGCTGAGCAAGGAACCTGATGAGGGACTTGATCCCAGGACCATGGGATCATGACCTGAGCTGAAGGCAGATGCTTAACGACTGAGCCACCCAGGCACCACCAAAAACCATCTTATTATCCACCAATAGGGGAATGGTTAAATAAAGTATGGTACATCCATAAACTGAACACTAGGAAGTTATTAAACACACACACACACACGCAGCTCTTTATGCACTGATATATTCTTCAAAATCTATTGTTGTATGAAAAATTTAAGATGTGAAATAGCATGTAAAGAAAGCTAAAATGTGTGTTATAGAGGGGGATACCACACCACTCAGGTGTGCATGTACAACCAACATTACTTGGTTGTAGTTACATAAAATATTTCTAGGATAGGGAGAGGAACTGGGAAACTGGGAATAGGGGTGGGAATAGGAGTGGGAGGGAGAATTTTGGCAGTTTGACCTTTTGTACTTTCTGAATCTTGATTCATGTGTTGAGTATTATCTACCCCCAAAATAAGTAAAATGAAAACAAAATACAATGACAAAAATTAAAGACATGATACAGTAAAAATAAAAGTAATACACAGGGGCACCTGGGTGGTTGGTGGGTTGAGCACCTGCTTTCGGCTCAGGTCATGATCTTAGGGGTCCTGGAGTCCTGTGACCAAGCCCCATATCGGGCTCCCTGCTCAATGGGGAGTCTGCTTCTCCCTCTGCCCCTCCCCCCAGCTCATGCTCTCTCTCTCTCTCAAATAGTCTTAAAAAAGTAATACACAAAGTCAAAACATTCAAACAGTACAGATGGGTATAAAATTAAAAGAAAAACGTCCCTCCTCCATACTGTATGCATTTAAAAGAATTATTTATTGCATTTTATCCAGCATATCTGAGTGTTTCTTGGCAGGAAAAAATTCTTTTTAAAGATTTATTTATTTGAGAGAGAGCGAGAGAGTGCATGTGAGCAGGGGGTTGGTTGGGCAGAGGGAGATGGAGAGAGAATCCTCAAGCAGACTCACTGCTGAGCACGGAGTCCAATGTGGTGCTTGATTCCAGGACCCTGAGATCATGATCCAAGCCAAAATCAAGAGCCAGCACCTCAACCAACTCCTAGGGGCCCTGGCAGGAGAATTTTTTGATTATCTAGTCCTCCACATTGAAAATGGAAATGTTCTTTCCCAATCTTTTTGGCATTAACGGCAACTTTTATTATCTTACTAGTCCCTCTCCACTTCCATGGACTTCTATGTTTTTTTTCTTATGAAATAGTAAAAATTAATTTTATTCAATTTCATCCCATGAGTACATATCTTTTTAATATTCTGTGTGACAAAATGGGAAGTACACATCAAGCACTTCTGCTACAAGCCAAAGTATAATCGTCGATCCCAGAAAACACTTGTGTGTTTGAGTTACCAGCTGAACTAGCCACATACATATAGAATGCCAATTTTACTTGAATGAACAGCTAACTATAGTTATTCAGACTTGGGTTTTTCACAGACATTTTTCTCAAATATGTAAAAAAAAGTGAGTCTGTCCCTTCAACAAAACAACTGACAATATTTTTTGCCCAAATGAAAACTTGTTTCTACTACTTTGAGTTTAGCAGGTTAAACTTTTTTCTAAAAAAATGAGATAGGTGGTGATATTAACAAATGTGATTTTCTTGATAGTATATACTGACATTCCACTTGATATTACATTATGGAATTTGAAATGTCAACATTTGGAAGATTTGCTTAACTCAGTAAACTAACATTTTCCAAATAACCAATGCCTAATGTAATAAAATCATACTTGGGTAAAATATCTGAACAAAGGGCAAGATAAACCAACGGATTTTTTTTTTTAAGATTTTATTTATTTGACAGAGCACAAGCAGAGGGAGAGAGAGGGAGAAGCAGGCTCCCTGCTGAGCAAGGAGCCCGATGTGGGACTCGATCCCAGGACCCTGGGATCATGACCCGGGCCGAAGGCAGCCGCTTAACAGACTGAGCCACCCAGGCATCCCAAACCAACGGATTTTAACGTAGAAGAGTACAGAATTCATCAATATGGTTTCAGATGGCACGCTGTACCTACCCTTCAAGAAATTACCACTTGCTAAGTTTTAGTGTAGTATCAAAAAAGAATGTCAAAAAAAAAAGGAATGTCTACAGTTATTTGAAAAGGCAACTAAAAATCTGTGTGAGACCAGACTTTCTTCATATACATCAGTCAAAAGACACAGCAGTTTGGTTGCCGAAGCAGAAACGAGAGTCTATTTTCTATCAAGACAGATACTGAAGAGATTTGAAACAATGTAAAATAATGCTACTCTTCCTACCAATTTTTTTTGGGGGGGAGCATAGCTATTTTTCATTAAAATTATTATTTATATTCAGAAGTAGTGGGTTACTGTTATTTTTTAAAGATTTATTTAGAGAGAGAGAGAGCAAGTGCACAAGTGCAGGGAGGGGCAGAAGGAGAGAATCTTAAGTAGACTTTCTGCTGAGCATGGAGCCCAACACCGGGCTGGATCTCAAAACCCATGAGATCATGACCAGGAAGCGGATGCTTAACCAACTGAGCCACCCAGGTGCCCCAAGTTTACTGTTATTCTTAAATAGCTGATAAATGAATGTTTTAAGATTTTCTCAGCTTTAATTTCTGTTGTGGTAAATATCATAGATATAATATACACAAAACACTTTTGAGGTAAGAGCATAAAGGTGTCCTGAGATCAAAAAATATTTGAGAATTGTTTTGTAGCAATGTTACATTGATCTTTCCACAAGGCAAACTGCAAATGACATTTTATAATACCTCTGAAGTACAAAAGACACAGACATCTTTTAAGTACTGTTCAATTAAACAAAAATTTTCCCACACTGCATTGAGTGGATACAAGGAACAAATTCCCGGAAGGGACAGTGGTGAAATGAGAAAAATGATCTGGATTCTAACACAGACGTAACAGTCTGTTTAGACATTAGTCCCCCTATCTTCAAAATGAGATCAGAGTAGCCTATTTTTAGATTGTTTTCAATGGTCAATTCCATGAATCAATTCAGGGAACCCTAAATAGTGGCCCGCGGGAGGCATCTGGCCATCTGGTCGTCAGACTGATTGGCTGTCATGGTTTTAGAGAAGTGCCCCAGGAAAAAAGTCGGTTGGAGCTGAGTGAGCCTTCCTTTCAAAAGGGTAATTGATTTTCACTTACAACCCAATCCAACCCATCAGACTTGCCCCTGCAGATATCTGCATTTGCAGCGCCTGGAATGAAGGGCTTCTGAAACCCGTTCCAAATCTCAAACTCTATAATTTAGTTCCAGAGACAGAGTGTGGGTTTCTTTCTCACTCTGCCACTTGCTGGCTATTTGATTTGGGGCAAATTAACTTCTTTGAGCCTGTTTCTTCATTTGCAAAACAGGATAACACCACTGACCTCAAAGCGCTGTTAGGAAGCTTAAGGGGGGGGGAGGGCTGGGTGGCCCAGTGAGTTAAGCATCTGCCTTCGGTTCAGGTCATGATCTCAGGGTCTTGGGATAGAGCCCCACATCGGGCTCCCTGCTCAGCAGACAGCCTGCTTCTCCCTCTCCCTCTCCCCCTGCTCGTTCTCTCTCTCTGTGTGTGTCAAAGAAATAAAATCTTTCTCTTTTTTCTAAAAGAAGCTTAAGGAGGTGTTGCTTGACAGCGCTTATAGAGTTCCTGGTAGCGAACAGTACTAATTATTAACATCAAAGCTCAGAGAGAGTATGCCCTCGTCTTCCCACACCCACCTTAACCAACTCCGTTTTCCCAGGAGCTGACGACCGCACTCCCCAGGATGACGCTTACCCCCATAACAACTCCCAGATATCACAGTTCCACATCCGACGAAGACATACAAGATCCCCCTTCAGATTTCTACTTCTCCTTTCCACTCAACCTTTCCTGAGCCCCTGGCCTGTACCGGGTTCCTACCCCAACATAGCTCTGCACAGTTGCCAAACCACTGACCACTGTCCCCAGCCTCTTCTTCCCATCCTGGACCAGTAGGGCTCCCTTTCCCTCTGACCAGGGACCACCCTGGGTCAGGCAGTGGTGGCCCAGGTCTCTCTTGCCTAAGATTCTGTCTGAGGGAGCCTCAGGAGAGACGGGAGAATCACGGCCCGAGCGACGGTTCCGGGGGCTCGAACCGGAAGCAGCCCCTACACTGTTTGCAGTTCCCTTGGTTACTGCGGGGTTCCAGACCAATGGCGGTGGAGCCCCGCGGACTGAGCCCACCCCCAAAGGGCGTGATGTCACGCCAGCGCTCTGGAACTCCTCTTCTGATCTCTAGGTCCAATCCGCGTCCCGGGGCTGCGGATCTTAGTGCGTCTGCGCGCTGGAGGGCTCTTTGTGTCCTGGTGCCCAGGCGCCCGGGGAGCTGCAAACTGAGGTAGCAAAGGATTCTCTGGAGTCGTTGTTAGACGAGGTGGCCCTGGAGGGGCTTGATGGCTTGTGTCTGCCCGCGCTATGGAGCCGTCTGTTGATGCGAGTGCCTCCCTTCCCGCTGCCTTTGGAGCCGTACACGCAGGAGTTCCTGTGGTGGGCCCTTGCCACGCACCCGGGTATCAGCTTCTATAAAGAGCCTCGGGAGCGACCCGACCTCCAGCTCCAGGACCGGTCAGCGCCTGGCCCTGAGGCGAGCGGGCGGGCTCAGAGGCCAGCGTCTTGGACTTCTGTTTTGAAGCCAGTGTCCAGTGGACGGCGAGCATTTGTTACATAATGATTAATCTGGACCCTGTCACTTGTTGTTCTGTTGGGTTGGTAACCCTGTCTTATCGGCCGATCACATTGCTGTCTTTATTGGCTAATCAGAGATTCAAGAAAGAAATCTACACTTAGTAAAAGCCTCTTCAGTGCCTTGCTTTATGCTAGGCTCTAGGGATAGGCAGGAAAGGGAGATTCTTTGCCCCTTCTCTGAGCAGCCGGGGATTTTACTAAATTGACCTAGTCCTAGCCCAGTAGTTCTTTACCTAACACAGTGGGGGCTTCTTAGAATCACCTGGAAGAATCATTCTAAATATTGATGCCTAAGCTCTACTCCCAGAGGCTCTGATTCAGTAGGGAGTGGGGTCTGGATGTGGATGTTTTGAACCTATGGTGGTTTTTATTGGAGGTGGTATGGTGGGTATAATCCATATAACTTCTATAAGGCTTTTTGAAAAAATGAAAATAGCCTGTGAACTCGACGTCCATTTGGTTCAGTTTCCCTCCTGGTGTAAGGCTATCTTCTGCAGTATCCTTGAGACTGGTCAGCATCAATTTGAACATGTGCCTTCCCCCAGAGACAGGGGACTCAGCCCCCTGCAGAGGCAGCATGCTCAGCCTCAGAACATCTTCACTTGCCCCAAGTTCTTCCTTTGGTCTTATAGCTACCCTTTTCCCCCTCCTGCCCAATGGCTCCTCAGCCAAGGAGTTTCTGCTAAATGAACCCCTGGCCTTGCAGTCCTAGGAACAATTACAGGAGGTTTCCTAGAGGGAGTGACCTTCCAGTGGTTCTTTTTTTTTTTTTTTTAAGATTTTATTTATTTATTTGACAGAGAGAGGGAACACAAGCAGGGGGGGAGTGGGAGAGGGAGAAGCAGGCTTCCCACTGAGTAGGGAGCCCAATGTGGGGCTCCATCGCAGAACCCCGGGATCATGACCTGAGCTGAAGGCAGACGCTTAATGACAGAGCCACCCAGGTGCCCCCTTCCAGTTGTTCTGATGCTTTATGTCACAGAGATCTGTAAGGGGCTCTTATCACAGACCCTTAGGGCAGGAAGGCGCCTCTTTATACACACACACACACACACACACACACACACACACACACACACACACACACCCCTCTCTTTTTTGTAATAGTTATGTTCTAAAAGTTGCTGTGAACATTAAATTAGTGAATACTGAGCCATTGCTCCTAGGAAAAATACAGGGTTAGACTTCTGCAAGCCTCTGGTTTTGTCAACCTATCAACACATAACCTTTCTTGTTTTATGTTTCTGTTTAAAGGCATCTTATTTAGTATATATTGTTGATTCATTAACATTGAACTGAAGGCCAGTAGCACTTAATTCATGTCTGAACTAAGTTTATCTAACACCTATTTTCTTCATAAGGCATATCATACCCTTTTTTTTTAGCAATTGGTTTAGTTAATCATATTTCATAGAAGCTGAAAACACTCATTTCTCCTTTATATGAATAACCCAAATCACTATAAATTACAATGTGCAGAATACTATATAAAAGAATTCTCATAAAAACTGGCTCTTTTTCATCATGGGGCAACTACTGTAGTCTCCTCTGACTTGTACAGCATCTACCTGAATGCATATTCTTCTTTGTGACGATCTAAATTTAGGTAAGTACAAATCATAGCAAAAAAAAAATGACCTTGGAAATAACATCTATTTCCATGACACCAATACTACAGTTTTTGGAGTCACAGTAAGATACACAGAATTACATCTGTAATTAATATGAATGCCAACATTTCGAGCAATAATTTGTTACACGGCAAACAAAATCAAGAAAGCAACCATCAAACAAAAGAGACTCATAGCTTCAGACAAGGCAAATTCCAGGATAGCAATGAGGACAGCTACTACTTCGGTGAAAGGTTTCTGGCATAACCAACGATAAGGCTGCCAAAGACTGTTCCAATACCAGCACCAGAACCAGACACTCCCACTGTTGCAGCAACTGCACCAATAAATTTGGCAGCAGTATCAATGTTTCTGCTGATTACACTGGTCTGAAACTCCCTTTGGATTACTGAGACACACCATTCTGGGCCCCATTAAATACCATAGAGCCCTTGTGGGTTTACTTAATTTCTATTCCTGCTATCATCTCTCCAGTCCTAGCCTCTGGGCAAGATAACGCTGATGGAGAAATTGGTCTGTATGCAACTCTGGATCCAACTCGAATCAGAGTGGGTGTGCAGGCAAGCTTGATGCAGGCGAACATCTTATGCAGGGCAATGCAGCTGGAGGACCTGGGCGATGGGCGACCTGGTCTCCTCTCCCGAGCTTCCCTTCTTCCTGGGGGGTGTCTGCCACAGTGACGCTGCAGAGATCAAAGGATTGGCCCCTATGATGCCCTTCATGCACTTAGGAACACTAGACAGTACTCCAGGCACTATGCTTGTGTGCCATTTTAAACAGCAAAAGCACAAACAATAAGCACAAAAACATGAAAAATGTAGCACTAAATATCATGAGACAGACACTTGTTGGCAGCATGGGAGTTGAAACAAGAAGGCAGCGGGCGTGGTATTGTTCTACCTCAGCTGGGAACAGATGCCTGGGGCAACTCAATTTTTTTTGGCCACCTCGGGAGCTCTTGAAGTACTGATTTTGGGGTTATAAATAAATTTTTGTGAGTAGGCAAATTTGTAAATTCAGAATCAGCAAATAAAAATCATCCTACATGTACATATATATTCCTTCCGTTAAATGCTAAAGGTTTTGCTGCTGTCACCATTTCATCCTCACAAAACAACGTATGGGAACTGTGTATTGGTTTAAGATGTCAAATCCACTTGTTTATGACTTAAGTGCACTTGTTTTGATCTAAGGGTGAATTTGGAAGGCCATATGAGGATGATAGCAGCCAAGCTGTTGTGCTACCAGGTGCTTATAGATAGGAACATATGGAGAAGCAACTATGACATAATGGACATTTAAACTTTAAATACCAAGAATTTATGAGGACTTACTGAGAATGTTCGGTCTGGGCAAGGCTACTCTTTGCTGATCTAAACAGATCTCTGAAGATCTTGAGACATTTGTTCCTGTGGTGGCCAGGCTACTCTTGGTCCTCAGTGGTGTTAAAGACACAATGGTCTGAGAAAAGACATCTTTTCCTGCCTTGGTAAGGCAGTCTTTCTGGGTGGTGGTCAACAGAGTGCCAGCTAGCTGTGTGCCCCAGCAGCAAGGAACGGAAGCTGGCAGCTGATCCCCAGCTTAGTTGGAAGGATTGATTCACAGAGGACCAACTCGTAGACAAGCACATCACAACTAAACTTGGACTTTATTTCATCTCCTTTTTGCCTGGAATTATAATGTAATTAATCTATCTTTGGTTTGGAATATATTTTTTTTATTTTTTAAAAAGATTTATTTATTTGACTGGGGGGGGAGCCAAGTAGGGGAAGCGGCAGTCAGAGGGAGAGGGAGAAGCAGGCTCCCCACAGAGCAGAGGGCCCCATGCAGGGGATCAGGGCCTGAGCAGGAGGCAGACGCTTATCCAACTGAGCCACCCAGGTGCCCCGGGAGTATGTTATTTCTTCATTAGCTTATTAGGAGACGTTAACCTGTATGCTACTGGCTTGTGAACTACTACTGTTATAAACTAGAGTCCCTACAGGGAACCTGTGCTATATAAACTATTGGCAAAGACAAATCTCAGTTTCTGGGCATAATTTGCTGGAGCGAAACAAGAGTGAGTTTCAGAGATTAACAAAGGTGGTCACATAGCTAGTAAATGATTTTTGGTTGTTTTAGACAACCAAATACTCGCCACGCTCTTGGTGTACAGCCCTACGAGTTTTAACACCTGCACTGACTCTTCTAAGTACCAACAAACACTAACAGGATACAGAACAATTACAACACTCCACAAATTTGTCTCAGGCTACCGTTTTGTGAATCTGGTTTCAGGCCAACGCCAGTCAGGCCAACTCTCAAGTCAGTCTCGGGTGCTGTTCCAGGCCACACTCCCTCTCATCATAGAGGACTTAAACCCCAATGGCTGTACTAAGTTATAAAAGTTTTTCTCCAACGTTTGATGTGGACTTCTTCTCCGACCCGCGGACCAGAACTTCGGTGAAGAACTACTCACTCCCTTCCGCCACTTCCGGCGCCTCTGCGCACGCGGAGGGCCCTTTCTCTCTCTTTCTCTCAGCCTCTCCCCCCTCCCCTCCGAGTGCCCTCCCCCCCGCCCCCTCACCGCCTCCTGCCCCGCCCCCTCGCCGCCTCCTGCCCCGCCCCCTCACCGCCTCCTGCCCCGCCCCTGGCTCTGAGTGATCGCTGGCGTCGCCGCTGTTTCAGTCTGTGCGAGCTCGCGTCAGCTGCTTCAGGGCCTGCTGCACCCGCCTCCGCCCTGCACGACCTGAGCCATGCCTCTGGCCACCTCAGAGCCTTGGCCTCTGCGCCGGGTGTTCGTGGTGGGGGTTGGGATGACCAAGGTAAACAGAGCCGCGGACCCCCAGAGGCGGGGGTCCTCTCTGTCTGGGAGAGGCCAGGGAGTGGGGGAGCCCCGAGGTTACCGGGAAACGGGGGCCCAGCTCAGGGCCAGGTGCTGTGCGGTGGTTTGCTCTTCCTACGGGGCGGGGTTCCCGGGCGTCCCACTGCTCAGCTCCGGCGTCTTGGCTCTTGGCGACTCGGAGGGGTTGCAGTTTAGGGTTGTCTCTGAAGTGTGGTACTGTTCGGGGGTTATTCCTGCGGCCATTGCTTTCCCGTTCCTCCTTCCCTTTTTTCCCTGGATTAGAGTTAGTGACGGACGCCCCAGTAAAGCCCACACTTCCTTTGATTCTGAGTGGAACCCCAAGGTATGTGGACCTTTGATGAGGCAACATCCTCCTTACACTGGAAAGGAAAGCGGGTGGGGACGGTCCCCGGCTCTACACACCCAGGAATACTCTCCTGTAGAATCCCTTTACAGTTAGAAGTGAGGATGAGGAGGAGAAACAGTGATGTTCAGTGTCTTGGCACAAGTGGCAGGTTTTCTGGATCCTCTGACCTCCTTTCTGTTCCTCAAATGGTACTCTGCTTGGTTCTTAGGAAGCCAGGGTCCCCCAGTCTCATTTCTTGTCACCCTAACCACTCCCATGTTCTAGTAATGCCAAACTGCTGTTAGTTTCACCCCACACTCTGTTTTATGCCTCTCCTGCTTTGCTTCTCTTGTTCTCACTACTTGTACTTGGTTGACTTCTTTGTGTTTTTAAAAGACCCCCAGTTCATCTTCTCCAAGAAGTCTCTTGATCTTCCTGACTTTCGCACAGAGCCCTGTACTTACCTTTGCTTCAGTGCAGCTATCCCCCGCTTTTGGAAAGTTCAAGTTCCACCACTTGACTTTCACAAAAGGCATAGGTTACTACCTATTTTTGTTAACTGAAATTCAAAGAGGATTTTTGCTTTTAGAAGAAGGCAAAACGTGAAAATAGCATCCAGCATTTGCTCTGCAGGGAGATGTTACTGAGGCAGTGAGCAGCCCAAGCAGCTGCCAGAGTGGGACTGCCGAGCTCCTTCCCTGAAAATACATTCAGCATCTCAGCATTACGCTGCCATAGCTTTGAACTGTGTCTGTGAGCATCTGTGCTTTTTCTTGATTTATTTTGTGCATTCATTATCAAGATGTGTCCTAAGGTATCAGAAAAGCCTAAGAGGTTATGTTCTGGGGTCCAAGAACACTCAAGAAAATTTCCAGATAAGTTAACGGTAATTGCTTCTTCATGTTATGCCATTTCAGTTTATGAAAGTTTTCGGAGGAACACGATATTTTTGATAGCAGGGGAAACCCGTACTTACTATGTTATACTGAAGTTCTCTGTTTATGTGTTCATATTCTTCCTTAGTATGTAAGCTCCTCCAAGGTGTGTACCATGTCTTAATTCGTTGCTGTATCTGTAACACCTTGAAAATGCCTGGTTCCTGAAGATCCTAATGAATGTTAGTTAGTTGGACAGTACTAAATGGATATACTTTTTGAAAGAGAGTTTCTAAGGGGAAGTTCTCTTTCTGAGAAAACAGCCTTAAAATTTTTATTATCTTACCAAATGGGGTGAGAGTACATACTTTGATCAAAACATGTGAGTAGAAAAGTCAACTAATCATTATAAAGCAGATACTTGGAGTTCATCCTATTGTTTCATGGGAGAGGGGACTTCTAATATAGGTGGACAGTAAAAGCTTTTTAAGTATGACATTCGTGCAGTCAGGTCCTCCATTGGCTGTTGAATATCTGATTATATTGGCGGTGTAGAAAAGCACAGAACTTTCTAACCCTTTGGGAAGTAGTTTGTTTCTTTTTCCAAGTTAGGAGGTGGAGGTGTGGGCAGTGTTAGTTACAGTATTGAGGGAAGAGATTGGGAGTGTGAAGAACAGCTTTATTAATGTACTTATTCCAGTTCCTTCTAGGTTAGATATTTTGGAACTTGGGACAGGGTTTGACGTAGAGGGAGAAACTTACCAGATAATACTTTAAGCTCTATTGGTAAATGTCTAATGGTTGGGTTCCTGTGTTATGGTTCTTAATTTGAATAGCTGAGTTCCCGATACAACTTGAAGTTCCCGTAATAAGGTTTTATTATCAGTGTAGGAAATAAGTTAGAATTCCTATGGTGGATGTCAACAGGTTTTAATACAACTAAATCACCACTACCACCAGGCTGACAGCAGGCCAAGTCCCTTTGCTTATGCTGCCTACCTTCTGATATGCCCTTTTCTCATAGATTTTCATTCTACCTATTTCAAGAACTGATCTGACTTCATCTGTTTTGGCTGCAATATAACAGCAATACAGACAGAGTGGGTAGCTTAAAAAACAAATATTTATTTCTCACAGTTCTGGAGGCTGGGAAGTCTGAGGTCAAGGCACTGGCAGATTCAGTGTCTTGTGAGGTCTTGCTTTCTGGAGCATGGACAACTGTGTTCTTGCTGTGTCCTCATACGGCAGAAGGGGTGAGGTCTCTCTCTGGGGTCTCTTTTATAAGTGTATTAATACCATTTGTAAAGGCTCCATCATTATGACCTCCCAAAGCCCCCCACCTCAATCATTCAATCACATTGGGGATTAGATTTCAATACATGAATTTTAGGAGGACACAGACATTCAGTCTATAGCAGAGTCTAAGTTCTATATTTTTTTATTTCTATTTCTTCATATTGCTCTAAGTTATTCTGATTACCTTTTTTTTTTTTTTGACATTCTGGTGCCCTTGTAGTTAGGACCAAATAATTAAGCACTTAATTTTTCTAATAATTTTATGTGTGATAATTTCATAACCCACAGAAGAAATACATCTTATATTACAACCTCATACACACACACACACACACACAACTGAAACAAGTTTGCTAAAGCAACACTTATTTGGGGAAGCTCTAGGTCAAATGTTCTAGGTTCTGAAATAGATATATTGAGAGGAAAACAGAGTAGTGGAGGAGGACCTGTAGATTAAAAAAGAATTAAAAGAATCATAAAATTTTCATAAACGGGCAAGACTAAACTGTAGTGTCTACAGATACATACTTGGATGATAAAATTATGAAATATTACAAGAAGGTGATTACTGTAGGAGTGAGGATGGTAACTACTATGGGGGTGGCGTGGAGACTGAGATTGAGAAAGAGTGCTTAGAGGAGTTCCTGCTAGAAGGCAATGTTCGGTTTTTTGGTGGGGGTGGTGGTATCAGAGATAAGGAATGGCACACACTGGGTAAGGATTACCTTACATTGGGTAATTAGGAAAGTTTTAATCAGTAATATATTATTGGGAAAGGGAAAATGTCCCGAGTGAACTCAACTCAATTTTGATTTATACAGAGGTGACTGGGTGTTTTAAAGGGAAAATGAGGGAATAGGGAGTGAGTTGGGGCTCAGTAGTGTCAGGGAAGTGAAAACTTATAAAAAGTGGGAAGAGGGGCTTGGTCCATGTGAAAGCCATCTGGGTTTGCTAACTGGCATTTATCCAAACTTAGGCTCCTACTTTCCCACAGGGAGTTGGAGACAGGGACCTTATCTTCTGGTGCTTGTGGGAACAAATAATAACTTCTTTTTGGTAGCCTTAAGGCACTTTAAGTAGGGCTAGGGTCATCCTAGGGATGTGGACTTGAGCTATTAGAAACTGTGTTAGCGTTTAAGTCTTTATGGGCCAAGCCAGAGGCTTAGCTCTCAGAGAAGCCTGGCTAGAGTAGAAGGGGAGAAGGGAATCTTTGTCAGTGGTGGCAAGAGTGTTTGCCTTACAATAATTCATTAAGATAATATATATATTTACTTTTATTATTTAAATAAAAACTTTAAACAAAGCTAAAACTTTATTTTTATTTTTTAAAGTTTCATTTATTTATTTACTTATCTATTTATTTATTGGTGCAAAATGGTAGTTTTATTAAATCACCGGGACAAGAACTGTGGGCAGAAAGAGCTGATGCCTAATTTATTTATTTTTATTTATTTATTTATTTTTGGATTTTATTTACTCATTTGAGAGAGAGAGAGACAGACAGTGGATGAGCAGGGGGAGGGGCAGAGGGAGAGGGAGAGGGGAAGCTGAGCTGGGAGCCTGATGCGGGCTCAATCCTAGGACCCTAGGCAGAGCTTAATCCCAGGACCCTGAGATCATGACCTGAGCTGAAGTCAGATGCTTAACCAACTGACCCACCCAGGCGCCCTTAAAACTTTTATTATTATTATTATTTATCATTATTTTTTAAGATTTTATTTATTTATTTGACAGAGAGAGACACAACTAGAGAGGGAACACAAGCAGGGGGAGTGGGAGAGGGAGAAGCAGGCTTCCCGCCGAGCAGGGAACCCGATGCGGGGCTGGATCCCAGGCTGGATCCCTGGCTCGATCCCAGGACCCTGGGATCATGACTTGAGCCGAAGGCAGACGCGTAATGACTGAGCCACCCAGGCGCCCCTTTATTATTATTTTTTAAAAGCTTATTTATCTATTTATTTATTAAAGATTATTTATTAGAGAGAGAGAGAGAGAGAGAGACAGCAAGAGAGGGAACACAAGCAGGGGGAGTGGGAGAGGGAGAAGCAGGCTTCCCGCTGGTCAGGGAGCCCGATGTGGAGCTCCATCCCAGGACCCTGGGATCACGACCTGAGCTGAACGCAGATGCTTAACAACTGAGCCACGCAGGCGCCCTTATTTATTTATTTTTAAGTGATCTCTGCACCCAGCGTGGAGCTTGAACTCACAACCCTGAGATCAAGAGTTACATGCTCTATTGACTAAGCCAGCCAGGTACCCCCAAAAGGTTAAAACTTTTAAGAATGAGGCAGTTGATAACTCTAGGGGAAAAAAATGTACCTTAAAGGAAGTGTAATCATAGCACACAACTTGGCCCAGTGTTGAGACATATTTACTTAATAAGGTAAACACTGAGTACTGATTTAGTAAAAAATTACTTATTCAGTTGTATAAGTGGGATGGGGGAAGTGTAAATGTATATGTGAGGGGGCCTAAGAGACCTAATCCTTACTGGCCCGTATTAGAGATTGTGGTATAATTTCTTAAATTGTTTAAAGAAGTAATAGTATAAGAATATTTAGGGGTGCCTGGGTGGCTCAGTCGTTAACCATCTGCCTTCTCACTGCCTCCAGCCTATTTCTTCATTCATTCTCCACATTGCATCTGAAATGATCTAAAATGCAGGTCTTTTCAGGGCGCTTGGGTGGCTCAGTCGTTAAGCGTCTGCCTTCGGCTCAGGTCATGATCCCAGAGTCCTGGGATCGAGCCACATCAGGCTCCCTGCTCAGCGGGAAGCCTGCTTCTCCCTCTCCCACTCCACCTGCTTGTGTTCCCTCTCTCGCTGTCTCTCTCTCTGTTGAAAAATAAATAAAATCTTAAAAAAAATAAATAAAATGCAGGTCTTTTCATCCCAGTCTCTCTCTCTGTTTTTTAAAAGATTTTGTTTATTTATTTGAGAGAGAGGGGGAGAGAGAGAGTGTGCATGCGCGCACACACACAAGAGCACATGAGTGGTGGAGGAGGGGCAGAGGGAGAGGCAGACTCCCCACTGAGCAGGGAGCTTGATGCGGGACTCCATCCCAGCACCCCGGGATCATGACCTGAGTGGAAGGCAGATGCCTAACTGATTGAGCCACCCAGGCACCCCCCCCCGACTCTTTTTTAAAAAATAGGGCTTTATTTTTCAAAGTAGTTTTAGGTTTTAGGTTACAGCAAAATTGAGCAGAAAGTAGACTTCACATATGCTCCCTGCCCCCACACATGCCCAGCCTCATTCACTATCAGTAATCTGCACCAAAATGGGGCATTTGTTATAATCAATGAACCTACACTGACATATTATCACTCAAGATGGGTTCACTCGGTGTTGAATATTCTAGGTTTGGACAAATGTATAATGACATGTATCCATTATAGTATCATATGGAGTTGTTTCACTGCCCTAAAAATCCTCTGTGCTCTGCCTATTCATCCCTCCCTTTCCTCAACCCCTGACAACCACTGATCTTTTTACTGTTGCCATAGTTTTGCCTTTTTCAGAATGTCATATAGTTGGAATCATACAGTATGTAGGCTTTTCAGATTAGCCTCTTCACTTAGTAACATGAATTTAAAATTACTCCATGTCTTTTCATGGCTTGATAGCTCATATCTTTTTGGGGCTGAATAATATAATATCCTGTTGTTTGTATTACCACAGTTTATTCACCTACTGAAGACATTTTGGTTACTTACAAGTTTTGGCAATTATTTAAAATTCCTATAAATATCCCTGTGTGGGTTTTTGTGTGGACATAAGTTTTCAAATCATTTGCATAAATACCAAGGAGCACAATTGCTGGATCATATGTTAAGAGGATGTTTAGTTTTTTTTGTGTTTTTTTTTTAAGATTTTATTTATTTATTTGAGAGAGAGAGAGCGTGCACAAGTGGGGAGCAGGGAGCCTGACGTGAGACTTGATTTCAGAGCTTCGGGATCACAATCTGAGCTGAAGGCAGACGCTTAACAACTGAGCCACCCAGGCACCCGAGGATGTTTAGTTTTGTAAGAAAGTGCCCAACTGTCTTCCAGAGTGGCTGTACCATTTTGCATTGCCACCAGCAGTGAATGAGACTTCCTGTTGCTCCACATCCTTGTTAACATTTGGTATTGTCAGTATTTGGATTTTGACCCTTCTAATAGGTGTGTAGCAGTATCTCATTTTTTCCCCTATCTCTCTCTCTTTGTTTTTTTTTTTTTAAGATTATTTATTTATTTGAGACAGAGAGAGAGTGAGCGAGAGAGAGAGAGAGAGAGAGAG
This sequence comes from Callorhinus ursinus, assembly GCF_003265705.2. Classification (NCBI taxonomy): domain Eukaryota; kingdom Metazoa; phylum Chordata; class Mammalia; order Carnivora; family Otariidae; genus Callorhinus; species Callorhinus ursinus. The sequence continues at coordinate 59,470,876 of NW_027397071.1, read as the reverse complement.
AGAGCAGGGAGGGGCAGAGGCAGAGGAAGAAGCAGGCTCTCCACTTCAGAGAGAGCAGGGAGCCTGAGCAGAGAGTCTGATGCAGGGCTCAATCCTGGGACTCTGGGATCATGACCCAAGCTGAAGGCAGACGCTTAACCAACTGAGCCACCCAGGCATCCCCAGTCTCTTTAGAAAAAAAAGAAAAATCCATTGTTTTTAGAATAAAGCCCAGACATCATAGGAAAGCATATAAGTTCCCTTTTGAGTTAGCTCTAGAACCAGACTGTCTGAAATTTCAGCTTCACTACTTAATTAGCTATGTGTCCTTGGGCAGATTACTTAATCTCTCTGTACCCTTTCTTGTTGTAAAGTGATGGTAATAATAGTACCTACCTTTTAGGATTATTGTGAGGATTAAGTAAGTTAAAACATGAGAAGTGCTTAGCATAATGCAGAACACAGTAAGTGCCCAATAAGCATTAGTAGTTATTATCATTTGGTCCTAAGTTACTTTTCTGTCCCTGTCACTTGCCGAATCTTATTTGTGCTTCAGCTTCTGCAACATAAAATTGTTTACAGTACCTAGATTGAGCCATATTCTCTTGCTTCTAGGTCTTTGTCCTAGAATTTTTTTTCTATCACTTGGCTAACTCCTACTCATTCTTAAAGACTTAATTTAAATGTCAGTTCCTCTGGGAAGCCTTTCTAGTCCTCATTTTGAGGCTAGGTAGTTTTCTTTCCCAAATTATTCTGTACTTAAGGACACGATAGTGCAATTGCCTGTTTTCCACTGGACTGGAAGCTCCCCAAGGGCAACGACTGTACATTATTTATTATCAGAGTCTAGGAGCATGTTAGGTGCTCAGTGTGTTTTTGTTTAAATTAATTGATAAATGAATTTTTGCAGTGCTCTGTTGTGAGAAAAATCTAACTATATTTGCTTCTATTTATTATCTCCTTCTGTATTTCTAGTTCCTGAAGCCTGGACTTGAGAATTCAAGAGACTACCCTGACTTGGCAAAAGAAGCAGGTAATATAGAAAATTTAGCTCTTTGAACATTGGACTTATTGTGTCATCGGCCTTGATTGTGGAACCTTGGAACTGTAAAAAGAAGCTGAGTCAAGGGAGAAGGACCTATACAGACAATTGCCTAGTGATTCATTAGGAAGGACAAAGGGAAAAGAGCTTGGGCATTCTTAGCTAGATAACCACGGCAAACAGTGGCCTGTGATTTTATGTACTGTCCCAACTATTTGCTGGGACATCAAAGGGCTCTGTGGGAGTCTCCCTTCCCCCCCCCCCCAATAATGATATTCTTTCCAATTTTGTCCTTTAGATGTGCAGTGGAGCCACAGAGATGAGTAAGGACCTTGAGGTTAAGGAGCTTTAAGACTTTGGGATTTAATATATTTATAGTTAGGTATACAGTTAGAACAGAATATGTTAAGTATCAAAAAGGAGGTGTGAAAAAAGTAGTAGCTTAGCAGAAGAAACGGTTACTTCTGAATGGAGAGATCTGAGATGAATTGATGAAGGATTTGTCATTTGAATTGAGCATAGACTATTTAGAGGCAGATCTACTCTGGGAAAACTCTAAACTTAATTTTGACCCACCTAAAGCAAATACTTAAAGCACTCTTTGATAAAAGCCTTTTGTTTTTATAGGCCAGAAGGCTTTAGCTGATGCACAGATCCCTTATTCAGTAGTGGAACAGGCATGTATTGGCTACGTTTATGGTATGTGGTAAACTATATATTTTAAAAATGTTTCACCTAATCTAGCAGCAACTTCATAAACAATGCAGAGGCATTTGTGAGTTTTAACCCTCCAAACTCAGAATTCAGAGTCTTATTTCCATCATTCCTAGATTTCCCTTATGTGTCAGCCTAGTTTAACATATGTTTTTTGCCATTGTTTATTGCCGAAACAGGAGATAAATTAAAAAACATTGTTTATCTTTAAAAAAGAAAAAATTACCCATAGTTCTACCATGTAAAGATAATTACTATTCAGAAGATAAATTTTTGTTGTTATCTTAAAATTTGTATTCGTTGACTTTTTGTATCCAATACATTTTTAAAAAGATTTTATTTATTTCTTTGACAGATAGAGAGCACACAAGCAGGGGGAGTAGGAGAGGGAGAAGCAGGCTCCCCACTGAGCAGAGAGCCCATTGCGGGGCTCAATCCCAGGACTCCAGGATCATGACCTGAGCCGAAGGTAGACGCTCAACCACTGAGCCACCCAGGCACCCCCAATGAAAATTTTTCATTAAACTTTTTCCTAACTAGGAAAAGAGTATATACTAATTGTAAAAAAAAAAAGAAAGAAATAAGGAAACACAAGAAAAACACAAGAAAAAAGTCACCTTAACCCTGTTGTCCAGTCCAGAAGTTATTACCATTAATTTTTTGATGTTATCCTTAGTGAATATGAATGCATGTGAGTTTGCATGCACAAAGAATTTTCTCTTAAAGAAAATAAGGTCCTGGGGTGCCTGGCTGGCTCAGTTGGAAGAGCATGTGACTCTTGATCGCTGGGTCATGAGTTTGACCCCCATGTTGGGTGTAGAGATTACTTAAATAAATAAAACTTAAAAAAAAGAAAAAAAGAATCCTAGTACTTTTTGGTAACCTACTTTTCTCTTTTAGTAGAGTCCATATTCCCCATTAAATCTTCTTTTAGGGGCTCCTGGGTGGGTCAGTCATTAAGCGTCTGCCTTCGGCTCAGGTCATGATCCCGAGGTCCTGGGATCGAGCCCCACAATGGGCTCTCTGCTCAGTGGGAAGCCTGCTTCTCCCTCTCCCACTCCCCCTGCTTGTGTTCCCTCTCTCTCTGTCTCTCTGTCAAAATAGATAAATAAAATCTTTAAATAAAAAAGATTAAAAAAAAGTCTTCTTTTATAGTACCATTAACATTTTTTCAATTAAGTTTTTTTTTTCTGGAATAGATAAAATATGTGCATGGTACAAAAATACCAGTGGTGGATGGTTATATGATAGAGAGTCCCACTCTTATTCCTGTCTCCCTGTCTCATGGTTCCCTTCCCTTAGAAAGCCAATTTCACTAATTTCTAGTGTATCTTTGCAGAGGTGATTTGTACATATCCAAGTATGTGTGAGTGTGTAAGTTCATTTTTCCCCTTTCTTTTGTTACACTCATGGTAGCATAATAAACTCACTGTTTTGTATCTTGATTTTTTTTTTTTTTTACTTAGTAGTTCTTGGCTACTGTTCCAAATTATATCGTTAAGAGCTTCCTTGGTCTTTTTTTTTAATGATAACATAAAATTCCATTGAATAGATATATCATATAATCCACTGCCTTTTAAATGACATTTAGAATGTCCCCGGTCTTTTTACAGCATTTTTCATGGCTGCATGCTTTTCTAGTCTTGGGGATGTTGTAATGATATCCTGTTCTTGGACATTTATTTATTTATTTATTTATTGGACATTTTAAAATTATTTCTAATTTCTAGTTATCGTAAAAGGCTATAGTAAGCATTACTGTAGATGAATCTTTGTGTTTATCTGTGTTTATTTATTTTTTTGAGATTTCAAGATATCAAGAGCATCCTCAAATTTACTAGGTTGAAGAGATGCACAATGTATTTATTGGAAAAGAAGGCCCTGAACCTTGCTGTTTTCCCTGAAGACTTCTGGAGAGTCTGTCCCTTCACATGTTCCCATCACATTGCTCCAGCATGTCCTGCCTTGATGATTGTGTTACTTGGGAAAGGGAGTCAAATGTATATTCAGCTTGGATCACTGTTTTTCTGGAACACCCTGCCATACAGGATCTTTTAAACTTTTTGAAGTTGTAGAACCTTTATATGAAGAGAAAATCACAGCCTTTTAATCAATTGATGTAGTTTTGAAGATTTATATCTGAAGTAGAAATGAAACATTGCTTCCTTTATCATGTGGTCCTAGACAGATTGAATTGTTTGCTATTACTTGGTCATTTCTCTACTCTCCTATGTGTGTGACATATAAAGAAAGTACACATATACTGTGTTTTGAGGATTTTTCATATTTGGAGTGTAAATAATGCTTAATGCAAAAACTGTTTCTGAATAAGATGTCAATAGTTTACTGTTGTTCCTGTGTTATATGCACAAAGGCACAACACTGGAAAAAAACCCCATAATGTGGTATCATGTTGCATTGCAGCTTCATAAATTCCCATGTTGCAGATATTATAGTTTTTGTTTCTTTTTCTATACAGGTGACTCTACCTCAGGGCAGAGGTCTATCTATCACAGTTTGGGACTGACTGGAATTCCTATAATAAATGTCAACAATAACTGTGCTACTGGTTCTACTGCTTTGTTTATGGCCCGGCAGCTGATTCAGGGTGGTAAGGATCGCTTCTTTGTCTAGTGTACTGAAATAGATATGGGGTTATTGCTCTCCTCTTTTATCAGTTCTCTACATGACCATCAGAGGGATTGCTTTATACCGTATTGAGGTCTAATTTATGTACCAAAAATTCATCTTTTGAAACTATACAATTCAGTCTTTTTTAGTAGAATTGCAGATTTTACGAACCATCATCACTATCTAGTTTTATTTTATTTTATTGTTATTTTTTAAAGATTTTATTATTTATTTGACAGAGAGAGAGAATGAGGGAGCACAAGCAGGTGGAGCGCAGAGGGAGAGGGAGAAGCAGGCTCCCTGCTAAGCAGGGAGCCCAATGAGGGGCTCGATCCCAGGACCCTGAGATCATGACCTGAGCCGAAGGCAGACGCTTAACCGACTGAGCCACTCAGGTGCCCCTCCACTATCTAGTTTTAGAACATTTTTATCACTGAATAAAGAAACCCTAAACCTATTAGCAGTCACTCCCCGTTTTCCCCTCTCCTAAGCCCCTGGTAACTACTAACCTACTTTCTGTCCCTGGATTTACCTATTCTAAACATTAAGTGAATGGAATCATGTAATATATGGCCTTTTGTGGCTTCTCTCACTTAGCATAATGTTTTCATTGTTCATGTTGTAGCATGTATCACTATTTCATTCTTTTTTATGACCAAATAATATTCAACTGTATGGATAGACCACATTCATGTTGTAGCATGTATCACTATTTCATTCTTTTTTATGACCAAATAATATTCAATTGTATGGATAGACCAATTGATGTTTAAACAATTATCAATTAATGGGCATTGGATTGTTTCTATTTTTGGCTATTATGAATATGCTACCATAAATATTTATGTACATTTTTTGTGGCCATATGTTTTCAGTTCTCCTGGGTATATAGCATATTCTGTATTTCCAAATATTCCAGGGTCTTTTATTAGGCCCTATATTCTGTTCTACTGCTTGATTATTGATTATTACTCTACTACTCAGTGTTTTAATTGTTGGAGCTTTATAATGTCTTTTTTAAAAATTTTATTATGTTTTATTAATCACCATACATTACATCATTAGTTTTTGATGTAGTGTTTCATGATTCATTGTTGGCGTATAACACCCTGTGCTCCACGCAGTGTGTGCCCTCTTTAATACCCATCACCAGGCTAACCCATCCTCCCACCCCCTCCCCTCTAGAGCCCTCAGTTTGTTTCTCAGAGTCCATAGTCTCTCATGGTTCATCTCCCCCTCCGATTTACCCCCCTTCATTTTTCCTTTCCTACTATCTTTTTTTTTTTAAACATATAATGTATTATTTGTTTCAGAAGTACAGGTCTGTGATTCAACAGACTTATACAATTCACAGTGCTCACCATAGTGCATACCCTCCTCAATGTCTATCACCCAGCCACCCCATCCCTTCCACCCCCCACCACTCCAGCAACCCTCAGTTTGTTTCCTGAGATTAAGAATTCCTCATATCAGTGAGATCATATGAGACATGTCTTTCTCTGATTGACTTATTTCACTTAGCATAATACCCTCTAGTTCCATCCATGTTGTTGCAAATGGCAAGATTTCGGGTTTTTTTTTTGTTGTTGGCTACATAATATTCCATTTTATATATATACCACATCTTCTTTATCCATTCATCTGTTGATGGACATCTTGGCTCTTTCCATAGTTTGGCTATTGTGGACATTGCTCCTATAAACGTTGGGGTGCACGTACCCCTTCGGATCACTACATTTGTATATTTGGGGTAAATACCCAGTAGTGCAATTGCTGGGTCGTACGGTTATTGTTTGATAATGCTGTTGTCTTCTGTCCCCCTCACCTTATTTTTCTTTCTCTTCCCCCTTCCCCTCCCCTCCCCTCTCCCTTCCCTTCTCCCCTTCCCCTCCCCTCCCTTGCCTCCCCTTCCCTTCCATCTTCTCCCCTCCCCTTCTCTTTCTTTCCCTTCAGTAGGCTCCATGCCCAGCATGGAGCCCAAGGTGGGGCTTGAACTCACAACCCTGAGATCAAGACCTGAGCTGAGATCAAGGTTCTTAACCAACTGAGCTACCCAGGCACCCCTTTTTTTCTTTTCTTTTTCTTTTTTTTTAAAGAAAAATTTTAGGGGCGCCTGGGTGGCTCAGATGGTTAAGCATCTGCCTTCAGCTCAGGTCATGATCCCAGGGTCCTGGGATCGAGTTCCGCATCGGGCTCCCTGCTCAGCGGGAGCCTGCTTCTCCCTCTGCTTCTCTCTCTCTCTCTCCCTCTGTCTCTCATGAATAAATAAATAAAATCTTTAAAAAAAAAAGAAAAATTTTAGTAATTCCTGTTTTGATGTTCAGTTGAACTTTAACATCATTTTTTTAGGCATCCCCTCCCTCCAGAAGTAATTCTGTTAAGATTTTGATTAGGATCCTTTAAAATTTTTTTAAAAATTTTATTTAGTGTTTTAAAATTCAAAATTAGCTGTTTATATTTCTTTTCACTGAACCATATCTCCATATTAATAAAAAGTTTTGTTAGCATATTGGGAATCAAAAGAAGAATTCAATACTTTACTAATTTTTCCTCTTATCTAGAATCATGTAGGGCACCTGGGGGGCTCAGTCAGTTAGGCATCTGCCTTCAGCTCAGGTCATGATCTCAGGGTTCTGGGATTGAGCCCCATACCAGGTTACCTGCTGGGTGGGAAGTCTGCTTCTCTTTCTCCTGCTGCCCTTTCCCACAGCTCATGCTCTCTGTCTCTCTGTCTCTTTTTCTCAAATAAATAAATAAAATCTTTAAGAGAAATAGAATCATGTAAGAACTTTCCCTAATTTTTCACTTATTAAACATTTTGTAGGATTATAGCATCTTTTTCCATTTTATATAAATTACTTAAAATATTTAATGGTATTTTGTTAGGTGTCTGAAAATTTAATTTTTCATAATAATTACATTTTCTTTCAAGGTATGGCAGATTGTGTCTTGGCTCTTGGGTTTGAGAAGATGGAGAAGGGATCCATTCAAACAAAAGTGAGTCTTATTTACTGTTATTCTGGAGTTGTTATAACACTGTGAGAAAACTTTTCCCGTTTGACTACTATGAATAGAACCTGTTAATAAGCAACATAAAGCATAACTTGGCATAGTTATTAAATGAGATGATAGAATTCACAATCTGAAAAGTGACATTGCATATGTATGCATAAATTCTGGTATGTCAGAACAGTAAAGAATCATAGAGATGATTTGGTTTAGCTTCTTTACATTGTCAATGATGAAACTGATGTTCAGAGAGGTCAAATAATTGAATTTGAGGTGACTTACCTATTTAATCTGAGAGTCATTAATTCAAAAATTAATTCCATTTAACAAATTGAAGAGAATTACTAAAGTATGGGACTTCTGATTCTGGTAGTGGGAAGCCAGGTTATTTGAACCAGTTCTCCTGATGACAACTAAAATATTTGAATAGAATCTAAACAAAAAATCCTAAAGGGATTGAAGTGTTAAAGAGAGAAGAGGAATTGCAGGTGAATGCCAGAGAATTAAGATCAGTATTTGAAGCTGCTTTTGCCTTGAATGCCTTTTCATCAGGAAGCTGTGAGATTCAATTTTGACGGCCCCCTAAAATGAAGAGGAAAGTAGTCAAAATTCAGGTCTTCCTATGATCAGAAGTGTAATAACCACTCCCCACAATAAAATACGGGCTCTGTGGGAATAAACCCTTTGGGTCAGGGTGAACCCAAAGAAAAACTGTCCCGTCGCCTATGTCCTCTTTTCTCCACTTTCATGAGATTACAAGGAGAATTGACTTGGCATTGAGCAGAACAAAGGAGAAAAGAGAAGGAAAGAAATCCCCCAGAAAAACCTTTCATTGATAATTAATAAACCATAAGCTATTCCTCATTGAGATTGCTACCAAAGTTCTTATTATAGGGCAGTCAAAGAAACCTCAAACCTTGAATCGAGTCTAAATTGGTTCCAGAAGGCACTTAACAGACACAAGTGTGAATTTGCTTTGGGAGCGTTTTCTTTTGGAGGCTTTGAGAACTCTTCAAGTAATTTTCTAAGACACACAGTCAAAGATAACCAGGCATTAAAGAAACAGGGCACCATAACTGAGCACCAGGAGAAAGAAGGCACAGTAAAAAGTGATCTCTGAAGACCTCAGAAACTGGATTTATTGAATACAGATTTAGATGCACTTACCAAGTTTGAAGAAATAAAAGACAAGCTTGGAACTATCCCACGGGCATAGGGACACTGTGAAAAGGGACATTATAGGCATGAAAAAAATAGAGTTTATAGAAAAGAAAAATAAAATAATTAAAATCAAGAAATCAGAAGATAGGTTTAATAGCAAATTACCCATAACTAAAAAGAAAATTAGTGAAACTAGACTAGATTAGAAATAATTATCTAGGGGCGCCTGGGTGGCTCAGTCGTTGGGCATTTGCCTTCGGCTCAGGTCATGATCCTGGGGTCCTGGGATCGAGCCCCGCATCGGGCTCCCTGCTCAGCGGGAAGCATGCTTCTCCCTCTCCCACTCCCCCTGCTTGTGTTCCTTCTCTCGCTGTGTCTCTCTCTGTCAAATAAATAAATAAAATCTTTAAAAAAAAAGAATTATCTAAAATACACTCTAAAAAGTATTCTTATCTTTTAGAAAAAAGATGAAAAATTGGCAGGAAGTTAAGATAAATGGAGGATAGTGTGATAAGATATAATTATGTTTAATTGAATTAATGGAGAAGAAGTGGTGAGAGAGAAAATAAGGCATGGACATTTTGTTTGTCTTCTCTAAAAACCGGCCTTGAGTTTCACTGATCTTTTCTGTTTGCTTTTTACTCTCTCATTTATTTCCAACCTGATCTTTGTTATTTTCTTCTCTCTACTAACTTTGGGCCTAGTTTGTGTGTCTTTTTCTTGTTCCTTAAGGTGTAAAGTTAAATGTTTTGTTTGTTTTTGTGTGGTTTTTATTGAGATCTTGTTTCTCAGTGTAGGAGTTTATCATTATGAACTTCCCCCTTAGAACTGCTTTTGCTGCATCCTGTAAATTTTGGTATGTTGTATTTCCATTTTTATTCATCTTAAGATTTTTTTGATTTTTTATTTCTTTGACCCAGTGGTTGTTCAGTAGCGTGTTGTTTAATTTCCACATATTTGTGAATTTTCTAGCTTTCTTCTTGTAATCGATTTCTAGTTTTATACTGTGGTTGGAAAAGATGCTTGATGATTTCAGTCTTCTTAAATTTATTAAGACTTGTTTTGTGACCTACCACATCATTTATTCTGGAGAATGTTCCATGTGTACCACAGAAGAATGTATATTCTATTACTTTTGGATGGAATGTTCTGTATATATCTGTTAAGTCCATCTGGTCCAATGTTTCCTTATTGATTTTCTGTCTGAATAATCTATCTATTGATGAAAGTAGGGTATTAAACTTCTCTATGCTATTATTGCATTGCTGTCTGTTTCTCCCGTTAGGTCTGTTGACATTTGGTTTATATGTTTAGGTGCTCCTGTGTTAGGTGCATTAATAATTACAGATGTTATGTCATCTTGTTGGATGTGGATGGCTGGTTTTGAGGTTTTATTTTATTTTTTTAATTTTTATTTTTTTAAGGGTTTCTTTTTTTTAAATATTTTATTTATTTATTTGACAGAGAGAGACACAGCGAGATAGGGAACATAAGCAGGGGGAGTGGGAGAGGGAGAAGTAGGCTTCCCGCAGAGCAGGGAGCCCGATGCGGGGCTCCATCCCAGGACCCTGGGATCATGACCTGAGCTGAAGGCAGACGCTTAATGACTGAGCCACCCACACGCCCTTGGTTTTGAGATTTTAAACCTGAGTTAAAATAATAAGACCAAACATAATTATACTTTAATATGTATATCAACATGTGAATGTAGAGAAGAGCCAAAATAATGAAGTGTTTTTCTTTAGAATGAATATTTGAATCTTAGGTGTAACAAATAGAAGTGGGTTTTAGTTTATCCTATATAATGACCTTTGTCTCTTATTATAGTCTTTGTCTTAGAATCTGTTTTATCTGATATAACTATAGCAACTTTAGCTTTTTTTTTTGGTTTTCATCTGCATAGAATGTCTTTTTCCATCCCTTTACTTTTAATCTGTGTGTCTTTACATCTGAAAGTGAGTCTCTTATAGGCAGCATATGGATGGGTCTTGTTTTTTTACCCATTCAGCCACTCCGTCTCTTGATTGGAGAATTTAGTTCATTTACATTTAAAGTAATTATTGATAGGTATGGACTTATTGCCATTTTGTTAATTGTTTTCTGGCTGTTTTATAGAGCATAGGCATTATTTGAAGAGATAATGGCTACTAATTTTCTTGAACTGGCAAAGGACACTATCTGCAGATTAAAAAATCCCAGTGAATCCAAATTAGGATAAATAAAAAGAAACCCCACAATGAAACTGCAAAACAAAACAAACAAAACAAAACAAAAGCAAAGGGAATAGTGGGGTATTAGTATTGTCTTTTTTTTTTTTAAGATTTATTTATTTGAGAGAGGGAGAAAGAGCATGAGGAGGGGCAGAGGGAGGGTGAGAGAGAATTCCAAGCAGATTCCACACTGAGCATGGAGCCTGACGCGGGGCTAGATCTCACAATCTTGAGATCATGACCTGAGCTGAAACCAAGAGACAGATGCTCAACCAACTTTGCCACCCAGGTGCCCCTAGTGTTGTCTTTATATGAAGAATATTACTAGAACAGAAGGTTATAGATATTTGTTTTGTATATGTATGGATATTGAGTTTTGGGCTTATGTCACCTTTAGAATAGTCTTACATTCTGTTTGTAAAAACACAATTTTAAGAACTTTTTTTTTTTTAAGTAAATTCTAGGCCCAACATGGAGCTTGAACTCACGACTCCAAGATCGAGAGTCACATGCCCCACTGAATGAGCCAGCCAGGCGCCCCAGTTTTTAAAACTTTTCAAAGTAGTTTTAAAGCAATTGCAAGCAACTTTTAAAGCAATTTTTGACAATTTAGTAATTGAAGGCCTTTGAGTTTGATTATCAACATGATTTTAAAGATTTCTATTTTAGTTTAATCCTATTGTCTTCATTTTAAAAGTAATCTCATTTTAGTAATAATCATTTAGTAATGGTTCCTACTTTTTAGTTTTGTTTCTCTAGTGGCAAGTAGGCAACTTCTAATATATATGTACTTTTTTCAAGGGGAATTGCTTCTTAAATTATATACTTGATGACTGTTTAAAATATGAATATGTAGGAATTGATCTCTGGTAAATACAGATTTTTCTATAGAAGGCACTATGATATAAAACTAGAAATTTTGTGTGTGTGTGCTTTTAAAAAGATTTATTTATTTATTTTAGAGGGGGGCAGGGGCAAAGGGAGAGGGAGAGAGAATCTCAAGCAGACTCTATACTGAGCCAGGAGCCCGATGTGGGGCTTGATCCCATGACCCTGAGATCATGACCTGTGTTGAAACCAAGAGTCGGTTGCTCAGCTGACTGTACCACCCAGGCGCCCTTTTTTTTGTTTGTTTGTTTGATTCATTTAAGTAATCACTATACCCAACATGGGGCTCGAACTCATGACCTCAAGATCAAGAGTCCCATGCTCTTCTGACTGAGCCAGCCAGCCTCCCCTAAAACTAGAATCATTGTTAGAAAATGAGTTGAAGATCACTTTTAGCCTCTTCATCTAAGATTATACTATCATTTAACTTATGAGATCAATCTGATTCAGTTCTCTCTGTTCAAACATTAAGGGACCTCTACATCAAATAAATTAAATACATGTAATAATATCTCTTAGTAATCGTGGGAGTGTCTGACACATAATAGGCATTCAAATCAACAAGAGCTATTTCCCTTTTTCCCTTAGAGAACTTTTTAAGAAAGTGGGAAATGTTAGGTTGAATCTTAAAGACAATAAGAAATAATAATTACATGAAATTATTATATAAGTAAGGATAATTATAACAATAAAATAAAGATAATTAAAGATAGGGAAAGGTGAGATCTTTCTAGGTATGGGAGAAAACATCATGAGCCAAGTCATAGATATTGGAATGAACATAATATAATAAGTTCAGGGACACCTGGCTGGTTTCGTTGGTAGAGCATGCGACTCTTGATCTCAGGGTTGTGAATTCAATGCCCCATATTTGGCACGGAGCCTACTTAAAAAAAAAAAAAAGGATAATATGTTCAAGGGATAGTTTGAAAAACGGGATTGGAGGGTGGCAACTGGAGAAGAATACAAAATAAGATTATTAGGTGAGTCCCTAATGGGAGTACCTAACATTTATGACACATGAAAAATAGATTTTTTTAAGTAGTGAATGATAAATACCTTGATAACTTTTATTTGAAAATTATTAAAAACCACATCTAGGCCTGGAGTTTTCTTTATGGGAAGGAAGATTTTTAACTTTTTAAGTTCAGTAGTTCAGTTTCTTCAGTAAATATATTACTATTTAGGTTATTATTTTTTTTAAGTGAGCTTTGATAGTACCCATTGAGGAATTTGTCCATTTCATTTAAATTCTTGAATTTATTGACAAAAGGTTGATCGTATTATTCCCATAGTATACCTTTAAGGTAGGATCTTTGGTCTTCCTTTGATATTGTTAATCTTCGTCTTCTCCCTTTTTCCCATGATCAGTAAAATAAAAGGTGTTTACCAACTTTATTAATCTTGTCAGAGTACCAGCTTTTATTTTCATTGATTTTTCTCTACTTTTTCTCTTTTGTATTGCTCATTTCTATTCATTCTGTTTCATTCTGTTCATTTTTTAGTTAGATCTCCTGTGATCCTGAATATTTCCTTTTTCTTACATTGGGTTTAACTTGCTCTTTATTTTTATAGTCTATTAAGTTGGAAGCTTAGGTCATTGCTTTTAAATATGTCCTTTTTTCAAATGTAGGTATTCGATGCTGTAGATTCTTTTAAAACACTGCTTGAGCAGGGGCACCTGGGTGGTGCAGTCAGTTAAGCTCCCAACTCTTTGTTTTCAGCTCAAATCATGATCTCAGGATTGTGGGATTGAGCCCTGCTTCAGGGTCCGCATTCAGTGCAGAGTCTGCTTAAGATTTTCTCTCCCTCTTCCTCTGCCCCTCCCCACACCGTGCTCTCTCTCTCTCTAAAATACATAAAATAAATATTAAAAAAAAAACCAAAAACACTCTTAAGTAGCATGCCACAAATTTTCTTATGTCAAGCTTTTATTTTCATTTATTTCAAATTATTTTAAAATTTCCAAAAAAAAGGGATGCCTGGGTGGTTAAGCATCTGCCTTCGGCTCAGGTCATAAACCTGGGTTCCTGGGAATGAGCCCTGTGTCAGGCTCCCTGCTCAGCGGGAAGCCTGCTTCTCCTTCTCCCTCTGCCCCTCCCCACTGCTTGTGCTTTCTCTCTCTCTCTCAAATAAATAAATAAAATCTTAAAAAAATTTAAAAAAAAAAGAAAGAAAGAGATAAACCAGGAAATAGACTCAACTATAGAGTACAAACTGATGGTTACCAGAGGGGCGCTGAGTGGGGAGGATGGGTTTAATGGGTGATGGATATTAAGGAGGGCACTTGTGATGAGCACTGGGTGTTGTATGCAAGTGATGAATCACTAAATTCTACACCTGAAACTAATATTATACTGTATGTTAACTAACTGGAATCTAAGTAAAAACTTGAAAAAAAATTCCATTGTGATTTTTCTCTCGCCCATGTGTTAGAAGTGTGTTGCTTAATTTTTCAAGTGTTTGGGCATTTTCAGATATCTTTCTGTTATTTGTTTCCATTTTAAATCTCTGTGGTCAGGGTGCCTGGGTGGCTCAGTTGGTTAAGCAACTGCCTTCGGCTCAGGTCATGATCCTGGAGTCCCGGGATCGAGTCCCACATCGGGCTCCCTGCTCAGCGGGGAGTCTACTTCTCCCTCTGACCCTCTTCCCTCTCGTGCTCTTTATCTCTCATTCTCTCTCTCTCAAATAAATAAATAAAAATCTTTAAAAAAAAAATCTCTGTGGTCAGAGAATATACTTTGAATGATGTGAATACTTTTTAATTTACTGAGACTTACTTTTTGGCTCAGGATATGGTCTGTTTTGATAAATAGTCTCTGTGCACTTGAATATGTACTCTGATGTTATTGGGTAGAGTGTTCTATAAATGCTAAATCACACTGATTCTTAATATTGATCAAGTCTTCTATATCCTCATTGATATTTCTGTCTACTTGTTCTATCAGTTATTGAGAGGGGGTATTAAGATCCGCTAAATCTGTGGGTTTGTCTATTTCTTTCACTTCTATCAGTTTTTGTTTCATGTATTTTGAAGCTCTGATATTAGGCATAGTAACATTTAGGATTGTTAGGTACTTGCTAAATTGACCCTTTAATCATTGTGGGATAACCTTCTTCTGTCCCTTGTAGTGTTCCTTGATCTTAGATCTATTTTGTCTGTTATTAACATAGGCATTTCAGCTTTCTGTTGAATAGAATTAGAATAGTATGTCTTTTCCCATCCTTTTGCCTATTTCTGTCTTTATGTTTGAATTAGGTTTTTTTTTAAATTGAGGTATAATTGACATACACAATTATATTAGCTTCAGGTATACAACATAATGATTCAATGTTTGCATATATTGTGAAATGATCACCACAGTAAGTCTGGTTATTGTTTGTCTCCAATTATAGTTATAGATTTTTTTTGAGAGGCAAATGAGCATTTATTTGGGATTAAAGAATTGCAGTGTGGGGAGGAAAAATTCAAGTAAATACCCAAATAGGATTCCCACTTGTCGGGTAAAAGCAACAGGTTTTTAGAGGAAGAGGTAGGGAGCAATTACCTGAGTTGAATAAAAGGGGAAAAAAGGTTTTCTATTTATGTTTACAAGCCAAACTACTCTGGGTTATACATTAACTGTTGACTTTTTCCCCAGAAAGTCCGTAACAATCAGTCTTGTAATCAGGATGTCTGTTCTCCTGGTGACTTCTCAAACAATTGCTTAACGTAATTCCCATTTTGTCCAGAAGGTTTCAGCCAGTTCAAACAAAAGCAAGTAAGGCAGTTTCTCTACAATGTCTGCTCCAACTCTGTTTTAAAGTGGCTCCAGTCCTGTCAGTTTTCCACAAGATCATGAGGCAGGTAGACTTGTTTTCTTATGATGAGAACTTTTAAGAACTTTTTAAGATTTACAGTCTTAGCAGTTTTTGAATATGCAATGCAGTATTATTGACTGTAGTCACCATGTTGTGCATTATATCTCCATAACTTTTTAAAAGATTTTAATTTTAAGTAACCTCTATACCCAATGTAGGGCCTGAACTCACAACCCTGAGATCAAGAGTTGCATGCTCTACTGACTGAGCCAGCCAGGCACCGCCCCTATGACTTTTTTATAACTGGAAGTTGTACCTTTTGACTACCTTCAGCTATTTTGCCTACCTTCTGCCCCCTGCCTCTGACAACTACCAATCCATTCTCTGTATCTATGAGCTTAATTAATTTTTAAAAATTTTTTAAAATTAATTTTTAAAGATTTATTTATTTGAAAGAGAGAAAGCATGCATGCATGTGCGAGTGGTTGGGGAGGGGCAGAGGCAGAGAGACAGAATCTCAAGCAGACTCCCTGCTGAGTGTGGAGCCTAACACAGGGCCCGATCTCATGATCTTGATGCGAGCTGAAATCAAGAGTCAAATGCTTAACCCCCTGAGCCACCCAGGCACCCCTTATTTATTTTTTTAGATTCCATGTATAAGTGATGTCATAGGGTATTTGTCACTCTCTAACCTATTTCACTTAGCATAATGTCTCAAGTTCCATCCATGTTATCATAAATGGCAAGATTTCATTCCTCTTCGAATTTTTTTTAAGTTATCTCTACACCCAATATGGGGCTTGAATTCACAACGCTGAGATCACGGGTCGCATGCTCTACTGACTGAGCCAGCCAGGTGCCCAAGAGTTCATTCTTTTTCTTTTTATCCCCAGCACCTTGAGTAGT
The DNA here is from genome assembly GCF_003265705.2 of Callorhinus ursinus. Taxonomy (NCBI): domain Eukaryota; kingdom Metazoa; phylum Chordata; class Mammalia; order Carnivora; family Otariidae; genus Callorhinus; species Callorhinus ursinus. Next base: position 59,454,535 of record NW_027397071.1, on the reverse strand, counting down.
TATGGGTACCTACTGGATTCTTTATTTATTTTTATTTTATTATTATTTTTTAAAGATTTTATTTATTTATTTGAGAGAGAGAGAGAGAGAGAGCAAGAGGGAGAGGGAGAGAGAATCCAAAGCAGACTCCATGCTGAGTGCAGAGCCCCATGCTGGCTCGATCCCCCACTGTGAGATTATGACCTGAGCTGAAACCAAGAGTTGGGTGCTTAACCGACTGAGCTATCCAGGCGCACACCCTACTGGATTCTCTATAAATATTTCCTGAAAAATTAATACTTCACTTGATTATTTTTCCTTTCCATGTTTCCTTGCAAAGCATTTCCTGACTGATTTTATTCACATTGCTTATTTTTGCTTTACTATGTGCTTAGAATATGCATATGTCTTAGTAACACTGTAATAGTTGAAAGAGACCCTTATCATATCAAGTACTGATTGATTTTTTTTCCTCTCTCTTAGTCTTCACATAGGACCAACCCAATTGATAAACATCTTGAGGTCCTGATCAATAAATATGGATTGTCTGCCACAGCAGTTACTCCTCAGATGTTTGCATGTGCTGGAAAAGAGCACATGGAAAAATACGGTATGTTAAAAAAATTTTAAGGCCTGTTGGTAGTTGTATGCATGTGATGAGAAACAACAAGAATTTATTCAGGATCTGTGGACAATGCCAGGATATATAAAATATAAAATGGTTTTTGAATTAAATTGAAAAAATAGTCCACAAAGGATTTAGTTGCAGAGAAAGTATTATATATAAGAAATCATATGGGAAGTACCTAGAATGATCCATGCCAAGAAATTGAAATAGGAAAAATAACATAAATCTTGTCCCATTTAATCATGAATTATAAATTGAGGTTTATAAGTTCTGAATATGATGACACTTAAAGTATGCTGTTGGCAATATGTTTATATAGCCAAATTTAATTCTTAGTACTTGAATTCACCAAGAATCCATCATCTGTCATTCCATAATATTTTATTAAATTTAAATTTCATAGTTGATTTGCATTTTATAGGTTAACATCCTAATTTTTTGACTGATGATCAATGATTGGCTTGCCTTAGACAGTTAGTTAAAGCATGGGATAGTGCAGATGGGATTTTTTTTTTAATTGTGTGACCCTGTACCAGTGCCTTGCTGTGTACTACTGGATAAGAAAGGAAATGATTATACTCAAAAGTTCAACATTCCTCTTCTCTCTAGGAAAAATATCCCAGGTTGTTTGATAGATCAAATCATTAGAAAGGAAAAAAATCTTCAAAGAAGAATGGTGGGAGGAACATTGCCAGTTTTTGACCAGGAGAATTTTCTTTCCTATAGCTGTTTCCTACATTTTTAAACTCAGTCCATTCCAGTCTGGCTTCCCTCCTTTCTCAAGGCTACCATTGAACACCATGTTGCCATATCCTAATCCTAATTTAACAGACCTCAGCGCCATTAATCCCTTTGACCACTTCCTTCTTGAAACATACTCTTCTCTTGGCTTTCATGACACCTCATTCTCCTGGTTTTTCTTACCTCTTTGGCTATTCCTTGTCCATTTCCTTTTCAATTAAAATATTATTTGAGCTCTCAATATATTCTAGGCACTGTTCTAGGCATTGGAATATAGCAGTATATCAGTTTGCTATTGCTTTGTAATAAACTATGCCAAAACTCAGTGATTTAAAAAAATAATTATTTATTATTATAGTTTACAAGTTAGTAGATTGGGAATCAGCTCATCTAAGCTGAGCTCAGACCTTATTTGGGTTAATCATATGACTGTAAGTTGGTTGGAAGCTCTGTTCCACTCTTGTTTGTTAGGGTCATATGTCTCTCCTCCTCCTGGGACCAGAGAGCCGGCCCTGGCATGTCCTTTTCATGGTGACAGCAGAAGGACAAGAGAGTAATTTGCAACATGTAAAGCCTTTTGAGACTTAGGCTGTTGACCAAAGCAAGTTACATGGCAAACTTGGAATCAAGGGATAAGGAAATATATTTCATTTCTTTTGTGATAGGAAACTACAAAGACAGACCTAAAAGGACATTTAAGAGGGAAAAATAATTAAGTATGTTAGTGCATTCATTCACAAGCTATCAATAAACAGATGAGATGTGACATTTTTGCTTGAATTTCTAGTTTGGGACATACAATATGAAAAAAATGAAGATAATTTCAGGTAATTATTAGTCCTGTGAGAAAAAAAAAACAAAGTAATATACTTATGGGAAGAGGGAGCCAGTGATGGCCTCTTTACTCCCATGTCCAGTTGGCTGGCATCTTGGATCTCTGCTTGTATCTTTAATAGGCATCTCAAATTTAACATGTTCTTTTTTTTTTTTTTTTTTTGTCAGAGAGAGCACAAGCAGGGGGTGGGGCAGGCAGAAGGAGAAGCAGGCTCCCTGCTGAGCAAGGAGCCTGATGCCAGGGCTGGATCCCAGGACCCTGGGATCATGACCTGAGCTGAAGGCAGACGCTTAACTGACAGAGCCACTCAGGCATCCCAAATTTAACATGTTCAGATGTAGACTCTTAATTCTGTTCTCCCATAATTTTAAACTTGTTCCTTTTCTAGTTTTCTTGTCACAGTAAGTGGCACTTCCATCCATTCAGATGTTCAGAGCAGAAACATGAATCATCTTTGACACTTCTCCCTCCTTTCCCCCTATTCCAGTCCCTCATTATGTCCTGTCAATTCTACCTGCAGACTTCCAGTGTTTCTTCCTTCCAGTTCCTTTCACTACCACAGCTCTTATCCTAGATTTTTCAACCTGTGGATTGTGACCTGCTAGGAAATGATGGAATCAAGTTAGTGGGTTGAACCCAGCATTTTTTTAAAGTCAAAAAATTTTCAGTGTTGGGTATTAAAATTCAATACAGAAAAGTACACGAAGCATAAATATACAGCTTAGTGAATTCTCACAGAGCTCCTCACTGTGACCAAAACCACCTACGAGGTAAAAAATAGAATGTTAATACCCAAGAATCCTCTCTGTAGATTATTCTTATCTTAAGAATTTTGTGGGTCTCTTATGAATCTTCTTGGGTCACTCCATTAGACAAAAAGCTACACCCACAAATCCCTTTGAGATAAGCTCTCTCCTTCCTTGGGTCCTTTCTGAGATGGCTGAGGGACAACATTCTTAAGCTTCCTTGTAGTTCTTATCAATCATGAGAGGATTTGTGAGGCACAGCCCTTTTCTCTTTAGAGGGCTTTTTTTCTGTTCGAACTATATTCTGAGGCATCTCTTTTGATCTGAGATCTTTTATTTTTTTTAAAAGATTTTATTTATTTATTTGACAGAGAGAGACACAGCGAGGAGGGAACACAAGCACGGGAAGTGGGAGAGGGAGAAGCAGGCTTCCCGCTGAGCAGGGAGCCTGATGCGGGGCTTGATCCCAGGACCCTGAGATCATGACCTGAGCCGAAGGCAGACGCTTAACGATTGAGCCACCCAGGCGCCCCTGATCTGAGATCTTTAACAAAAGATTTGTCACACCCTGGGCCTCATCTTTGGACCATTTTTTCCTGGCAGTGCCCTGGATTTGATCTTTGCTCAAAGGCCATTTCTTAATTTTAGCATCTCTTCCCATTTTGAGAAGCTTGAATTTTCAAAATCATCAAGTCCTGAATTCTTTTTGTTTAATAGCCCTTTCCTCTATATAGCAATATAGATTTTTACTATAAAAAGCAAGAAGAAACCATGTGGCACCTTCAATATTTTCCTTATTATCTAATTTTCACATAACTGCAGATAATAGTGTTATTATAATTTCTGCTCCTATTGTAGCAAGGATCTCCTTTCCTCTAGCCTTCAGTAAGGTTTTATCATTTTGCAAACCCTCACCAACAGCATCCTCAAAGGATCTGGAGGCTTCTAGTAATAGTTTCTTTAAGGCACTTTAGGCTTTCACTAGCAGTTTCCTTATAACCACCTCCTGTTCCCCAAACCATCCACATATTTTACATTTTTTGTTTAGTGTAACCCCAATTCCAGTATATTAGTCTGCTCAGGCTGCTATAACAAAGTATCATAGACTGGGTGGCTCAAACAACAAAAAATTTATTTCTCAGAGTTCTAGAGGCTGGGAGGTCCAAGATCAAGGTGCAAGATAGCTTTTATTCTGAGGTCTTTTCCTTTGGCTTGTAGCTGGCTGCCCTCGATTCATGTGTAAGCAGATTCATGTGTACTTCTTTTGTGCAGGTGCAGAGAGAGAGAGAAAGAGATTGAGAGAGACAGAGTGAGAGAAGGAAACATCTTTCTCTTCCCCTTCTTAAAAGGATTATTTGTAAGGGCACTAACTCATCATGAAGACCTCACCCTCATGACCTCGTCTACCCTAATTACTTCCCAGTAGTCCTGTTTCCAAATACCATCACATTGAGGGTTAGGGCTTCAACATACGAATTTTGTCAGGGACACAGTCTGTAGCATTTAGGTACCAAAATGTGTATTCATTATTTGTTATTGTATAATAATGAGACTGTGTATTTTAAAAAATAATTTCTTATTGTTTTCATTCTGGTTGTATAGTCTCCTGGGCTTAAGCACACTGGCCTTTTTGTCCATGTCTTCAGTAAGCCCAACTGTTTTCTGCCTTAGAATCTCATATTCCCTTCCCTTTGGCTACAGCGCTCTTTACTCCATTCTTTCAAGGTCAGCTGTTCTCATCCTTTTTTTTTTAAGATGGGACTTGAACTCACAACCCTGAGATCAAGACCAGAGCTGAGATCAAGAGTCAGATGCTTAACTGACTGAGCCACCCAGGCACCCCCATCCTTTAGGTCTTAAAAAAAAAAAAAAAAAAAAAAAGGGCACCTGGGTGGCTCAGTTGGTTAAGCGACTGCCTTCGGCTCAGGTCATGATCCTGGAGTCCCAGAATCGAGTCCCGCATCGGGCTCCCTGCTTGGCGAGGAGTCTCCTTCTCCCTCTGACCCTCTTCCCTCTCGTGCTCTCTGTCTCTCATTCTCTCTCTCAAATAAATAAATAAAATCTTAAAAAAAAACTTGTCTCATATATCCAACACTTTACAAAACTATCTCCACTTGGATGTCAAAGAGGCATCTCAAATTTAATAGGTCTAAAACTGAAGCCCTAATTCTTTCCCTTTATTCCCCCTTTTCCCTCTGTTCTTTCTGAAGTTTTCCCCATTCAATAAATGGTAACTCCATCTTTCTAGGACTTTTGGCCAAAAACCTTGAAGCTGTTCTTGATTCTACTTGAACTTGACATTCACTGTATTGGCAAATGCTTTCACTCATTTTTCAATATCCATTTCTTACCCTTTCTACCACTTACACTATAGTGCAAGCCACCATCATTTCTCACTTGGATTGTAGGAGTCCTAACTTTTTCTGCTTTTGCTTATGTATCTCTACAGGCAAATCTTCACGTTATAGCCAGAGCAGTGTTTTGTTTGTTTGTTTTGTTTTTTGTTTTTAATTCGAGAATCACCAGTCAAATCAATATTTAATTTTATTGATATGTATGAGACCAAGCATCCCTGGCTGCTACAGGAGTATAGCAGACAGTTATAGTTAAGAAACAACTTTATTTTGAGTAGGGGGAAGGACAGCGCAGTGGGTTTAACAGCTATATTGGAGTCTAAATCCTGCTTCAGAGCAGTGTGTTTAACATATAAGCCAGATCATTTCACTCCTCTGCTCAAAACTCTCCATGTGTTCTCATCACATTCAGATTGAAACTTAGAAGTCTTACTATAGCCTGCAAACTTCTACACAATCTGATCCCCCACCCTCCTTAGCTTTCTGACCTCATCTCTTACCATTTTTTTTCTTTCACCACATTATCCTTTCTGTTTTTGGAAAACAGTAAGCACATTCCTACTTCAGGCAGGGCCTTGCTGTTTCCACTTCTGGAATGGTGTACCCTAAGATCTCATCAGTGCTAGCTCCCTTATTTCAATCAGGTTTTCCTTAAGTATTGTCATCTGCTTCTTTCATCACCCTCTTTCCCAGAACTCCCTATCCTCTGTCTGCAGCTTTACTGTTTTACGTAACACTTATAAAAATCTGGCATATGTATTTTTTCTTATTGACTGTCTCTTCCAGCCAGAATCTAAGTTCCATAAGGCCACTGATTTTTGTTTTATTCCCTGTTCATTGACTGTTATTGAGAGCAGTGCCTGGCACAAAACAGGTATTCTGTAATTAATTAATCTTCAAAGAAAGGCTGTCTTTGACCATTCAAATTGAAGTAGGTCTCTCCTGTTATTCTTGTTCATAGATAGCCCCCTATTGCTTTCCTTCATAGCATCTAGCACTGTTTATATTCATATATATTTTGTGTGTGGTTTTATTTGTTTAATTTTTGTCTTCCTCATTATTCTGTAAACTCCATGAAAGCAGGATCCCTGTCTGTTTTATTTACTTTCAATATACCCAGCTTAGTACGGTGCTTGGCATGTAATCTAGACAGAAGAAAATTGTTTTGTTTGTTTTTTCCTTTCTCTTCTACAGTCCCTAGCATATGTAAATACTCAATAAATATTTGTTGAATGAATTCCCATGCCTATATTGTCTTCCTCAATTCTCATAACAATCCATTATGGGGGATGTTATTATCCCATTAAATAAGATTCTGACTGCTGGCTTCAGGATCTTTTATATATATGTATCATTTTGTTGTGTTCAGAAAGTATTCGTCAGTTGTTTTCTTGAGTTTTTTTTTTTATCTTTCAGGAATGGGAAATTGTATTTTGTTAAAGGCTTTTTCCAGCATCTGTTGAATTAATTGCATTATGTCCCTCATTTAGATCTATTATTAGAATATTTTATTAACAGATTGCTGATATTAAACCAACTTTGCATATCTGGAATGAATGCCACTTGGTCATGATGTATTGATTTTTTTTTTTTTTAGTGCGGGTTAGATTCTGTCACTATTTTATTTAGTACTTTAAATCAATATTCATAAGTGATATTGATGTATAATTTTCTTTTTTTCCTGTCTTTTTTCCTTATCTTTTTCCTTTTCTTTTTTCCTTGTTTTAATACCAAGTTGTATTAATTTTATACTTGCTTTATAAAAAGAAATAGGAAGACTTTCTTTACTTTCAATTCTCTGATACAATTTGTGGGGTATTGGGACTACCTGATCTTTGTAGGTTTGGTAGAATTCCCTGTGAAAACATCTCGGCCTGTTTTTCTTTCTCTTTTTTTCTTTTTGGTAGTTGCTTGGTAATTTATATATTTCTTTATGTTTAAACATCTTATCTTTAGTGAGGTCGTTTTGGGCAGTCTATATATCTCTAGGAAATTATGCATTTCATTTAGATTTCCAAATCTTTGTATAGAAGTCTGAAAAGTAGTCTTTTACAACTTTAAAACTTGTTTCTATTTCAATGGTATTTCCCTCTTGTTATTTTTTTTAAAGATTGATTTATTTATTTGAGAGAGCGACAGAGTGCATGAGCATGAGCAGGGGGCGGGGCAGAGGAAGAGGGAGAGAATCTCAAGCAGACTCCCCACTGAGTGGTGAGCCTGTCTTGGGGCTCGATCCCAAGACTCTGAGATCACGACCTGAGTTGAAACCGAGTCAGATGCTCAACCAGCTGAGCCACCCAGGTGCCCCTCTCTTGTTATTTCTTATTTTTGTGTATTCCTGCTTTCCTTTTAAATTACTAGTAGTTTGTCTATTTGTTAAATTTTTCAAAATAACAGGATCTTGATTATGTCTGCTCTTTTTATTCTTTACCAAATTAATTTCTGCTTTTATCTTCTTTGTGCTTTCTTTTAGTTTACTTCAGTTGTTGTTCTAGTTTTTGAGTTGGAAATTTAATACATTTTCTTTCTTTTTAATGACAACTTTATTGAGATATAATTCACATCCCATAAAAGTCACTCTTTTAAAGTGTACAATTCAGTGATTTTTACTATATTCAGAGTTGTGCGACCATTGCCACTACCTAATTTCAGAACATTTTCATCACCCCAAAAGGAAACCCCATACCCATTAGCGGTCCTCTCCATTACCCTCTCCTCTCAGGCATTTGGCAACCACTGTCTGCTTTCTGTTTTTATGGATTTGCATATTCTGAACATTTCATTTAAACGGAATCATAATATGTCGCCTTTTGTGACTGGATTCTTTCACTTAGTATAGTGTTTTCACTGTTCATTCATGCGTAGCATGTATTAGAACATTATTCCTCTTCATTGCTGAATAATATTACATTTTATCATTCTTTCTGTGTTCAGTGCTATGTATTTTCCTGTTTACTGCTTTAAACTTATCATATTGATTGTGATATGAGGTGTTTTCAGTATCATTTTTCACAGAAGTTTTATAATTTCCATTCTCATTTCCTTAAAAAAATTTTTTTTACCTAAGAGTTGTTTCATGGAAATATTTTTTAAATTTCTAGATGTACTTTTATCTTGTTTTATTTCATTTCATTTTATTTTACTTTATTTTATTTATTTATTTAGAGAGAGACAGCGTGTGTGCACACATGTATGAGTGGTGGGGGTGGGGAGGGGCAGAGGGAGGTGGGGAGAGAGAATCTTAAGCAGGCTCCATGCCCAACTTGGAGCCCGATGTGAGGCTCAATATCAGAATGCTGAGATCATGACCTCAGCCAAAATCAAGTCAGATGCTTAACCAACTGAGCCAGCCAGGTGCCTCTTAATTTTTTTAATTTATTAATAATTTTTAGTTTTTTATTGCATTGTGATTTGGGGTGATTCTTGGTTCTATGGCTCCCTCTTACGTCAGTGTAGTAATGTCTTATATCTGTAGTGGAGTTTTTCTGAAAGATGGGTTGTGTGTCCTCTGATTTCTCTCTCTCTCTCTTTTGTCTTGCAGGACCCTAAAGATTTCCCCTTTTGCTTCTTTCCTCTTTCACTATCCAGCTACCAAAGGACACCTTTCCCTTTCTTTTTGCCCCCTTTTTTTCTCCCAGAGCTATGCTTTTCAAAGATTACCACCTTGAATCTGCTGTACTTTTCAAACCCTTTCTGCAGTCATGCTTTGATGTGTAGTAATGTTGTTCAGTATTTTCACATTTGTGGGGGAGTCTTTCTCTTCCCAGTGGTAGTTTTGTTTTTTAATTTTATTTTATTTTTAAGGATTTTATTTATTTTTGAGAGAGAGAAAGAGCGAGCACGAGTGGGGGGAGGGGCAGAGGGAGAGGCAGACTCCCCATTGAGCAGGGAGCCTGATGCAAGACTCAGTCCCAGGACTCTGGGATCATGACCTGAGCCGAGGGTAGACACGTAACTGACTGAGCCACCCAGTTGTCCCCCTTTAATCCCCTTTTAGACATAACACACATGTAATAATAATAAAGGCTCTGAATGTCTTGCTATAAAGAAATGTGTTTAACTTTGTTTAACCCAGTATTATCTAAACTTATTTGACAGAAGAACCTTCATTTTTAAATTTTTATTTAATTTTTATTTTTTTAAAAGATTTTATTTATTTGTCAGAGAGAGAGAGAACACAAGCAGGGGGAGCTGCAGGCAGAAGGAGAAGCAGGCTCCCTGCTCAGCAGGGAGCCCCATATGGAACTTGAGCAGGGAGCCCCATACGGAGCTCGATCCCAGGACCCTGGGATCATGACCTGAGCCGAAGGCAGATGCCTAACCGACTGAGCCACCCAGGTGTCCCCCCTTGTTTTTTAGTAACATCAAAGTGCTCCCCCAAACAAAAGAAAAACCAAAACCCACACTATAGTATTTCCTTACCTTGTCCCAAAAGATGTCCTAAGAATTTCAGTTTTCTTGCTGATATACTGATACTGTGTTTCGTCTGATCTACCAGTCAAACCAATCAAAAAAAGATATAAATCTACTATGGCTTGTTCTTACTGAATCCATATTGGCTGCCTCCTGATCATCACTCTTATTGGTATGAGAACACTAATGTGGACTCTACTTTCTTCAAGATTTGCTGAATTATATGTATGTCATTTCTGCTCTGAAGATCATCCTCCTGACGGAGAAGATAAAGATGAAGCAGAAATGGGAAATCTTCATTTTCCTGTGCCATGCATTAACATAACATTATCAGCTCCTATCAGTGGACTTTTCTCCGTCCTTGGCCTTTCTGGCTCTAAAGCAGGATTCAAAACCTATCTTATGCTGCTTTGTCTTTTTAAAAGTAGTAAAAAAGGGGGGGGGTGCTTGGGTGTCTCAGTTGGTTAAGCATCTGCCTTCGGCTCAGGTCATGAACCTGAGGTCTTGGGATGGAGCTCCGGGTTGGGCACCCTGCACAGCAGGGAGTCTGCTTTTCCCTCTCCCTCAGACCCTCCTCCCTGCTTGCAGTCTTGCTCTCTCTCTTGCTTGTGCGCTCTCTCAATTGAATAAATACAAAATCTTTAAAAAAAAAGTAGTAAAAATTTTTTTCATATTTTACTTTCTTAATGTATGCTTTTGTTTTCCTGACACTAATCTTTAAGCTTTCTGTTAAGGAATTTAAAAACATACATATTTCTTGTTATGCTGTAACTTTTCTGAAGACCCTTTTGCCTTATCATAAGGAAGGAGAAGGATCAGGTCCTGGAGGGTGTGAGTTGTAAAATTCACTTAGTCTAGGGGCATTGGGATGCTTTGGCAGACTCCTTGAAAAATTTTTGGCAGTGCTTTCCTCCCTTATATCCACTGTTAATCCCAGGCTATATTTTCTGTTTTTTGAAATTGGACTCTAGTTATACTAGGTAGAATTGGCCAGTTTGAACTGTTTTCATGTCATATGCTTATTAGTGGATTCAATTATACTCAAGTTTAATTAAAGAAGTATTTATGTGAGGGATCAGTGTTGAAGTTGTCAGTACTGATAATGTGTACCAGGGAAAAGGTAGAAATATTTGGCAGGACATTGAGTACCATTGCAACGTTTGTTAATAAGCAATAGGAAGGCATTGACCCACTAATAGATGTTTGGTTTCTCTACAGGAACAAAAGTTGAACAGTTTGCAAAAATTGGATGGAAAAATCATAAACATTCAGTTAATAACCCGTAAGTATTTCGGAAATATGAAATAGTGAAAATCTGGGTTATCCTGCTATGTAATATGTAACTTTACACGTGAAAGGTGAATGCAAGACCTCAAAGATATTAACTAGAATGTTTTATTGTCTTTCAGAAAAAGGCTTGTGCCCACGTAAACTTTTGACTACAGTTTTAGTTTTGGGTCAGTTTGTATTTAGGATGCTATTTACGTTTACAAAAGAGTGTGAATGGTTGTTAAAGATGTAATTGGTCATACATTGCAACTGCAGTATTGAAATTTATTATGATAATTTTAGTTGAAAATAACCAGTGACCATTTTAAACCATTCCTTAAAACTTTTCTTAAAGTGTTCATAAAATGCCTATTAGTAGCCATTTTAATTACTTTCTATTAAATTATTTGTATTACTTTAGTAGTGTGTTTTAGTTATGTCAGTGTCATTAACTCTTATTCTGGTAGAATAATATGATTATTATATCCTAAATGATCTGAAGTAAAATTACATCCTATGTATTACAGATCATTCATCTTTGAATCCCTCATGCCTACTGCAATGCTGGGCTTATAGCATGTACTTAATGGTTGCTGAATAAAATCGGTTCACTGGCAATTGAATTAATCTCTACAAAAGCAATACCACTAGGCAAGAAGAGAGTAATAGCTAGCTTTCTTAAATGCCAACTGTGTGCCACTGTGCTAGGTATTTTTATGTACATTTTGATTTAATCCTCTCAAGGACCCTATAAGGTAGATATTTTTATTCTCATTTTATAGATAAGGAAAACAAGGTTTACAGAAACGAAGCAACTTGCACAGGATCATTCTAAGTAGTGGTAAAATAATATTTATATTTCCTCCTACTAGATTGTAAACTCCTTGAGGACCAGAGCCATCTCTTCCTGATCTTAATGCTTAGCAGAGATCTTGGAACATGATAGGTGCTCAGTAAATTGTTTCTGAACTATTAAACAAATTTTGTCGTATTTACTAATGTAAAACCATGACAAGGAATATTTTATACCACAAATGGATCATTACCACGTATTTCTAATATTTCATGCTACTGCTAGTTCTCCTGATTCTCCTAATTTTAAATTGATGTTTAAGTTCAGGGCATACTTAATTAACAAGTAATATCTAATCCTATGCCCTAGATCAAAGGATATTTTATGAAAGATGTAAGGGTATTGCAAAAGCTTTAGTGAATTTTCATTGCTTATATGATAAAATACAAATTCCTTCATATGAGATAAGATTGTTATAATTTGGCCCACTCTACTTTGCCAGTCTTATTTCCTGCCACTTTCTGGCTATTCCCAATCTCTAGCCTCACCAGACTACTTTTTTTCCCCCAAGTATAGTATGTAATACTCACTTTTGTGTTTTTACTCAGGCTGTTAGCTCTCCCTGGAATATCCTTTTGCCTTTCTTTTGTTTGGTGAATATCTACTTACCCATCAATCCCCAACCCAAATGTCATTTCTTCTCTTAATATCTTTTTATTTTTATTTTTTTAAATCTTTTTTTTTTTAAGATTTTTTATTTATTTATTTGAGAGAGAGAATGAGAGATAGAGAGCTCGAGAGGGAAGAGGGTCAGAGGGAGAAGCAGACTCCCCGCCGAGCAGGGAGCCCGATGTGGGACTTGATCCCGGGACTCCCGGGACAATACCCGAGGCCGAAGGAAGTTGCTCAACCAACTGGGCCACCCCGGGGCCCCTTTTTTTTTTTTTTTTTTAAAGATTTATTTACTTATTAGAGAAAGAGAAAACAAGTACAGGAAGGGGTGGAAGGAGAGGGAGAAACTTTAGCAGACTCCTTGCTGAGCTCAGAGCCCAATGCAGGGCTTGATCCCATGACCCTGAGATCATGACCTGAGCTGAAACCAAGAGTTGGATGCTCAACTGACTGCTACCCAGGGGCCTCCTCTTAACACCTTCTTAAAGCTTCCTGGGCATAATTTTTTTTCCTCATGAGCTTCATTGCACTATCTGTATACCTCTATTATAACACATCACACTATCATACTTAGTTATTTATAAGTCTTTCTTCTTTGATGATGATGGTCCTTGAGCAGAGATTCTGTTTCACCCTTGGATCTTTACTATCTTACATGGTATTGGAACATAGTATATGTTCAATAAAACTTTGCTGTTACCAAATAGTAGAGTTTGGATGAGTAGTCTTAAGTCCATAAAGATGGTCTAAAGCTGAATTCTTTGTCCTCAGAACTTGGAAAACCATTAAAAGTCCTTGTGATTTCCTTGGGGCGCCTGGGTGGCTCAGTTGTTAAGCGTCTGCCTTCAGCTCAGGTCATGATCCCAGGGTCCTGGGATCGAGCCCCACATCAGACTCCCTGCTCTGCAGGAAGCCTCCCTCTCCCTCTCCCACTCCCCCTGCTTGTGTTCCCTCTCTCTCTGTCAAATAAATAAATAAAATATTAAAAAAAAATCCTTGTGATTTCTTGAATAGTAAGGAACTGTACCACCGTACTGAGGAATTGACAGCATTGCAATTTCTTGGCTTTGAGGCTCCAAGGAGTAGTTTTTTTTTCTTTAAGGATTTTATTTATTTGAGAGCGAGAGAGTGAGAGAGAGAAAGCATGACAGGGGGAAGGGTCAGAGGGAGAAGCAGACTCCCTGCCAAGCAGGGACCCCAATGCAGGACTTGATCCTGGGACTCCGGGATCATGACCTGAGCCAAAGGCAGATGCTTAGTGGACTGAGCCACCCAGGTGCCCCCAAGGAGTAGTTCTTAACTTTCCCTTGAGAATCAAATCTTCTAAGTCTTTCTCTTACTTACCACACTGCCTAAATAGGCATCATTTATCCACTCATTATGGCATTCTTCTAAAGGAATTTTATTCACTCAACAGCTATGTATTCAGTAGCCTACTATGTGCAAGACAGTTCTTTAGCTACTAGTGATATAGCAGTGAACAAGACAGTTAAGTTCCTTGCCCCCATGAATCTTCTATTTCATATTATAAGTTCTCAATTATGTTGAATAGGCAAATGTTGTTTCTGGATGTCAGTTTCATCATATAAAACTCTTTGAAACAGCCAAGAATAGCCTTCTAGGTTTTGCTCAGAAATTTCAGATGCCAACTTTTTGCACTAGGTTCTGCTTGGTTAGGAAAGAAAGAGAATCCTGTGTTTGCTGACCAGTCATTATAGATACCCTGTTACATATTTCTAAGAAGGTTGAATTACAAAAGTATTCTCAAATGTTTTCTCACAAATTACTTAGATGCTTCACAAGTGCCTCAGAGTCAACATGTCCATGCAGAATTTATCCTTTCCCCTCAACCCTGTTTTTCTTTCAGGATTCTCCATGAATGACATCAATATATACCTAATTATAGAAAACTAGAAGTCATTCTTTTTTTTTTTTTTTTAATATAGGCTCCACACCCAGTGTGGAGCCCAGTGCAGGGTGTGGAGCCCAACATGGGGAGAAGAGCCCAGCTTGGGGCTTGAACTCATGACCCAGACATCAGGACTTGAACTGAGATCAAGAGTTGGTTGCTTAACAGACTGAGCCACCCAGGCACCCCAATTAGAAGTCAGTCTGAACTCTGCCTTCTTCCTCAGTGTCCTGTGACTTGCAGATGAGTTGAGGATGAACAGAAGCCTAGTGATTCTGCCTCCTTACTGTCTCTTGAAATCATCCCTTCTCTCCATCTTTTACTTTCAATTCCCTACTTTAGGCCCTTATCATTTCTTGCCTTTATTATTGCCCTAATCTCTTGGTTTAGTTGCTTTTGGTAATGCCCTTTACCATCCCTGTTCCATATCCTAGCCTTCTTGTTTAAATACAAGTCTAGGGGTGCCTGGGTGGCTCAGTCAGTTAAGCATCTGCCTTTGGCTCAGGTCATGATCCCAGGGTCCTGGGATCAAGTCCTGCATTGGGTTCTCTGCTCACAGGGTGTCTGCTTCTCCCTCTCCCTCTGCCCCTCCCCTCCACTTGTGCTCTCTGTTGTGCACTCTCTCTCTCTATCTCAAATAAATAAATAAAATCTTTAAAAATAAATAAATAAAAGTCTGATTGTCATACCACAGCTTAATATCCTTTAGTAGTTTCTCATTGTTTTTAGTATAAAATGTAAATACCATATACTGGCCTTTCATGATCTGATCTTTGTTTATTTCTCTTATTCTATCTTTTTCACCTTGAGTCCACATTTCCTCCCAAACTTCACACCCTAGCTTCAGTGACCTACTTTAACTCAAGAGGCTTTGTGTGTACTGATCTTTTTGCCAGGAATTCTCAATCTCCTACTTTCTCTTACTTGCTAACCCCAGAGAGGAAGCTCCCTTTGGTATCTGGGTCTGATGCCCATCCTGTGTGCTCCCATGGAACCCTGTATAACATTTCTTTTTTTAAATATTTTATTTATTTATGTATTTGAGAGGGGGGGGCATGTGTGCACGCATGTGTAAGCATGTGGGAAGGGCAGAGGGAGAGGGAAAGGGAGAGAATCTCAAGCAAATGCCATGCTGTGTGCACAGCCTGACATGGGGCATGATCTCATGACCCTGAGATCATGACCTGAGCCAAAACCAAGAGTCACATGCTTAACTGACTGAGCCACCGAGGTGCCCCCCTGTATAACATCTCTGTCGTCTTATTTATCATCTTATATTTGTTTGCCACAGATTCAGACTGAATTCCTTGAGGGTAAGAACCCATGGGACATACCCATGTCCCACGAGCCTAGCACAGGATCTGGCACAAATTAGGTGTTTTTCAAAGTTGGTGATGGTCAAAGCTAACTTTAGAAGCAGAGGTACAGATGCTAGTATACAGATCTAAGTTACATGGACTTTATTTCTAAACATTTGAATTGCTTATTAATTTCCATACCAGTTGAAATTTGCTTTTAGAATCTCCTTTGTGGTGTCTGCTGTTTCTGCTATTTGTGCCAGAGCAGTTTCTGAAACCATCTGATTTTATTTTTTAAAATATTTTATTTATTTATTTGAGAGGGAGAGATAGAGATAGAGAGAGCGTGAGAGGGATGGAGGGGCAGAGGGAGAGGGAGAGGCAGACTCCCTGCTGAGCAGGAGCCTGACATGGGGCTGAATCCCAGGACCCTGGGATAATGACCTGAGCTGAAGGCAGATGCTTAACCGACTGAGCCACCCAGGCACCCTTGTTTTGCTTTTAAGGAACTAGTATTTAATAATTCTCCAGGGGAAAAAAAATGATGTCCTATTTTAACCCCCAACTGATCTGACACCTACTAGGTGTACTGCGGTTCAATTCTGTCACTAACCACTCGAGTTGATGCAGACCCCCTGAATTAAGGACTTAGTCCTCCACAAGACTGCCCTCAGTTAAGATGGCAGCCACAAGTAGGGTCCCCAGGCCACCTGTACTTCTGACCAACTGACTGTAAATTCAGGGGTTTCCATGATCACTCACGTTTGATAATTCACTAGAGTTACTTGCAGAACTCAGGAAAGTGTTATACTTATGATTACAGTATTATTATAAAGGATACAACTCAGGAACAGCCAAATAAAGAGGCACATGGGGTAATGTCTGAGAGAATTCCTAAAGCTGAGTTTCTGTATCCTCTTCCCATGGAGTCAGGACACATCATTCTCCTGATACATGAAGGTACTCACCAACCAGGAAGCTCCAGCAAGCTTCAGTGTCCAGAGTTTTTAGTTGGGGCTTTATTATGCAGGCATACTTGATTAAATCATTGGCCACATGACTGCACTCAATCTCCAGCCCTCTCCCTTATCCTCAGCGGTCAAAGTGGCTCAAGAGTCCGAATCCTGTATTCACATGGTTGGTGTTTATGGATGACCAGCCCCTTGCCTTCCCTCCCCCCGTCCCCAGTTAACAAGGGGCCCACTATGAGTCACCCTATTAGCATAACAAAGACACTCCTATAACTCAGAAAATTGCAAGGGTTTTAGAAGCTCCATGCTAGGAACCCAGGACAAAGATTAGACAAATTTTTTATTATATAGCGTCTGGTATTTTGGAGATTAGATTTTTAAAAACTTCAATTCAAACAACTTATATTAAAGGTTGAAACCTCATAAAAGCCTGTCTTTTGGTTGTAAAAACAATATTTACATATTATTCTCTGACTTTTGGATCAGAATATTTTCAACAAAATTGTTACTGCTACCTCATATTCTGTAACTACTTATTTTGTACTTAGGTATTCCCAGTTCCAACAGGAATACAGTTTAGACGAAGTGATGACATCTCGAAAAGTTTTTGATTATTTGACTGTCTTACAATGTTGGTAAGAAAACCACATTTTAATATTTATTTATTCATTTATTTTTTAAAAAGATTTATTTATTTATTTGGGGGGGGAGGGAGATTGCAGAGAGAAAGAATCTTCAAGCAGGCTCCCTGCTGAATGTGGAGCCCAGTGTGGGGCTGGATCCCATGACCCATGAAATCATGACCTGAGCTGAAACCAAGAGTCGGATGCTCAACTGACTGAGCCACCCAGGTGCCCCCACATTTTAATATTTAATAGAGAAAAATAATTGCTCCCTCCCCCCCGCCTTAGGTAAACCTTAGGCTTTGTGTCTGGGTAAATCTGTATCAGTATCTGCTTCTGCAGCACTCCTGCTATCCTCCCTCTGGAGGGAGGACCTGTACTTCTCATTCATATCTAGAGACAGACTGTCTTTTCTCCTGGGAAATTCTGTATTTTATTTCCTTCTTTCATGAGTTCTACCCACTTTTTAAAAATTGTATTTTATTCATGTAAATGTGGCTTAGGAGGCCAGTGGAGTCCAGAGTTTCTCCCTTAAGCATTTTGTTTTCTCTGCTCTATGCTTCTACCTTAGGAAGTGTTACTCCATTATAGTAACTAAGAGTAAATGTGAAACAAGAAAAATGAAAAACAAGAGAAAATAGCTCTAATAATGGTAATCGTTGCATCTTGAAAATTGCTCGACAATATCTGTCTCCTGGAAGATACTGGCTAGGATGCAAGTGAACAAACGGGGTCAGCTTTTATCTGTTGCAGTATGAAGGTCTGCCCATTTATAAATCCAGCTGAACTCAGAGAAGGCTTTTTGTGTCTGCCACTTTCCTTTACAGCTTGCTATAAGGAAAAGAGCTATTTTGAGGAGATCACCAGAGTCTTAACTAACCACTTTCTGGTTTGGACTTTCTGGTATCTTGTATCCCATCTTTTCCCAGTTTTCAAAAGGATTCCATGACTGGTTATTTGGGAAACAGCAAAGCTGGAGCTAATCAGGCCTATAGTGGAATTTTTATTGTACTAGGATAGGAATAACCTTGTGGACTCCTCAGAAGTCACTATAAGATGCCTTATGCATGGGCAGAGGCTAATCCAGGATTCTTTGCAATGAGAACTTTTTGGGAGAGACTCTTAGAGACCAAGCAATGACTGGTAGTATTTAAGTTCTGATAGAGGTTCAGTCCTCAAGTGGGAAGCATGTATAATTTTTAACTGTAGATTGCACAATGAAGACAGTGCAATGACTAGCAAACATCCTGTTTTTCTTTCCACATAGAAAGAACTCCTAGTCTATAATCCTAGGATAGAGGTAGCCTGGGTGTAAATAATTGTTTTTACCTCCTCTTAGTCCCACTTCAGATGGTGCTGCAGCGGCAGTTTTGGCTAGTGAAGTATTTGTACGGAAGTATGGCCTGGAATCCAAAGCTGTGGAAATTTTGGCACAAGAGATGGTAACTGATTTGCCAAGCTCATTTGAAGACAAAAGCATTATTAAAATGGTATGTCTGAGATTCTTTTTTTTTTAAATTAAGTTCAGGTAGCCAACATATAGGGTATGTCTGAGATTCTATTTTATCAATTGAGGGATTTCTGTTTAAAAATTTTTAGGTGAAATCATGTTGTCATTCGCTCTAGAAGTTATTTACTTGAAAAAAAATCAGTCCAGAAAATTTAATATTATAACACATCCTTAAGAATCTGTTAAGGGAAAAAAACTGATGAGAACATAATGCTGCTTGTGATAGAGGCACGCATGCATTTTTAACTAACTAAACGTGCTATTTTGGTGGGCTTTTTTCTTTTTGAGTTGACTGGATATGCCCAGAGCTCCTTTCTTACACAGCTGAGGGAAAAACAAGGATCTTTTCAGGGAACTTTCTTGACCCTTAGCACTTTAAAAATGCTGATTAAAGATTGAGTAAATATGGAGGAAGTTAAAAAAATGAGAATTCAGACCTAGAGTTAGTTGAATATTTGAATATACACACATACATATTAAAGAAATGCAAAGGTGCATATATACGCACATATATAACAATCAAAAGGTAATTAGAGTTTACAAAATGATATTGCAACAATGCTTTGAATTTGAAAATGTCTCTATAACTTGCCAAGATCACAAAGCTGGGATGTGGCTGAGGTAGAACGTCTCAGGTTTTCTTTTTATTTTTTTTAAAGATTTTATTTATTTATTTGAGAGAGAGAGAATGAGAGATAGAGAGCACGAGAGGGAAGAGGGTCAGAGGGAGAAGCAGACTCCCTGCTGAGCAGGGAGCCCGATGTGGGACTTGATCCGAGGACTCCAGGATCATGACCTGAGCCGAAGGCAGTTGCTCAACCGACTGAGCCACCCAGGCACCCGTGTCTCAGGTTTTCTGAGTACAGTACATTTACACCACAATTTTATTCCTTGGAGAAAAGTTGACTTGTTATTATCTGAGGTCAAAGTGGTGTTAAGAGCAAGGATTTGGAAAAATGGTATCCTATATTATTTTTTTAAATGAAGATTGTTTATTTTCATGTAGAAATTTTTAGTGTATCTGAGTCATAATGATCTATTGATGTATCTCTTCCAACCTATTTACCACAACAACATATTGTAGTTTGATAAGAGTTTTTATAACTGCACAAGATATGGCCCGAGGAATTTTAAGTCCTTTTTATATATCTTATTTAAAATTCTGTTCTTTATAGTATAGAATTTAATATGTATATTCTCCATTCTGAATATTCTTTTATTTTGACTTTCTGTGTAATATAGAATCAACTGAGATTTCAATATGTGCATTCAGTTTTCAGCTATTAAAGGTTATACATATTAATCTCTTATGAATCTTATATAAAAGTCCCAGTTTTGTTGCCCTTAATTTATTTATATGTGGTTTTGGTTTTAGGTTGGCTTTGATATGAGTAAAGAAGCTGCCAGAAAGTGTTATGAGAAATCTGGCCTGAGACCAAATGATATTAATGTTATAGAACTTCATGATTGCTTTTCTGTCAATGAACTCCTTACTTATGAAGCCCTGGGACTCTGTCCAGAAGGTAATATCTGTGGTGAGATGCAGATTAACTTAGTAAATTTCACTGAGGAAATTTCATTTTTGCCATTAAAAAGAGGAATTCACTAATTGCTTTTACCTCCATGTTGGCTCTGCCATATTGTGCAAAATGAATGTAAGCTATCTTGATACTAGACTTTTTAGAACATGTAGTCTTGGACAATACCAACACTGAGATAACAGATTATGCAAATAATTTGTATTGTGTAAACCAGGGGTACTTATTATGAACCATTAAGTAAAAAAAAAAAGGATAAAAATTACATACGTAATTCCAAATATTTCATATTGTGTTTGAATAAATACTTGCAGAAAGGAAAATGGAAAAACTGGTTGTTAAGATCTGGAGGATTTTTTTTTTCTTTTCATTTCCAAAGTGGTTGTATTATTTTTCATTAATATCAATAGTGTATGAGAGTTTTAGTTGCTTCACATCCTCACCAATAGTTTTAAACATTTCAGCCACTGAAAAGAGTATTGTGTGTCCTGCAGCAATCAGATAAGAAAAAGAAATAAAAGACATCCAGATTGGTAAGGAAGAAGTAAAATATAGAATACTCTAAAGACTCCACTAAAGAAAAACTATTAGAACTGATAAATGAATTCAGGAAAGTTGCAGGATACAAAATTAATATACAGAAATCTGTTGCATTTCTATACCCTAATAATGAAGTAGCAGAAATAGAAATTAAGGAAACAATTCCATTTACATTATACCAAAAAGAATAAAATACCTAGGAATAAATTTAACCAAGGAGATGAAAGTGTTTTATACTCTGAAAACTCTAAGACATAGATGAAAGAAATTGAAGATGATACAAACAACTGAAGAGATATACCATGCTCATGGATCGGAAGAATTAATATTGTCAAAATATTCATACTACCTGAAGAAATCTATAGATCCAATGCAATCCTTATCAAAATACCAATAGTGTTTTTCACAGAACTAGAACAGATATTCCTAAAATTTGTATAGAACCTTTTACAAAAGATTCCAAATAGCCAAAACAGTCTTGAGAAAGAAGAACAAAGCTGGAGGTATCACAGTCTCAGATTTCAAGATATACTACAAAGTTATAGTAATCAAAGCAGTATGGTATTGGCAGAAAAATAGGCACATAGATCACTGAACAGGAGAGCCCAGAAATAAACTCACACTTGTATGGTCAATTAATCTACAACAAAGGAGGCAAGACTATATAATGGGAAAAGACAGTTTCTTAGATAAGTAGTGCTGGGAAAACTGAACCACTGTCTTATACCATACACAGAAATAAACTCAAAATGGATTAAAGACCTAAAGTTGAGACCTGAAACCATAAATCTTTTAAAAGTAAACAAAGGCAGTAATCTCTTGGACACATTAGCCTTAGCAGTATTTTTATGGATATTTCTCCTCAGGGAAGAGAAACAAAAGCAACAATAAACTATTGAGACTACACCACAATTAAGCAAAGGGTCCATCAACAAAACAAAATGGCAACTTCTGGATGGGAGAATATATTTGCAAATGATATATCTGATAAGGGGTTAAATATCCAAAATATATAAAGAGCTTATACAACTCAACATCAAAACCCCCAAATAATCCAATTGAAAAATGAGCAGAGGACCTGAATAAACATTTTTCCAAAGAAAACATGCAGATGGCCAACAGACACATAAAAAGATGCTGAACATCAGTAATCATCAGGGAAATGCAAATTAAAATCACAATTAGTCAAAATAGCAAATATCAAAAAGATAAAAAATAAGTGTTGACAAGAATGTAGAGAAAAGGGAACACTCATGCACTTTTGATAGGAATGTAAATTGGTACAATCACTGTGGAGACAGTATGGAAGTTCCTCAAAAAATTAAAAAATAGAAATACCATACAATCCAGTAATTCCACTACTAGATATTTATCATCCAAAAAAAGCAAAAACACTAATTTGAAAAGATATTTGCACCCCATGTTTATTGCAGTGTAAGTTACTACAGCCACAATATGGGAGCAACCTGTGTCCATCAATAGACGACTGGATAAAGATGCAGGGTGTGTGTGTATGTGTGTGTGTGCGCGTGCACGTGTGCGCATGCGTGGGTGTGTGTGTGGGGGGGAGGGGGTTTCTGTGCATACACACACAATGCAATATTACTCAGCCATAAAAAAAGAATGAGATCTTGCCATTTGTGACAACATGGATAGATGTAGAGGGTATTATGCTAAATGAAATAAGTCAGACAGAGAAAGTCTGAAGTTTTCTTCTTTCCCTGGTTTTGGTATTAAAGTTATGCTGGTCTCAGAAAACAAATTGAGCAGTGACCATTCATTCTGTATTTTCTGAAAAAGTTTGTGTAAGATTAGTGTTAGCTCTTCCTTGACTGTTTTATAGAATTTACCAGTATAATCAAGTGCTTTTCAGGTTTCTTTTTGGGAAAGTTTTTGATAAGTGAAAATTGGTTAATAGAGATGGGCCTATTCAGATTTTCTGTTTCTTCCAGGCTCTATCAATTTTTCTAAGTTATATTTTTAAAGAAATTTACCCATTTCATTGTTGTCAAATTTATTGGCTGAAATTTGCGCAAAGTATTCTCTTATTATTCTTTTAATGTCTATAGGATCTATGGTGATAACTTCTTTTTTTATTCCTTGTGTTGGTGATTGGTGTTCTTTTTTTTCTTGATCTGTCTAGCTAGATGTTTGTCAGTTTTGTTGAGCTTTAACAAGATTCAGCTTTGGCTTTGTTAATTTTGTTAATCGTCTATTTTTCCATTTCATTGATTTCTGCTCTTTTTTTTTTCCTTCCTTTAATTTACTTTGGGTTTACTTTGGTTTTCTTCTTTTAAGTTTCTTACAGGAGAACCTTAGGTCATTTATTTTAGATCTTTCTCCTTTCCTAATATAAGTATTTAAAGCTGTATGCTTTCCTCTAAGTAGTATTTTAGCTACCTTCCATAAAATTTAATATATTTCATCATTATTCAGCTCAAAATATATTTTTTAAAGATTTTATTTACCAGAGAAAGAGAGCACAAGCGGGGGAGTGGCAGGCAGAGGGAGAAGCAGGCTCCCTGCTGAGCAAGGAGCCCATCGTGAAACTCGATCCCAGGACCCTGGAATTATGACTCAGCCCAAGGCACATGCTTAACCGACTGAGCCACCCAGGCATCCCCAGTTCAAAACATTTTTAATGTTTCTTATAATTTTGTCTTTGACCTGTAAATTATTTGGAAGTGTGCTATTTAATATCCAGGTATTTGTAATTTTCCTCAATATCTTATTGTTATTGTTCTCTAATTTAATTCTGCTGTGGTCAGAGAATACACTTTGATTTTGATCCTTTCAGATTTATTGAATTTTATCTTATGGCTCAACATACGGTATATATTATTGGTGAATTTATCTATAAATATGCCCTTGGAAAATAATGCAGATTCTGCAGTTATTAGATGTAGTGTTCTAAACATGTTAATTAAATTGAGATGATTGATAGGATTTTCAGATCTATGTCTCTAGTGATTTATTTGTTTTTCTCTATCAGAGAGGAGTATTAAAATCTCTTCTATTAATTGTTGAATTGTCTCTTTCCCCTTTATTTCTGTCAATTTTTGCTTCATTTATTTTGAGGCTTTGTTATAAAGCACAAGTGCATTTATAGTTGTATGTCTTCCATTTTTTCATTATGAAATATCTTACTTTATGTCTGGTTATATTCTTTGTTTGGAAGTCTCTTTTATCTGACTAAAATAGCCACTCCAGGGGCGCCTGGGTGGCTTAGTCGGTTGAGGTCCAACTCTTGATTTTGGCTCAGGTCATGATCTCAGGCTCCACACTGAGCATGGAGCCTGCTTAAGATTCTCTCTCCCTTTTCCTCTACCCCTCCCCCACCCTCTCTCTTTCTCTCAAAATAAAATAAAATAAAATAGCCACTCCAGTCTTCTTACGCTTACTGTTTGCATGATATATTCTTTTCTCTTCATTTGCTCTCAACTATTTATGTTATTTATCTATTTGTATAAGGTGTGTCTTTTATAGGCAAAGTATATTGTTTTTTATCCTTTGTCAATTTCTGCCTTTTAACTGGAGTGTTTAAACCTATGCTGACTAATACAGTAGCTATTAACTAGATGTGATCATTGAATCCTTGAAATGTGGCTAGTCCAAATTGAGATGTATTGTGTGAAGTACACATTGGATTTTGAAAACTTAGTATGAAAAATAGAATGTAAAGTATTTTATTAATAATTTTTTCATGGGGCACCTGGGTGGCTCAGTTGTTAAGTGTCTGCTTTCTTCTGCCTTCTTCTTGAAACTTCTTCTTGAACCCATCTGTAGTGAGTGAGTTTTTTATTTTAAATATTACATTTTCAATTCTAAGATTTCCATTTGGCTCATTTCATAAGTTCCATTTCTTTGCTGAGAACTCATTTCTTTGCTGAGAACTTCCCGCTGAGCAGGGAGCCTGATGCGGGGCTCGATCCTAGGACCCTGGGATCACGACCTGAGCCGAAGGCAGACGTTTAACTATCTGCACCACCCAGGTGCCCCTGCTGTATGCTTTTAACAGGATCATTAAAGATTCATTATAGAGAACTTTTTATTCATTTTTACTGTGTTTTCCTTACCTCATAGTCCAAACAGTTATTTTTGTCTTCGTCTGATAATTCTATGATCTGGGGCTTCTCGGGTTTTGCATCTGTTGATTATTTTTTCCCTTGAGAGCTGGTCACACTTTCCTTTTCCTGGTTCTTTTCTGTATTAATTTTGGATTGTACTGGGGACAGGTGATTGTTACATTGTATAGATCCTCTAGAGAATGTTCATGTTTTTGTTTTAGCAAGCAGTCAACCCAGTTGTGTTCAGATACTTTCTGTCTTGCCTTCTGTGGGTCGCGGTTAAAGTCTCTGTTCAGTTCTCCAAGGCTTTGCTGTGCGGCTTTGGGTCTGTCCTAGTCATGCTTAGCTGAAGAGTGAGCCTGAGATTTGTAAGTCCATACACAGAAATAAGGGGTCCTCTTCTCTGGCTCTTTACACTGTGAGCTTTCTCTTACTCTCTGACCTGTATGGATTTCTTTTCCTGGTCTCTCTGGTTAGAAAGATGGGGTTTTTGTTAGACTTTTAGCTACCTGTGCTGCCCTGCTGCCAGTCTGCTCCAGGACTGTGCTCACCCTTGGAGCAAAGCTGTTAAGAGAGCCTAAAAAATAAAAAGAGAAAACTTGGAACTCATCCTTGTGTAGCGGCTTCTCCACATTTTAACTCCCTCCATGATTCCCCTGCTTTTGTTTACTTTTCAGAGTCTTCAGGTAGTTGTTTTTTGTATTTACCCAGTGTTTTCAGTTGTAAACAGTAGGAGACACAGGCTATAGTGAATATATGCTGCCTTAGCAGAACTGGAGCCCAATTTCAAGGTTTTAAATATGTATACATTTTGACATATAATGATGATTTGTAAAATTATATCCCAATCTTAAACTACTTCCCTGATCTCTAGACTCATATGTCCAGCTGCCTAATTTTTAGAGGTTTTTTGGATATCTCATGAGTATCTCAAACCTAAGTCCAAATTTAGCTTCTCATGTGACCCAAACGTCTTCCTTCCTCAGTCTTCCCCATCCTGTAGTTGCTCCAGTTCCTCTCTTTCTCTGGCAGCTCTCATTGAATCCATCTCTAAGTCCTATTGGCTATGGACTCTACCTTCTAAATATATCCAGAATATAACTGTATCTTACCACACTTTATCACTAACAGCCTAGTCCAGACCACCATTATTTCTCATTTACATTATTATAGTAGTCTCATAACTGGTCTGCTCCTACCAGGTCTCCTTACAGTCTGTTCTCTATAATGAATCTTTAATGATCCTGTTAAAAGCATACAGCAGGGGCGCCTGGGTGGTGCAGATAGTTAAACGTCTGCCTTCGGCTCAGGTCGTGATCCCAGGGTCCTGGGATCGAGCCCCGCATCAGGCTCCCTGCTCAGCGGGAAGCCTGTTTCTCCCTCTCCCACTCCCCCTGCTTGTGTTCCTGCTCTCACTAACTCTGTCTGTCAAATAGATAAATAAAATCTTAAAAAAAAAAAAGCATACAGCAGATCAATGGCATTCCTCTGTTCATCTCATTCAGAAGTAAAAGCCAAATGTGATAAGTCCTCTTTAGTCCCCTTTCCCATTTCTCTGACTTCTACATCTCTCTCTTTTTTTTTTAGTAAAGAAAAACGTAGGGACTAACACACCCTTTTAATATGTTTTTAAATATTTTTAAGATTTAAAAAGTGTTTAAAGTTTGTAATTCCTAGTAGGAAAACATTATCTGAATGAATACCCTAATGGCAAACCACTATGGAATGTTTCAGTTGCATGTGGGGCAGAGGGGTAGGGATTCTCTTCACAGCACCCCAGCTTTCTTCATGTACATCTCTGACTCTTTTACTTTGTGGCAGCTACATTGGCCTCCTTGTTCAAACACTCTAGGCTTACTCCTAGCTCAGGGCCTTTCTTCAAATACCCATAGGATTTGCTCCTTTATTCCCTTTAGGTCTTTGACCAATTGTCACCTTCTCAGTGGAAGCCTTCTCCAATCACTTGGTTTAAAATGTGAACTCCTTACCTCTGTCTTTTTTTTTTTTTTTAATTTTATTTATTTGACAGAGGGAGACACAGCAAGAGAGGGAACACAAGCAGGGGGAGTGGGAGAGGGAGAAGCAGGCTTCCCGCTGAGCAGGGAGCCGGATGTGGGGCTTGATCCCAGGACCCTGGAATCATGACCTGAGCCAAAGGCAGATGCTTAACGACTGAGCCACCCGGCGCCCCAACTCTGTCTTTTTTGTCCCAACACTTCCTCTACCCCCTTTCCTGCCTTTTTCCCCCCTATGGCACTTACCACCACTCTACTGTATATTTTATTTACATATTGTCTGTGTCTTCCTCAAACCTCTTCTGACAATGAAGTAAACTCCATGAGAGCAGAGTTTTTGATGCATAATAGGCATAATAATTGCTTTCTATTTATTTTCTTATCTGTGGTACATAAGAGTGGTCATTATAGTACTTTTATCTCTGGATCACTTTTAGTTGATGAGCTCAAGACAACTTCCCAGTGGAATCTTCTGATATTTAATAGGATTGTATATATTATAGAAAAAAACATGCAGTGAATTATTGATTTCCTGGGGTTGATTTGTGTTCAGTCTGCTATTACTTGGTATAGTAACAATATTTAGGAGTTTTAAAAGCTGTAATGGCAGGTAGAATACCTGTTATGACCAGAGCCTTGTATTAGGTTCTCTGTCAGAAACACACCAAAAAATAAAAGAATGCTGCAATAGATGGTTTTTAATCTACAACCTAGATTTAAAACAAGTGTTAGTCGTAGGGACGCCAGGCTGGCTCAGTCAGAGGAGCATGTGACTCTTGATCTTGGGGTTGTGAATTCGAGCCCTATGTAGGATGTAGAGGTTACTTAAAAATAAAATCTTAGGGGCACCTGGGTGGCCCAGTCGTTAAGTGTCTGCCTTCAGCTCAGGTCATGATCCCAGGGTCCTGGGATCGAGCGCCGCATCAGGCTCCCCGCTCAGCGGGAAGCCTGCTTCTCCCTCTCCCACCCCCCCTGCTTGTGTTTCCTCTCTCTCTGTGTCTCTATCACATAAATAAAATCTTAAAAAAAAAGTATCAGTCATAAAAAATTCTGTGATTAGTGTGCTTCAGTTTACCAATGGAGAAACTTTTTGTGGTTTTTTGGTTTGTTTTGTTTTTTTAAAAGATTTTATTTAGGGTGCCTGGGTGGCTCAGTTGGTTGGGCGGCTGCCTTTGGCTTGGGTCATGATCCCAGAGTTCTGGGATCGAGTCCCATGTCAGGCTCCCTGCTCAGTGGAGAGCCTGCTTCTCCCTCTCCCTCTGCCTGCCTCTCTGCCTACTTGTGCTTTCTCTGTCAAATAAATAAATAAAATCTTTAAAAAAAAAAGATTTTATTTATTTGACAGAGAGAGACACAGTGAGAGAGGGAACACAAGCAGGGGGAGTAGGAGAGGGAGAAGCAGGCTTCCTGCAGAGCAGGGAGCCCAACCTGGGGCTCAGATCCCAGAACCCTGGGATCACGACCTGAGTCGAAGGCAGACGCTCAACTACTGAGCCACCCAGGTGCCCCAACTCTTTGGTTTTTAAAGGCAATAAAATATTTGGTTAAGAACACAGGCTATGGAGCCAGGCTACCTGATAATTAATCCTAGGTCAATCCCCTGCTGTTGCCTTGGGCTGGTTACTTATCTATAAAATGAGAATGATACTACCTACTTCTCAGGGTTAAGAATTAAATTATGTAAATATACGGAAAATAATTAGAACAAGGCCTGACACAGAGTGAATACTTAAAAGTTATTAGCCACCTGTAACAGCACCACAACCACCTTTATCATCTTTCTTTGGAGATTCCACTTCATTATATGGATAGAAGAATATTTTATATAATGCATGCATTTTAATTTATTTCTTAACCACCTGGAAGAATCACCAGAGAATTGATAGGAATGTTGAAATCACCAAGCACGTAATTTTCATTTTCTTTTAAGCTTACATTTATGGTTTAACAATATTTTCAGCCACTTCCTTTCATTTCATGTCCCCTGCCCTTACCCCACCCCCTACACTCTCCCCTCCATTTACTAAAAATGTTTATATAGCAGTGCAATATAACAGTGCAATTGAAAATGAAAATGGGGGCACATGGGTGGTTCAGATGGTTAAGCATCTGCCTTTGGCTCAGGTCATGAACCCAGGGTCCTGGGAATGAGGTGACCCCCACCCCCTGCCCTGTATCCATAGGGCTCCCTGCTCAGTGGGGAGTCTGCTTCTCCCTCTGCCTCTCTGCCCCTCCCCCCTTGTGCTCTTTCTCAAGTAAATAAATAAAATCTTTTTAAAAAATGGAAATGAATATATTGGGCAATATTATGGATTTTTAAAGCTGATATAATTATTTTAGTTATAGTATTGTATCCAGTTTCATTCTTTAGGTATCTGAATCTCTGTTACAGTTGTAGCAATTTTGGAAGCCAGAGAGTTCTTAGGAACTAATAAGAGCTCTGTTTCATGCATGAAATTTTCTGAAAATATAAACCTTTATTACTCAATATTTTTTATGTAACTTTTTTCTTTTTCAGAGAGAGAGCATGAGCAAGGGGGGAGGGGCTGGAGAAGAGGGAGAGAGAGAATCTTAAGCAAGTTCCATGCCCAGTATAGAGCCTGATGCCGGCTCCATCTCACAACCCTGAGATCATGACATGAGCTGAAATCAAGAGTCAGCTGCTTAACCCACCGAGCCACCCAGGCACCCCTATTATGTAACTTTTAGAAGTGCTTATATCAATTTAATGTTTGGGCTGTTAAGAAATGTTTGCTATAAGAAAATCTTGGCTATATTGAAATTAAAAAACAAAACAAAACATATCATTTGGTCCAATGTGGTTTTTTTTTTTAAGTGGGCTCCATGCCCAGTGTGGAGCCCAATGTGGGGCTTGAACTCACAATCCTGAGATCAAGACCTGAGCTGAGATCAAAAGTCAGACACTTGGGGCACCTGGGTGGCTCAGTTGGTTAAGCGACTGCCTTTGGCTCAGGTCATGATACTGGAGTCCTGGGGTCGAGTCCCACATCAGGCTCTCTGCTCAGCAGGGAATCTGCTTCTCTCTCTGACCCTCCCCCCTCTCATGTGCGCTCTGTCTCATTCTCTCTCTCAAATTAAAAAAAAAAAAAAAGACTCAGACGCTTAACTGAGCCACCCAGGCGCCCCTGGTCCAATGTTATTTTTAACATTCATGAATATTATTTTTCTTTCTTTAGGACAAGGTGGAAGACTGGTTGATAGAGGAGATAATACTTATGGAGGAAAGTGGGTCATAAATCCTAGTGGTGGATTGATTTCAAAGGGACATCCACTGGGAGCTACAGGTAATACTACACACAGATTTCCTAAATTTTTGTTATCATTTTTGACATAAATATGAATGGTTTAGCCATTGATTTGAATGAAAGATTGTATTCACTGAACCTGGTAGCCAGTGCTTTAAGTGATTGTTTAGTCATAGTATTTTTAATTTTCCTTTAAGTGTAGTGTACTTCAGTAGTAATTGATGAGAATTTGAATTAGTTGAAACTCTAAATTCAACAGTATGTATATTTTTAAAGTTTTATTATTTTCAAATAGGTATACAATTTAACTTAAAATGTTTCCAAATAGAGATCTTGCTAGACCTGCTGAATAAGAATAATTTGAAATGAGCACATTATTTGTATATAGTTGTATATGTCGTTGGTATTACATGGAAATTTTTTTCTCTTGAGAGAGCTGGACTAAAAGTTATGAAATAAGAATTTTAGGGGCGCCTGGTGGCTCAGTCATTAAGCGTCTGCCTTCGGCTCAGGTCATGGTCCCAGGGTCCTGGGATCGAGCCCCGCGTCAGGCTCCCTGCTCGGCGGGAAGCCTGCTTCTCCCTCTCCCATTCCCCCTGCTTGTGTTCCCTCTCTTGCTGTGTCTCTCTCTGTCAGATAAATAAATAAAATCTTAAAAAAAAAAAAAAGGAAGAAGAAGAATTTTACTGTACCTCTACTGATGACTGGCCGTGTGACTATTTTGATTAATTAGTCAATTAATCACTTTAACTTTTAGTTTCCTTAATTGTAAAATGAAATTGTACAAAGAAGTTTATAAAATAATTTAGCACTAAAATCTGGGATTTATTGTTATGAAGATAGGTGAGCTTTGTATTTTTTTTCATACTGTCTTATATATTAATTAATAAAAAAAAATTTTTTTAAAGATTTTAGGGGCACCTGGGTGGCTCAGACGGTTAAGCGTCTGCCTTCGGCTCAGGTCATGATCCCAGGGTCCTGGGATTGAGCCCCCATCAGGCTCCATGCTCAGCGGGGAGCCTGCTTCTCCCTCTCCCACTCCCCTGCTTGTGTTCCCTCTCTCATTGTGTCTCTCTCTGTCAAATAAATAAATAAAATCTTAAAAAAAAAAGATTTTATTTGAGAGAGCGAGAGATCAGGAGAGAGAGTGAGAGACTGGGAGAGAGAGAGAAGGCTTGAGCAGGGGGAGGGGCAGAGGGAGAAGCAGATGTCCTGCTGAGCAGGGAGCCCAATGTGGGACTCAATCCCAGCACCCTGGGATCATGACCTGAGCTAAAGGCAGATGCTTAATCAACAGAGCCACCCAATAACCCTAATTAATTAAAATTTTTATAAATTATTGTAAATTCCAAAATAAAGAAGTTAGAATGAACAGTGTATTCATTACAGCAATTAACTTCAGTTTGTTTCTGTTTATGACTGAAATTTGATAAGTTTATAACCTGGTAGAGAAAATAGATGTGTGTAGATAAAGAGTAAGAGATAGGTAGACAGGTATGCACACATAGATAGTTGCAGTACAATGTGCTACTTTGCTGTTTATTTTGTCTTGTTTGTTCTTTGGGTCTTTTCTCTTTTTCATACTATCTTTTTATTAATTGGGTATTTTATAGTATTTTTTCTCTCTTCTGTTGAATTATTTCTTTTTCTTATTTTTTAGTGGCTGCTCTAGGATGTACAACATGCATCTTTAAATTAACCACAGTCTACCTTCAATTAATGTTATGCTATTTCACATGTGATGTAGGGGGTTTTTACAACAGCATATATCCATGCACTTCTGAATATATTGTAAACCCCACAGTATACTATTGTTATTATTTCTCTAAACAATCTAATATATTTCAAAGTAATCTGAAAATGAGGGGGATGAGAATATCATTGGGAGTGATGGAATAACAACACCTGACAAATACTCTCCTTTATAAAAGTTGTAAGAACACTTGTAAAAATTGTCAAGATCAAGTTTTTACAGAACTTTGGAAATTAACCAAAGACTTACAACAATCTGGGGGAACATTTTTAAAAACAAACAGGTGAATCTCCGTAAGAATACTAAGCTTTATGGCATTTTACCTTGCTCTAATACCACTCCCCCTTTCCCATGGTAGACTTGAAAACAAGAACCTGCAATCCTCCTAGCCAGCACTGGAGGAGTCAAAATGGAATTGGAGCTCTTTCAAAGCCCCATTCTCAGAGAATTGTCATTATTTGATCTGTCTGGCAGTTCCCTGGTAAACCATTCTTAAAAGCCTTGTCTTTATGTAACCTGACAGAGAACTTGCGCCAGTGCAAACAATATTTTCTTCAGAGTCATTTGCTAAGAACAATTAGCAACAACTGGCTTAACAATATAGCTGCCTGAGGTGCTGTTAACAATTGGGGCAAACAGCCCAACCAAAAAACTTAAAAGAAAAAGCTGAGGAATGAAATGTTTATAGGGGTCTTTGAAAAGATCTGACATATCCCTGGGAATCTAGAACACCAAGTATATACATAAGGCTGTGTGTATGTTCAAGGCTGTCCGCATGTTCAGAAAAGACCTGAGAAGGTCCTAAACTTTATCTCTGGCTAACCTTGGGGCTCTGTACAAGCAGGAAGTAGAGGCTAAGGTGAAGTTGTAAACTGCCTAGCTGAGAGCCCCAACACACAGACAGAGCCTCAGCAAAGACTGAGAGACTTACTAGTTCCAGACATTTAAGAAAATCTCTGTCCAGCCATTAGCTAACCACTAAGCTAACCCAGAAGAAAATTTAGTGATCAATTGTGACAAAGAACACAGACTTTACAGAATTAGTTTGGTAATGCCACTAGGTCAACAACAACAACAAACTCTGGGAAAGCGGAAGAATCTGATTTCTAGAGTTGCCACATTATATTATTTAAAATACCCAGTTTTCAAAAAAGAAAAACTATGAGCCATACAAAGAAACAAGAAAGTATGGCCCATACACAGGGGGAGGAGAGTAGTCAATAGAAATTGAGGTAGCTCAAACATTGGATTTACTAGACAAAGACAATCATCTACTTAAGTATGTTCAAAGAATTAAAGGAAACTATATATAAAGAACTAAAGGAAAATATCACAATATATTACCAAATAGAGAATATCAGCTACTAGGTAGAAATGATAGAAAAGAACCAAATAAATTCTGGCATTGAGAATTATAGTAACTGGAATGAAAAATGCACTAGAGGGGCTCAACACCAAATTTGAGCAGGCAGAAGAAAAAATCAGTAAACTTTAAGGTAGGTCAGTTGAAATTATCCAGGCTGAGGAACAGAAGAAAAAAAAAAAAGAATGAAGAAAAATGAACAGAGCCTCAGAGACCTGTGGGACCCCAGCAACTCTAACAACATACACATAATAATGGCCCCAGAAGGAGAGGAATGAAAGGGACAAAGAGAATATTTGAAGAAATAATTACTGATAACTCCCCAAACTTGAGGAAAAAAACTTTTATATGCATGTCCAAGAAGTTCAACAAACTTCAAGTAGGAATATCTCAAAGGGGTTTATACTTAGACACATCATAATCAAACTGTTGGGAGCAAAATGCAGAATATTGAAAACAACAACAGAGAAAATTCATCCTGTAGAAGCATTCCTCAGTAAGGCTTAACAGCTGATTTCTTTTCAGAAACCATTGAGGCAGTGTAATGAAAGAAAGTGCTAAGCGAGAATTCTATGTTCAGTGAAACACCCTTTAAAAATGAAGGAGAGGGCGCCTGGGTGGCTCAGTTGGTTAAATGACTGCACTGGGCTCAGGTCATGATCCTGGAGTCCCAGGATCGGGTCCTGCATGGGGCTCCCTGCTCGGTGGGGAGTCTGCTTCTCCCTCTCACCCTCCCCCCTCTCATGCTCTCTTTCCCTTCATTCTCTCTCTCTCAAATAAATAAATAAAAATCTTAAAAAATAAAAAATAAGGGTGCCTGGGTGGCTCAGTCGTTAAGTGTCTGCTTTCGGCTCAGGTCATGGTCCCGGGGTCCTGGGATCGAGCCCTGCATGGGGCTCCCTGCTCAGCAGGAAGCCTGCTTCTCCCTCTCCCACTCTCCCTGCTTGTATTCCCTCTCTCGCTGCTCTCTCTCTCTTTCTCAAATAAATAAATAAAATCTTTAAAAAATAAAATAAAAAATAGAAATGAAGGAGAGGGGTGTCTGGGTTGCTCGGTCATTAAGCGTCTGCCTTCAGCTGGGGTCATGATCCCAGGGTCCGGGGATTGAGCTGTGCAACAGGCTCCCTGCTCAGTGGGAAGCCTGCTTCTCCCTCTCCCACTTTCCCTGCTTGTGTTCCCTCTCTCACTGTCTCTCTCCCTCTGTCAAATAAATAATAAAAAAATTTTTTTTAAAAATGAAGGAGAGGGGCGCCTGGGTGGCTCAGTCGTTAAGCGTCTGCCTTCGGCTCAGGTCATGATCCCAGGATCCTGGGATCGAGCGCAGGGAGCCTGCTTCTCCCTCTCCCACTCTCCCTGCTTGTGTTCCCTCTCTAGCTGTGTTTCTCTCTGTCAAATAAATAAATAAAAACCTTTAAAAAAAATGAAGGAGAAATGAAGACATTCCCAGATAAAAATTGAGAGAAGTTACCTATACGAAATACTTTATAAAGAGAGTCATTCAAACTGAAATGAAAGAGCTCTAGACAGTGGAATAAAGGGCATATGAAGAAATAAAGAGCATTGATAAATGTAACTACATTGGTAAATATAAAGAACAATATAAATGCATTTTTCTTTGTCATGTTTCTCCCCTCCTATCCAACTGCATGATCAGCAATAATCTGAGTCAATAGGTATACAATGCATAAAGATATAATTTGTATGACAGTAACAACACAAAGGAAGGTAGAGGGGAAAAAGCTCATCTTTTTTTGTATACTATTGAAATTAAGTTAGTATTAATCCAAACTAGGTTGCTATAAATTGTTAATTATAATCCCTAGAGCAACCACTAAAAAATAACTTTAAAATATAAAGATATATAGTGAAAAAATATATAGTAAAATGACAAAGAATGAAAATGGTACACTAGAAAATACACACAAGAAGTAAATAATGGAGAAATAGAGGGGTTAAAAAACACTACCTCAAAAACTAATGATGTACTATATGGTGACTAACATAACATAATAAAAATAAATAAAATAAAATATACAAAGAACTCTTAAAACTAAACAATAAGAAAATGAACAGTATGGTTAAAAATTGGTCAAAAGACCCAGACAACTCACCAAAGATGATGATATACAATGGCAAATATGCATATGGAAAGATCTTCAACATCATATGTCACTAAGGAATTGCAAATTAAAACCACAGGATACCTCTACATATATATTAGAATCTCCAAAATCCAAAATGGTGACAATACCAAATGTTGGCAAGTTTTTGCAAAGTGAAACATGATGAGCACTGGCTAATGTATAGAATTGCTGAATCACTATATAGTACACCTGAAACTAATATAACACTGTATGTTAATTATACTGGAATTAAAATTTAAAAACTTAATAAAAAAGAAATAAATCATCCCCTTACCATACAATTCAGTGGGCTTAGTGATTTACAAATCAGTGGGCTCAGCTCTGGGAGAGCTGGGCAAGTTATAGGAAACTGTGTCCCAGCCCTTAAAGATATAGCACAACATATAGCCCCATGGAGATACAGTATAAAAGCAGCAGTTTGAAAAACACCTGGGGTATACAGGAGGGAGATTTGTTTACTAATTTCAGAGCCTGTGCTAAAGGGTCAGCGTTCTTTGGGAGACTTCTCTAGAACAAAAGAGTTGGCAGGTGGCATTTCCCTCCCCTGCTCCCTGCCCCCATCAAGCCTAGACACGTGGACATCTGTGGGAACCAGCGCACTGCCAACACTCTCCACCTAGCTTGCTAACAGTAGACCTAGTCTCCACAGATCTGTCCCCTCCAACCTGGAGGAGATGTAGCTGACTTTCCTAACACATAGAAACAGACACAGAGTTAAACAAAATAAGGAGAAAGGAATATGTCCCAAATGAAAGAACAAGACAAAATCACAGCAAGAGAGCTAAACAAAACAGAGATAACTAATATGCCTGATAGAGATTTAAAAGTAATGGTCATAAAAATACTCACTGGACTTGAGAAAAGAGTGGAAGACTTCAGTGAGACCCTCAACAGAGATAAAAAAAAAATAAAAAAGAAACAATCAGATAAAGAACTCAAAAGCTGAAATTAAAAATACACTAAATGGAATAAATAGATTAAGATTTATTTATTTAAGGGAAGGAGAGAGAGCTCAGGGGGTGGGGAGGGGCAGGGTAAGAGTGAGAGAGAGTCTTTTAAGCAGACTCCATGCTGAGTGCAAAGCCTGAGATGGGGCTTGATCTCACAACCCTGAGATCACGACCTGAGCCAAAACCAAGAGTTGGACCCTTAACCAACTGTATCACTCAGGTGCCCTGAGAATAAACTTACCTTAATGAGCCCTGAGTAATGTGTAGAATTGTTGAATCACTGTATTGTACACCTCTAACTAATATAACACTATATGTTAACTATACTGGAATTAAAATTTAGAAGAAGACCAAAAAAAAAAAAGAGTTGCAGTTTACATTAGAGATAGTGATTTAAGTTTTTTCAGACAGGTTTCTCACTCTCATATAAAAAACTTTTCATCAGGAGATGAATATGGCATTTCAGGTTGTTTTTATTGACACATAACTTTTTTCTCCTCTGAAGGAACATATTTTTATTATAATTAACTTGTTTGCCATCCTGAGATATTTTTGTTCTGCCATTCACTGAAACATTCAGAAATCGTTCTTTGTAGTTACAATACGATTTTTCATGTCCATATTCTTTCTTAAAATTGAGGTGTAATTTTCACATAATAAAATACACAGTTCTCACAAAACACAGTTGTTTATAGCAGCATTATTTATAATAGCCAAAAAGGTGAAAACAACCGAGATGTCTGTCATCAGGCAATATACATGTGGTATATTCATACAATGGAATATTCTTAGGCCATAAAAGAAATGAAGTACTGACAGATGCTACAACATAGATGAAACTTGACTTCCCTCAAACATCTTCCCCATTCTCCAAACCTTTCTCCCTCAGGCAGGCTAAGACTGATCCAAATTTTTCTTGTATCAGTAGCTCATTCTTTGTTATTGCTAAATAGTATTCCTTATACCACTTTGTTTATCCATTCTCCTGTTGATGGACATTTGAGGTCTTTCTTGTTTGAGGCCATTATGAATAAGGATGCTATGAAACTTTTTGTACAAGTCTATTTGTGGACATACCTTTTGCATTTCTCTTGGGTTAATAACTCAGTGAAATGGCTCAATCAGAGGGCAGATATATGTTTAACTTTATAAGAAGCTGCCAAATAGTTCTCCAAAGGTTTGTCATAAGGTTTTTAACATTATAGCAGGATGACAAATTTTAACATTTAACATGTCTTTCTCTTCCTTCTTACCCTTAGTTCTATTCCTCAGAGTCAACCTCTTTTACTATTTTTTGGGGGTATTTTCCCCAAAATTGTTATGCTTTAACAAATGCATATTTATATGTGTGGTTATACAATCTTTCTTTTTTTTTGTTATGAAGTATAGTTGACACATAATGTTACATTACTTTCAGGTGTACTACGTAGTGATTGGACAGTCTGTACATTGTGCTATGCTTTCCACAAGTGTAGCTACCATCTGTCACCATACAACATTATTACAATACCATTGACTATATTCCCCATGCTGTATCTTTTATCCCAATGACTTATTCATTCCATAACTGGAAGCCTGTCTCCCATTCTCCTTCACCCATTTAGCCCATCTCCTCATGCCCTCCCTTTGGCTCCATCAGTTTGTTCTCTGTATATATAGGTCTGTTTCTGCTTTTTGTTTGTTCATTTGTTTTGTTTTTTAGATTCCATACATAAGTGGAATCATATGGTATTTGCCTTTCTCTGTCTGACTTATTTCACTTAGCATAATACCTTCTAGGTATTGTTGTTGCAAGTGGCAAGATCTCATCCTGTTTTATGGCTGAGTAATACTCCGTTGTGTATATATACCTCATCTTCTTTCTCCATCTGTGGATAGACACGTGTTGCTTCCATATCTTGGCTACATACAACCTTTTGTGTTTTTTTTTTAAAGATTTTATTTATTTGACAGAGAGAGAGAGACAGTGAGAAAGTGAACACAAGCAGGGGGAGTGGGAGAGGGAGAAGCAGGCTCTCCACCAAGCAGGGAGCCCAATGCGGGGCTCGATCCCAGGACCCTGGGATCATGACCTGAGCCGAAGATAGTCACCTAACGACTGAGCCACCCAGGCGCCCCATATATAACTTTTCTATATGTATGTGTCATATATGTATATTTACCACATTGTAGACAGCGTTCTTTACTTACATCTTAAAAATCCTTTTATATTACCACTTAGAGATATTGTTTATTCTTTTTTAATGCCTGCACAGTATTCTCATTATAAGAAATTTACCTAACCGTACCTAGCAGACATGTATGTGGTAACAGTTTTGCTATTATAAACACTGCTGCAATAAGCATCCTCATGTCTTTGCATACTTTTGCTTGTATACTCAAGATAAGTTCAAAAGAATGGACT
Source organism: Callorhinus ursinus (assembly GCF_003265705.2). Classification (NCBI taxonomy): domain Eukaryota; kingdom Metazoa; phylum Chordata; class Mammalia; order Carnivora; family Otariidae; genus Callorhinus; species Callorhinus ursinus. Next base: position 59,415,754 of record NW_027397071.1, on the reverse strand, counting down.
CACTATGTCAAAGGATAGTATATCTTTAAAAATTGGTAGACATTGCCAAATTTTTTTCAAAAAAGACAATGTATATTCCCAACAATAGAGTATGAGAGTACTTTTTAAGAAAAATAGTATAATATTTTATCAGTCAAATTAGTAAGGTTTTTTTTTTTTTAGATTTTATTTGTTTATTTGAGAGAGAGAGAGAGAGCTTGATCATGAGCAGGGGGAGGGGAAAGGAGATGGAGAAGACGACTCCCCGCTGAGCAGGAAGCCTAATGAAGGGCTCCATCCCAGGACCCTGAGATTGTGATCTGGGCTGAAGGCAGACAGTTAACTGACTGAGCCACTTAGGCACCCCAAGAGTACTTCTCTTTTAATAATATTGTCAACATTAGATTCTTTTATCAAATGTAAACAATTTTGTCAGCCTTGGCCAGGTCATCTACTTCTTTCCCCTGGCACTGAAAAGCTAACCTAAAACACCACAGGAAGATAGAATTTACTCAACTTTTAAATACTTCAAAGAATGTCACACCTTCTGCAGTATCCTTTGAAAACACTTTCCAATATTTTATTTATTTATGTATTTTTGTTGTTGTTTTTTAAGTAGGCTACATGCCCAGCAGGGACCCCAGTGTGGGGCTTGAACTCACAACCCTGAGATCAAGACCTGAGCTAAGTTCAGGAGTCTGACACTCAACCAACGGAGCCACCCAGGCACCCTTTCCAGTATTTAGTCTACACTGTTGGTAACATTTTCCTGTTATCATCAGTCATTAGGGATAATGTTTAATGGTGGGGTAGCATTTTGGGGGAAAACCTTACGGATCTTGCTGATTTGATTAGTAGCCTGAATAGGGATGAGGAATTATTGAATTGTAAATGTTTACTTGCTACATATTGAGGATGTGGATATAGTTCAAATAAATCTGACACATGGCCATTAGCTGTAGTCCAAGAAAGAATTCAGACTCCTGGAAAATATATTAGAATGACAGCTCTGAGTGGTTTAAATATTTTTCCCTGGTTACTTGGATAATAAATTGCAATAGGATTCTAAGAAAATCAGAAAATGGTCAAGTGCTTCCAAAACATACTAACTTATGATGGGGTGGGGACGGTGTAAGGTTCTCTTCTACAAATGGTGTTAGTTTAATTGTAAGATATTGATACTTTGGTGGGAACTCAGTGTTGGGAAATTAGCTTTAAAATTAAAGCTTCATGATATGGTTTCCAAGTTTAACTTGTCCAGATCTGGATAAAAAAATCTTCTAGTTGCCATAACAGTACCTATAATAGAAAAAAAAAAAGATAGATTTAAGTATTTGAAATGAATATTTTGTTTATTGTTAGTTTAAAATCATGAATTCCTTTTAGATTTTTCTTTCTTTTTAAAAATTTATTTGAGAGAGAGAGAGCGGGGGAGGGGGTGTCGGGGGGGACAGAGGGAGGAGGGGGGAGAGAGTCTCAAACAGGCTCTGCACTCAGCATGGACCCCGATGCAGGGCTTGATCTCATAACCCTGAGATCATGACCTGAGCTGAAACCAAGAGTCGGATGCTTAACTGACTGTGCCACCCAGGCGCCTCCCTTTTGGATTTTTCAATTAGAAAAATCACATTAAAACTTAGATTTTTAAATTGTTAGCACTCATATAATAGTTTCATATTTTATTTCAATTTTTAATGTGCTTTCATATATATTGCATTAATGCTTACTGAACTCTTGTTTAAAATGAATAAATAAAGTTTGACTTTATCCTATTATTAGTTATCTCTGATTTTTGAAAATGCATATTAATGTTTTTGATTTGCTGAAAGGCCACGGAAGTGATTTGAGATGCCGCTTCTTACAAGGGATTGTTTTTTTGAAGCTGGAAGATGGTTATTTAGTTTGGCCTTTTGTGCCAATTAAGCCTGGCATTTAGTGCCTTTCCAGTATGGCTTCAACCTAGTTTTAGATCCTGATCTTTCATTTTTCAGTCCATGAAAGTTCAGCAAATGCTTATTGTGTGCCCACTTTGTCATTAGGTGATCTAAGTAATTGGTTCTCTTTTTGATTTTTAATTTATTTTTTAAAAAGATTTTATTTATTTATTTGAGAGAGAGAAAGCACAAGCCGGGAGGGGGGGTGGGCAGAGGGAGAAGCAGACTCCTTACTGAGCAGGGAGCCTGATGTGGGGCTCAATCCCAGGACTCTGGGATCATGACCTGAGCTGAAGGCAGATGCTTAACCAACTGAGCCCCCCAAGCGCCTGTGTAATTGGTTCTCAAATATAGTGTCTACTTATGTACTGATTCAGAATCCCCTGTAGCTTTTATTTCAAAAAATATATATTTTATTTATTTATATGCCAGAGAGAGAGAGAGAGAGCTTGCACAAGCAGGGGGAGTGGTAGGCAGAGGGAGAAGCAGGCTCCCCGCTGAGCAAGCAGCCTGATGCGGGACTCGATTCCAGGACCCTGGGATTATGACCTGAGCCGAAGGCAGATGCTTAACTGACTGAACCACCCAGGTGTACAAGAGGCAGATAATGTGATAACACAAATAGTTATTATACAAGGCAGAATGCATAAATTCAGGCAAAGTATAAACCAGAACTATGAGGAGAAGAAAAAGGGAAAGAAAAGTGGTGGGGTGAAGATTTACTAATTTCCTACCACAGGCCAGGTTTTGTGCTAGCATTTATATCTAGCTGGGTTTTGGGTGAAACCAAAATGTTTAAATGTTTAAATTAAAATGGACTGTTTCCTTCCCAAACATCTTTAGTTCCTTCTCACTGCTGCAAACTCTTATCTTTGATATTTTCTGAATAACAACAACAGCAAATATTTACACAGTGCTAAGTACTGGGCACTGTTCTAAGTATTCTTCATTTAATTCTCATGTCTATTTTTGTATTTTATAAAAGTTGAAAATAAAAGCACAGAGTAACTTGCCCAAAGTCACCAAACTAGTGTCAAAGCTAGGATTCAAACCTAGGCAGTGTATTTCTAGAGTCCAAGCTCTTAACCACTACACTCGCTAAAATGCTTTTTTCTCGGCGCGCCCAGGTGGCTCAGTCGTTAAGCGTCTGCCTTTGGCTCAGGTCATGATTTCAGGGTCCTGGGATGGAGCCCCGCATAGGGCTCTCTGCCCGGCGGGAAGCCTGCTTCTCCCTCTCCCACTCCCCCTGCTTGTGTTCCCTCTCTCGCTGTGTTTCTCTCTGTCAAATAAATAAATAAAATCTTAAAAAATAAATAAATAAAATGCTTTTTTCTCAGGAGAAATGCCCATCTTCAAGGTCCATCTCAAGTGTTATCTGCCGTATGAAGCTTTCCCTAATTTCTTCATCCTTTCCATAGATTGAATTATTCTTTCCCTTTTCTGAACTCGTTATACTTTCAATCGGTACTTCTTTTTTGACATTTATACTTGTAGTATATATTGTAATTATTTGTGGCTTAAAAAGAAAAAAAAATCTCTGCGTTTGACTAAGGGCCTGTAAAGGCAGAATCCGTATTTCCTTTGTCTCTGTACCCTGAGTAGTGCTCAGTACAATAGTTTGCACATGTAAAGGGGATGGCTGAATAAATTTTTGTTCCTTTAACATCTGAAAAGTGGTATGGGGCAGAGGGGATAAACTTGTCTAGTGTGGGAAGAATTAGGAAAAATTCATGGGAAGCTAGATTTGGGGCTGATACAGGAAATTAACTGTCGAACATGGCTTCTCCGAAGTGTAGTAGGTTGCTTCCTGATAGCATGTGTTGCCTGTCACAGGGGCTGTGTATGAAAAATACAAGTTAACAACCCGATGGCAGTGTTGTGAGGGCAATTGCCCATTTGTTGGGGCCTGAGATTCGATGAACTCTTCGATCCTTTCTAATTCGAAGATGTTCTGATCCCGCAAGGTGATATAATTATTTCTCCTACTGAATTCACATTGTTCTTGATGTTTTTAATGGTACACATATTATTCTCTCGTGATTTTTGTTTACATATTTTAATACCTTTTTAGGTATCATAAAGTTAGGTTGTAAAGATTTGGGTGAAAATGAAATGAGAGTAAGTGGAATCTGAGCCAGGAGACCTAGCATACTCAAACTATGGCTTACCTCTTCTACTCTGTGAAAGGTCACTGAAAGAAATATATCCTAGGATGATGACTGGCAAGACCTAAATCTAATACTGACTCTAAAAAGTCAGGAAGTCAGTAAGGCCTAAATAGCTTTTTGTTTTGTTTTGTTGGTGCAAAATGGTGGTTTTATTAAAGCATGGGGGTAGGACCCGTGGGCAGAAAGAGCAGCTGCCCTAAATAGCTTTTTACCAAAGCATCTATTTTAGCCTCTCGTCATGTCCTATAGGCCACCTGTCCTCATTCCCATTGCCCAGAATTTTGCATTTTTGCCACTGTGATGTGAGGAAAGTTAAGTTTTATCATTAGATTCTTTTTTTTAAAGATTTTATTTATTTATTTGAGAGAGAGAGAATGAGAGATAGCACGAGAGGGAAGAGGGTCAGAGGGAGAAGCAGGCTCCCCGCTGAGCAGGGAGCCCAATACGGGACTCGATTCCGGGACTCCAGGATCATGACCTGAGCCGAAGGCAGTCGCTCAACCCACTGAGCCACCCAGGCGCCCTATCATTAGATTCTAATGAATACTCTCCAGTGCCAGGGGAAGTGGAACCCAAGTGAGAGTGTTTACTCTTGATACCTGTTGGCAGGTAGAGATAGCTGGGAGCAGGCCCCGGCTTTTATTGGACTTGCTAAGTAAAAGTAACGGGGAAGGAAAATCATGCCTATATAGCTCATATTTTATTTTATTATCTTAATGGCTTTATTGAGGTAAAATCAACATATAATCAACTGATTTTAAAATGTAAAATTTAATAAGTTCTGACATACATATACATATATATCTGTGAAACCATCACCATACTCAAGATAGTAAACACAGCCATGAACCAGAAGTTTCTTCATATATACTTCTGTGTAATCCCTCCCTCTCATTACTCCTCACCCCTCATGCAAAGCAGCCACTGATCTTGCTTTCTGTCACCGTAGGTTAATTTGCATTTTCTAGGGTTTTGTAAAACCCTATAGTTTTAGGTGTATACACCCTATCGTATGTATTCTCTGTTCTTGTCTGCCTGAGATTTGTTTATTTTTGCATGAATCAGTAAGTCATTCCTTTATATTACTGAGTAGTAGTTCATTGTATGGCTATATCACAATTTATTGTTGATGGGTATTTGGGTTGTTTATAGTTTTTGGCTACTATAAATAAAGCTACTATGAACTGTGAACATTCATGTATAAATCTTTGTATGAACATTTGGTTTCTCTTGAGTAAACACCTAGGAGTGGAATGACTGGATCATACGCTAGGTATGTGTTTAACTTTTTTTTTTAAAGTTTTTATTTAAATTCCAGTTAGTTACCATACATGTAATACAATTTAGTGATTCAGCACTTCCATTCAACATCGGGTGCTCATGAGGATAAGTGCACTCCTTAATCCCCATCACCTATTTAACCCATTCCCCCCCACCTACCTCCCTTCTGATAACCATCAGTGTGTTCTCTATAGTTAAGAGTCTGTTTTTTGGTTTGCCTCTCTCTTTTTTACCCCTATGATCATTTGTTTTGTTTCTTAAATTCTACATATGAGTGAAATCATATGGTATTTGTCTTTCTCTGACTTATTTCACTTAGCATTATACTCTCTAGCTCCATCCACGTCATTGTAAATGGCAAGATTTAATTCTTTTTGATGGCTAAGTAATATTCCATTGTGTGTGTGTGTGTGTATACACACACATACATATACACACCATATATATATATATGTGTATATATATATTACACACACACACACACACACACACACCACATCTTCTTTATCCATTTTTCAGTCAGTGGTCATTTGGGCTCTTTCCATAATTTGGCTTTTGAGTGGTCATACCGTTTTATGTTCCCGCTAGCAGGGTATGAGAGTTCTCATTCCTCCACATCTTCATCAGCACTTCGTATGGTCAGTCTTTAATTTTAGTCATTCTAACAAGTGTGGAGTGGCATCTCCTTGTGGTTTTAATTTACATTTTCTTTTTTTTTAATAAAGATTTTATTTATTTATTTGACAGAGAGACATAGCAAGAGCAGGAACACAAGCAGGGGGAGTGGGAGAGGGAGAAGCAGGCTTCCTGCTGAGTAGGGAGCCCGATGCAGGGCTTGATCCCAGGAGCCTGGGATCATGACCTGGGCTGAAGGCAGATGCTTAATGACTGAGCCACCCAGGCGCCCCTAATTTGCATTTTCTTAATGACTAATGATGTTGAGTGTTTTTTCAAGTGCTTATTTGCCATTTGTATATCTTCTTCTGAAGAGTCTATTAAAATCTTTTGCCTATTTTGGGACACAATTGGTTGTTCTTTTATTTTTTTTAAGATTTTATTTATTTATTTGAGAGAGAGAGCACAAGCAGAGGGGAGGGGCAGAGGGAGAGGGAGAAACAGACTCCTTGCTGATCAGGGAGCCCTATGTGGGGCTCCATCCCAGGACCCCGGGATCATGACCTGAGCCGAAAGCAGATGCTTAACTGACTGAGCCACCCAGGTGCCCCTGGTTGTTGTTGTTGTTTTTAAAGATTTTATTTATTTATTTGACAGAGAGAGACACAGTGAGAGAGGGAACACAAGCAGGGGGAGTGGGAGAGGGAGAAGCAGGCTTCCCGCCGGGCAGAGAGCCCTATGCGGGGCTCGAACCCAGGACCCTGGGAACATGACCTGAGCCGAAGGCAGCCACTGAGCCACCCAGGCAACCCCCTGGTTGCTTTTTTTATTGAGTTTTGAAAGTTCTTGATATATTATGTATCTAAGTTCTTTATCAGATACATGCTTTGCAAAAGTCTTCTCCTAGTCTGTGACTTCCTTTTCATTCTTTTAGTAGCATCTTCTGAAGAGCAGAAGTTTTTTATTTTTATTAACTCCCACTTATTTGTTTGTTCTTTTATGGATTTACTTCTGATTTTGTATCTAAGCAATCTCTATCTAATCCAGGATCACCAAGACCTTTTCCTGTGTCTTCTCATAGACGTTTTATACTTTAAATTTTACATTTAGATCTATAACCCATTTTGAATTAATTTTTGTGTATGGCACAAAGTATGGATCCAAGTCCATTTTTTACTCAATGTATTTCCAGTTATAGTGCCATTTGTTAGAAAAGTTATATTTTCTCCATAGCACTGCCTTTGTCAAAAATCAATTGTTCATAAATATGTGGGCATTATATCTGGACTCTCTTTTCTGTTCAGTAATCTATTTGTCTGTCTTTACATGAATACTATACTGTTTTGATTATTGTAGTTTTATAATAGTTCTGGAAATTAGGTAGCCTTGGCTCTCAACTTTATTCTTCTTTTTCAGAGTTGTTTGGCTATTCTAGCTCCTTTGCATTTCCATAGAAATTTTAGAATCAGCTTATTGATTTTTTTTCATTTTTTCTTTTTTAAGATTTTATTTATTTATTTGACAGAGAGAGACACAGCGAGAGAGAGAACACAAGCAGGGGGAGTGGGAGAGGGAGAAGCAGGCTTCCCGTGGAACAGGGAGCCCGATGTGGGGCTCCATCCCAGGGCCCTGGGATCATGACCTGAGCCGAAGGCAGCCGCTTAACTGACTGAGCCACTCGGGTGTCCCCAGCTTGTTGATTTCTATTAAAAAAATCCTCCTGGGATTTTTGGGGGGTTATGTTGAATGCATAGATTTTTTTAGGGGGAATTGACATCCAAACAATAGTGAGTTTTCTGACCCATAAACAAAATATATATCTCCATTTCTTTAGGTCTTCTTTAGCTTTCTTCAGCAATGTATTATAGTTTTCACTGTATAGGTCTTACACATCTTTTGTCAGATTTATCCCTAGGTATTTTATGTTTCTGATGTTATTGTAAGAGATATTTTTCAGTTTCAATTTTTGCTAGTATGTAGAAATACAATTTTTGTATTGTACAATTTTTCATCTCCTATCCTTGCTAAAACTACTTATTAAATTTATTAGCTTTAAAAAAAAAAAAACTCCCCACAGATCTGTACTTCTGAAACAAATAACGCAACATATTTTAAGAAAAAAGAAAAAGAAGAAGATAACAGGAGAGGAAGAAAAGGGGAGTATGTCAGAGGGGGAGACGAACCATGAGAGATGATGGACTCTGAAAAACAAACTGAGGGTTCTAGAGGGGAGGGGGGGAGGGGGATGGGTTATCCTGGTGATGGGTATTGAGGAGGGCACGTTCTGCATGGAGCACTGGGTGTTATGAACAAACAATGAATCATGGAACACTGCACCAAAAACTAATGATGTAATATATGGTGATTAACATAACAATAAAAAAATTAAAAAAAAAAACTCCCATCAGGTTTTCTATATAGACAGTCATATCATTTGTGAATCAAGACAGTTTTATATTTATCCCTTTATCATTATGAGATGGCCTTTTTTCCTTGGTAAGTCTTTGCTCTGAAATCTGCTTTGGTTGATTGAATATAGCCATTCCAGTTTTCACGTTTTAATTAGTATTAACATGGTATATCTTTTTCCATCCTTTTACTTTTAACCTATTTGTGACTTTATATTTAAAATGCTTTAAAAAAAAATAAAGTGCATTAGCATTGGGTTGCCTGGGTGGCTCAGTTGGTTAAGTGGCCAACTCTTGATTTTTGGCTCAGGTCATGATCTCAGGGTCCTGGAATCAAGGCCCATGTCGGGCTCTGTGCTCAGACAGGCGTCTGCTTCAGGATTCTCTCTCCCTCTGCCCCTCCCCCTGCTTGCTTGCTTGCTCGCTCTCTCTCTAAAATAAATAATCTTTTTTTTTAATTGAGATATAATTAGCATACAACTGTATCAGTTTCAGGTGTACGGCATAATGATTTGATATTTATATACATTGCAAAATGATCACCATAAGTCTAGTTAATATCTGTCACCACACATAGTTACAATTCTTTTCCTTTTTTTCTTATGATGAGAAATTTTAAGATCTACTCTGTTAGCAACTTTCAAATACACAATACAGGATTATTGAGTGACTAGAGATTTTGTAAGCTATAAGCAAATTAGGATGATATACATTTTCAGACTTGATTCTAACTGGAATAATGACTCATTAATTTTAAATGATGGGCTTTTAAATAATGATAATTTACTTAAATGTATTTGTCCCAACATGATTTGCCTGCTAACTTCATAAGTGTAATGTTGGTCATCAATAATTAAAACAATAACAAATTAGGTCTCCTCATGCTTATTTTTGGGAGTTTTGTTCATAGTGTATAGGAAGCAAGGCAAGAACCACTGCAAAAACAGTGATAGTATGGAGAAAAAATGCTATATAAGAATCCATTTGAAAATTTGCATTTAATAAATGAGTAACATATAAGAAAGTGAACATGCTATTACTATACAGATGGAAGAATTTATTAAGTATCTTTTTAACTATAAAATAAATCATCTTTAAAAAAATTAAAGTGCATTATCATTTAGTTGAGTCTTGCTTTTTTTCTTCCATTCCGGCGATCTCTGCCTTTAATTGGGGTCTTTAGACTATTTACATTTGATGTGATTATTAATAATGGTTGGGTTTGAGTCTGTCTTTGTTATTTGTGTTCTCTTTGTCCCTGCTATTTGTTATTCCCTTCTACCTTTTTTTTTTCCAGCCTTCTTTTGGATTCCTTTTTATGACTCCCTTTTATTTTTATCTTATTTAAAGAGATTTAAATAATTAAAAAAAGACCCTGGGGCGCCTGGGTGGCTCAGTCGTTAGGCATCTGCATTCTGCTCGGGTCATGATCTCCCCATCCCGGGATCGAGCCCCACCTTGGGCTCCAGCTCCGCGGGAAGCCTGCTTCTCCCTCTCCCACTCCCCCTGGGGAGGAATCTGCCTCTCCCTCTGCCTGTGCTCTCTCTGTCTCTCGCTCTCCAAATGAACAAATAAAATATTTTAATAAAAAAATAAAATATTTTAATAAAAAAAAACTCTATTTACCCATGTAGTTACCACTTCCAGTGCTCTTCATTTTTGTGTAGATCCTTTTTTCCATCTGCTATCATTTTCCTTCTGTGTAACAGACTTCCTTTTTAACATTTCTACAGTGTGAATGTTGCAGTATGGTAATGAAATCTTTCAGCTTTGTATGTCTAAAAACGTCTTTATATCACTTTTGGTTTTGAAATATATTTTGTATTTGATAGCATTCTGGGTTGGTAATTTTTAGAGGGAAAAACTGCTCTTACATAAATATGCGTCCTTTAGTGCATGCTGAGTCCATTAAAGCTTTTTGTTCTCCAAGCTCAGCAAACCTTTTCTTTCTCAAAAAACCAGGCTCTGATAGTAGAAGACCATGCTTTTTTTTTTTTTTATGTTGTTTATGCTAAGGCTTTAGATGGCTAATGTAAACTAAAGCTGAATTATGACTTCTTTGCATTTGGCTGTCTTTATGGTATAAGGAAGAGTGATGGGTTCAGGGAAGCAGGAGAAGGAACAGACCTCAGGTAGTATCTCAAGATGTTTTTCCCTGTAGTTTTTCCATCCTGAGGTTTTCCATTGCACTTAGTACTTACCTTTATTAGCACTTTATATTACAATGTCAATTCTTTATATATTTAATACTTAGTGGAGTGCTTGGTACATATTTGGGTGGTTTATTTTCAGTAGCAACCAGACTATATGTAGTGGAGTCCCAGGCTGATGCTTTCGTAACTGCCAAGCAGTGCTTAAGATATATATTCTGTAAATACATACATACTGCTTGGAACTAAGAAGTGGCAGTTAAATTTCTTCAGGAGGTTGGGGTTTGTTAAATAACAAAAATTCAACTGAGTGAATCTTAAAGACCTAGTTTGGCTTTAATAAATGATTCATGAATTGGGCAATATCCCATTTAGCAAGTAGAGGGGAGGCTCTGAAGGGTTGTACAAAATGGAAGGTTTTTATAGGTGGGCGGGGCAAAACAAGTTATTAGCAAAAGAAAAGGATTGTTCCAAGCAAGGCTGTTTTTGCTTAGGTGGAAGAGCAAGGGGTCTTATCATGCAGGTTACCTCATCTTTGGGGGATGCAGAGGGCCCAGATGGCAGACTCAGTGGCACTGATCAAAAAATTCTTGACTAGTTAAGACTGCATTTCTTTCTTTCAAAGATTTTATTTATTTATTTGACAGAGAGAGAGGGAACACAAGCAGGGGGAGTGAGAGAGGGAGAAGCAAGCTTCCTGATGAGCAGGGAGCCTGATGTGGGACTGGATCCCAGGAGTCCGGGATCATGACCTGAGCCGAAGGCAGACTATTAACCACTGAGCCACCCAGGTGCCCTTTAAGACTGCATTTCTGAGGGAGGTTGAAACTATAATAAGATGAGGATTTAAGCCTCGGTTTGGGAACTTGGTCTAAATGACACCATTTTGGACCTGTGGTTTTCTTTTTAACAGGTTCATAAGTAGGAAATTGTCACAGGTACTCAGGAATCAGAAGCGGTGGAAGAACAGACATTGTAGGTAGACCTGCATAGCTCTGCCTTCACGATGGTGGAACCAGTCTATCCTGTTAGAACATTCTTAACTCAGGTACCCTTGAATAGCTGGTCTGGTAGAAAGAAAAACAAATGTAAATCAGGAGACCGTGGTTCTAGTGTCAACTCTAGATTAGCCTGCTTTGTGACCATTCACGAATTACTTAATCTTACACTTTCTCAGTCTGACATTATTAAATTCTTTCCAGCTCTAAAAACCTTTGGTTTTATTATCCAGGGGATAAATGCTATTCTTTTTTTTTTTAAGATTTTATTTATTTATTCATGAGAGACAGAGAGAGAGAGAGAGGCAGAGGGAGAAGCAGGCTCCCAAGGAGCAGGGAGCCCGATGCGGGACTCGATTCCAGGACCCTGGGATCATGACCTGAGCCGAAGGCAGACGCTTAACCATCTGAGCCACCCAGGCGCCCTAGGATAAATGCTATTCTTATGAAAATCTATTCTTGTTGAGAACTCTTCGGGGGGAAAATCATAGGAAAATTCCCCATACTAGCTAAACTTTTTAGGGAAAGTGAACGCCCAAATCCTAGATTCTTTCCTTTTTTTTTTTTTCTAAGATTTTATTTATTTATTTGACAGAGAGAGCGAGAGCAGGAACACAAGCAGGGGGAGTGGGAGAGGGAGAAGCAGGCCTCCCGCCGAGCAGGGAGCCGGATGCAGGACTCGATGCCAGGACCCAGGATCATGACCTGAGCCGAAGGCAGCCGCTTAACGACTGAGCCACCCAGGCGCCCCCACTAGATTATTTTCTTTTGATACATTAAAAATGGTAAAATTAGTTAAATTACTTTTATGCCATTTTGCCAGAGAAATGTTCAGTGTTTTGTTTTTCAACATTTCCAAAAAATGACAGGTTGGAATTTTAAAGAGTGCAGGGAATTTCTTAAGCCTGAATATTGTCTAAATACAGACTTAGGAGGGGAAGAAAAAACTGTCTGCAGAAACCCTCATGGTTTTTAAGAGAAGTTATTATTTATGCAAACATTGTCTTGGCTTAATTAAATATTTTAAAAAGTTACGATTCAGTGTAAGCCCTTGTCTGGCTTGAGAAAGCTGGTCGGGGCAACTTTCAATAGCAATGGAACTTGACTGCTCTGTGTTCGATTTGTTAGGTCTGGCTCAGTGCGCCGAACTCTGCTGGCAGCTGAGAGGGGAAGCCGGAAAAAGGCAAGTTCCTGGTGCAAAGGTTGCTCTGCAGCATAATTTAGGCATTGGAGGAGCTGTGGTTGTGACGATCTACAAGATGGGTTTTCCTGAAGCTGCCAGGTGAGTGGCATTCTGGATTTTGTCTGTTAATGAATCCTGACTTCCCGCAGCTGATGACGTTGTACAAGTAGCAAGTCCAAATTTTATTGTCTTAGTACTGAGTAAATATCCAATTACTTTGCTTTGGTACCCTGGCTTTAAAACCTTTAAACTGGCAATTAGCTTTCAAACTTAACCAGCCTTAGGAAAATTGTGTTCAAAAAGGAGGCAGCATAGAGGCTCCTGGGTGACTCAGTGGGTTAAGGGAGGGACTCTTGATCTGAGCTCAGGTCTTGATCTCAGGGTGGTGAGTTCAAGCCCCGCGTTGGGCTCCGTGCTGGTTGTGGAGCCTACTTTAAAAAAAAAAAAAAAAAAAAAAGAGGCAGCATAGTCAAAAGAGAGTGCTGACCTAAAACTACTTGTCTTAGACCTGCCAACCGGAGTGATTTTAATTTAGGCAAGTTCACTTTTTTGGTTTTCTTTCCCAAAATTGCTTTCTCCCTGCATAGCCTCCCAAGCTTCTGAGGTTGTTTGGAGAAAGTTATCAAATATACTAATTGGCTCTCTGCACGTGTATGTTTCTGAATGCCCTTCAGCCCTCACTGCTGCTAGAATCCCTTTTATTTGTCTCTTGCTGATTTTCTTCCTGTCCTTACCAAATGCCTGTGCTCCTCAAATCTCCAAGCGCTTTCTGTTCCAAGCCTTTCAGGATCCCTGAACTTCCTTGCTCTTGTCTCAGAAGTGCTCATTCATCCTTCCCAGAGGCAAAAAGTCCCTCTTCCTTTCCAAGGCCTGGGCTGTAGTCTTCACATGCTTTTGTTTCCAACCACGTTCTGTAACTTTGTTCCAAGTATTAAGTATACCCTCTCCCTTTTGGATCTTTTCATCTTTGCTTTTCTGTTAACTCCTTTCCTTCTGTTGCAAACATGGTCAGGTCTTACATATGATAAACATTTATTTTTCTTCCTGCCTTATTTTCTGTTGTGATGAGCCTTTTATACTGGGCCGCTTTTTTTTTTTTTTGGTCCATGCTAAAATATCTATCTTACGGTCTAGTTTTTGACCTCACCACGGAGGTCAGGTAAGGCTACCAGTGATCTGATTATGAAATGTTTCTATCTTTGTTTTCTGTTTTTGTTCTCTTTAACCCTGCTGTAGCTGTCAACACTAATTGGCTCCCTTTTGTCTCCTGAAATTCTTGGTAATTATTTATTTTTTCACACTTTTGGTTCCACAAAGGATATGTGACACATTTTTAGAATCCATTATATTATGTTTTACAAGCTCTAGAGTCTCTTCTGTCTGTCCTTTCACTTTTCTTTCCCTGCCTGGAATATCATTTCTATTGTGAGAATTCTATCATTGAAGGCCCATCTCTGGTATCATCTCCCTTTAAATATCCACAACACTTTGTACCTCCTTGGACTCATATCCAGTTTTGGCTTAGTATATCCACATTTTTATTCCCCTTATATGAAATCCTTGAGGCCTAAGGCTATAGTGATTTCTCTCCACCCCTGTAAGAATCTCTGACATAAACAGTGTATGTTCCTTGAATTGAATCAAATAAAAAGTTGTTAAAATGTTGAATTTTCCAGTTTCCTCCTAAAGGTGATCACCAGTCTGTACCATCTTCTAGAATTTCATCCAGTTCATATTTGACGTTAAAAACGCTCAGGAAAAGCCAAACTATAAAGAGCTACTGGAGTTGGCATATTAGTATAGTATCTAATTTGCTCAGATTAGAAGTTTATGAATTTGGGACAACACATTCTGGGATATTAAGTTGGTTCAAAATACCTACAGTGATATTTGTGGGAGGGCAGAAGCATGAAAAAAATCCAGATGATATACAGATTTCCCCTGCTATCTAAAAGTAGAACATTCCTTTGAAATTTTTCTTAAGCCAAAATGGGGTAAAGCGAAGAAGCAACTACCATTAACTTATATGGAAAAATTCTTGAGTGTTTCCCAGACCTCCAGAATAACCTCTTTTAGGCTTTTCTGATACCTTAGGACACATCTTGCTAACGGATGTACAAAATAAATTGAGATAAAGCACAGATGCTCACAGACACAGTTCAAAGCTGTGGCTCCCTGCTGAGTGTAGTTCTTGGGGAGAGAACTTGGGGGAGGTGCCACTCTCCATATGCACCCTGCCTCTAAAATGGCTTGCTGCAAAACAGTGAACGCTATTATCTCTTCTTACTTTTTTTTTTTTTTAAACCAAAATCCTCTTTGGATTTCTTTTGGCTAGCAAAAACAAATACTAGTGTAGGTCTTTTGTAGAAGCAAAGTGATGTAACGTGAACTTTTGAAAAGCAGGGATATCTGGATCCCAGGGTCCTGGGATGGAGCTCTGCATTGGGTGTCCTGCTCTGCGGGAAGCCTGCTTCTCCCTCTCCCACTCCCCCTGCTGTGATCCCTCTCTCGCTGTGTCTCTCTCTGTCAAATAGATAAATAAAATCTTAAAAAAAAAAAATGAAAAGCAGGGATACCTGTACGAATGGCTAATAAGAATTAATGACTAATAAGAAAATCCTGAGGGTGTTATTGATAGTCTTAGTGATACAGCATAACTCACTATAAAGGCCAAAGTTGGGAAAATGATTCTGAATCTGAGGGTACAAATATAGTTTTAAAGCAAGGTTGTGGTTTTGTTTTGAACAAGGTCATTTTAAGGTACTCTTTTAGGGTTCCCAGACCCCGTTCCAACATGGAGAATGGGAGTTCCCACAACCTGTCCCTAGACACCAAGCAATTCTCAGACACCAGTAGATCTGAATTCATCTCAATTCTGACACTATCTACCCAGAGAGAGCATCAGATTCCACAGCTTAAGGGTTCAGCCCCACAAGACTGGCCCCCTTCCACCACTTCAGATGCAACACAAACCTCAAACTGTGCTTCTGACCAACTGGCTACAGGTTGGAGGTTCCAATGACCTCCTCCTTAGGTTTGACTAAGGAGGAACCCAGAAAAACACTTACTTATGTTTTGCCAGTTTATTAAAGGACATGATAAAGTGTACAAATCAATAATAAGATGAAGAGATACATTGGGTGAGGTCCCAAACAAAGGAGCTTGGGGCCTGGCTTGGTGGTATGAGGAAAGGTTCTGGTTTTCTAAGTGTGGAAGCTCTGTGAAAAGGACCAAAAATCTGTCCTGTTGGATTTTTATGGAGGCATCAGTACATAGTATTACTGACCAAGCCATTGGCTATTGGTTCATCAACCTCCAGCTCCTCTCCCCTCCCTGGTGGTAGTGATGTGTGGTGATGGGGTCCATAAGTCACCTTCAGTAATAACAAGACACTCATTTCATCTTTATGGCTTTGAAGCATTTTCAGGAACTGTGGATGGAAGACCAAATATATCTGAGAAACATATTTTAGTCATCTGAATGACCAAATAATATTTCTTATAAGTCATTATACTTCCGGTAACCATTGCACATGATCTGATTTAGTTTCTTATTTAGTTAACTTTGATGGAGCAACTGCTACATGCTTAGCACCTACCCCCCCAAATACGGTCCTCTGTGTATGTGGGGAAGGCAGACATAGTTTTTTCAAAATGCTGTTGAAGGCCAGAGGAAGAAATTATTATGAAGAAGGTAAATTTAAACCAGATGACTAGGACTGTCCAGCAGAAAGGTAGAGGAAGGGTATTCCAGGCACAGAGATTTGAGATATAGGGTTTGGTGAGTGGTTTGCACTGTGTGGATACAGAGTAGATTATTTTGTATGTGCCTTGGTAGATGGGCAGAGTCAACAGTGTGGTGGTGACAGGAGATACAGTTGTAACTGTTGGGTTATGGTTTTGAAACCTTCAAATTCTCTACTCAGGAGTCTGGAACTGAGCCCACAGAATGAGTTTTATCAAAATATCATGTAGTTATATTGCCCTTTAAGCAGATCAGTCTGGGATTACTTTGAAATGAATGGTGGAGGAACCAGAGGCCAGGAATCCTTAGGAGGCAGTCGGCAGCAGTGTGGAGAAGAAATGTTCAGTGCTGCAGTAGGAACTGAGAAAATGAGGAGGAGAGGTCATATTTAAGAGCTGTGAACAATTGCATTTAATTTATAGTTAAACTTTAATTTAGATCACTTTTGAACAGTATTTTGTTTTTTTGTTATTACTTTTTGATTTTGAGCTCTTTCTTGAATAAATTGAGGCCTGCTTAGTCTGTTCAAGTTGCTATAACAAAATTTGTCCTCGGCCCCTCAAATTCATGTCTTTCTCATGTCATCACCTGAAAATGTCATTTCTCTCTCCTCTTCACTCTTTCACTACAATCTGACTTCTGCCTTCCCTCACTTCTTCAAATTGTTTTTGTCAGAGTCACCTGTACTCTCCATGGTACCGAATCCAGTGGGTATTTGACCTTTGGCAGCAGTGGACATAGTTTATTCCTCTCTCCCAGATTCTTCTCCCTTCTCAGCTTCTGCAACACCATGCTTTTCTGGTTTTTCCTTTTGTATTATTGGCTGCTCCTTCCTCTTTCAATAATGGAGTTCCATAGGAGTTCCATGTTGTCCCCATCTGGGTCCCAGCCACCACCAGCCTGCTTGTGGTATGTCAGAGGAATTACCTAACACCCTCCTCTTCCTCAGACCCCTCAAGTTTCTGTCTGTATCTAACACTTGAGGCTCTGGAGCCTTTACCAGTCATGCTATCACTTTTTACCATGGGCTTCAGGCTCTGCTAGGTGCCTCCTCCTCCCCAGGATTCTGTTTAATTATGCAGAGTCATTGGCCCTCTCCACCTTTTTCCTACCTCCCCACCAGAGGTGCATAGAGGTAAAGTTATCTACTCGGAAACATATAGTTAGTGAGTGGAGGAAACCCTTGGGATTCAAACCCAGGCCTTTGTCGCTATAAAGACTATGTTCCTTCTGCTACATCAGGTCATTTATCTATAGTGGTTCCCTAACTATATAAACAACCAGTAACAAATGGTTGTTAAATTCATCTCTGTGTCACAGGTCAAATATAAATCTTGAGTCCAACCTCTGCTTATGATTCTGTTCTAATCACCATCATCTCTTACCTGGACTACTGCAGTAGCCTTTTCACCAGCCTCCCTGCTTCCCTACTTTGCAGCCTTACACTTTTCCAGCTGGAAATTTATATATTAAAACATATAAATCAGGGGCGCCTGGGTGGCTCAGTCGTTAAGCATCTGCTTTGGCTCAGGTCACGATCCCAGGGTCCTGGGATCAAGCCCCGCATCGCGCTCCCTGCTCCACGGGAAGCCTGCTTCTCCCTCTCCCACTTCCCGTGCTTGTGTTCCCTCTCACGCTGTGTCTCTCTCTGTCAAATAAATAAATAAAATCTTAAAAAACACATATAAATTGGATCTTGCTACTCTGTAGCTTATACCATACAGTTCTGCTCATTATACTTAAAACCCAAACTCCTAACCATAATCTCTAAAGCTCCTTATTATCTTGCCCTGCATGTTTCTGTGACCTTGGATCCTTTACTTCTCTGCTCTGCACCAGTCATACTGGCCTTCTTATAGTTCCTTTAACTGCCAAGTTAGTTTTTTCCTCAAGTTTTTTTATACTGGAAGTTTAGAACTGGCTTCCCCACCTAAATCTTTACATGGCTAGCTCATTTGCATAATTTAAGACCTAATTTAAATATCACCTCCTCAGAGAGGCCTATCTGACCAGGCCAGCTAAAATAGAACACCCGGGGCACCTGGGTGGCTCAGTCATTAAGTGTCTGCCTTCAGCTCAGGTCATGGTCCCAGGGTCCTGGGATCGAACCCTGCATCAGGCTCCCTGCTCTGCGGGAAGCCTGCTTCTCCCTCTCCCACTCCCCCTGCTTGTGGTCCCTCTCTCGCTGTCTCTCTCTGTCAAATAAATAAATAAAACCTTTAAAAAAAATAAAATAAAATAGAACACCCTATCGGAAGGGAGGGAAAAATAAAATAAGACAAAATCAGACGGAGACAAACCAAAAGAGACTCTTAACTCTAGGAAACAAACTGAGGGTTGCTGGAGGAGAGATCGGTGGGGGAATGCGGTAACTGGGTGATGGGCATTCAGGAGGGCACGTGATGTAATGAGCACTGGGTGTTATATGCAACTGATGAATCACTGAACTCTACCTCTGAAATTAATAATATACTATATGTTAATTTAACTTACATAAAATAATAAAATAGAATACCCAACACACACGTATACTTTCTCTGTAGCCTTTCAACCTGCCTTATTTTCTTCATTTTTTTAAAGATTTTATATATTTATTTATTTGAGAGAGAGAGAGAGAAAGAGAATGAGCAGGGCGGGGGGGGGGGCTGTGGGGAGCAGAGGGGGGGGGGCAAGCAGATTATGCTCTGAATTGGAGCTGATGTGGGGGCTGGATCTCACAACCCATGAGATCATGACCTGAGCTGAAGGCAGGGGGCTTAATCCCGTAACCCTGTGATCATGGCCTGAGCTGAAATCGAGAGTTGAGCGCTTAGCTGACTGAGGTACCCAGGTGCCTCGTTGTTTTTTTCATAGTAACTGTATTCTTTCTTTCTTTCTTTTTTTAAGATTTGTTTATTTGGGAGAGAAAGCATGTGCGCAAGAGTGGGGGGAAGGGCAGAGGGAGAGAATCTGGAAGCGTACTCCCCGCTGAGGTGGGAGCCTGACGGGGCTGGATCTCACAACCCATGAGATCATCACCTGAGCTGAAACTAAGAGTTGGATGCTCAACCGACTAAGCCACCCAGGTGCCCCTGTGTCCTTTATTTTTGTGCTTGTTCATTGTCTCTCTCCCCAACTAGCATATAAGCTTCATGAGGATGTTTCTTTGGTTTACTGTATTTTTAAGGACAATGCCTAGCACCTAGTGAGCATTTACTTAATACTTGTTGAAGAAAATGGGAAGAAAAGCTTGTTTTATGGACTTAATTGTGATTTTTTTTGGGTAAGAGCCACAACATCTCTATTCTTGAGTTTTTTTTTGAAAACGACTACTGTTAAATGTCGAAAAACCTAGTATCTGTATGATTCCATGGATTGAAATTGATTGTTTTCCCCAGTTCTTTTAGAACTCATCAAATTGAGGCTGTTCCAACCAGCTCTGCAGTTGATGGATTTAAGGCAAATGTTGTCTTTAAAGAGATTGAGAAGAAGCTTGAAGAGGTAAGTGAGATTTATATAAAATACTGCCAAGAGGACCTTGAGGCTAGAGGAAGCAGATATAGATTTCTGGTGTTGCCATGAAATGATACAAGTTAAAAATTTATATAATATTGTCAAGTATTGAATGTATTTTAGATTTCTGAGTGTCTATTATAGTTTCTTTGTAATTCTGATAAGAGTGCATTTCATAGATGTACAAATCTCCGCACTTGAGTTCTATAAAGAACTATGGTAAAATGCTGTGACAGTCTGAACTGTAGAGGAAAGGCTAGTCCTTGTCACTCTCCTCAGTCCTCTCTTTGTCAGGGAGATAATAATTTTGGACAAAGTTCATATGTAAAGGGATTCTCCCTTATTTTGGTGTAAATTTCCTTCTGAATTAAAAAGACCTTACTTAGGGGCGCCTGGGTGGCTCAGTTGGTTAAGCGACTGCCTTCGGCTCAGGTCATGATCCTGGAGTCCCGGGATCGAGTCCCACATCGGGCTCCCCGCTCAGTGGGGAGTCTGCTTCTCCCTCTGACCCTCCCCCCTCTCATGTGCTCTCTCTCTCTCTCATTCTCACTCTCTCAAATAAATAAATAAATCTTAAAAAAAAAATAAAAAGACCTTACTTAGAACCATTTAAAAAGAATAATATTTAAAGTGAATCTTTAGGGGCACCTGGGTGGCTTAGTTCGTTAAGCAACTGCCTTCGGCTCAGGTCATGATCCCGGAACCCTGGGATCAAGTCCCACATTGGGCTCCCAGCTCAGCAGGGAGCCTGTTTCTCCCTCTGACCCTCTCCCCTCTCATGCTGTTTCTCACTCTCTTCCTCTCTCTGTCAAATAAAAAAAGAATTAAAAAAATAAAGTAAGTCTTTAAAGGTACCTAATGGGGCACCTGGGTGACTGTTGGTTAAGCATCTGCCTTTGGCCCAGGTCATGATCCCAGGGTCCTGGGATCGAGTTCCACATCGGGCTCCTGCTCAGTGGGGAGTTTACTTCTCCCTCTCCCTTTGCCTACCTCTCCCCCTGCTTGTGCTCATTCTCTCTCTCTCTCTCTGACAAATAAATAAATAAAATCTTTAAAAAAACATTCACACTGAACATATGAAAAAGAAAAATTAAAAAACTCCTGAAATTCCATTACGTAGTGTTCACTAAAATGTTAACAGTGGTAGACATTGTTTCAGACCTCTCTCTGTGTATGTGAGTATGCAGTTCTACATAACTAGGATCATACGATACATGTTGGGCTTTTAAACTGTGTTCTGTATACAGATTTATTTTTATGTACAGTAATCAGTACTTTTTTTTTTTTAAGACTTTATTTATTTGAGAGAGAGAAAGAATGAGAGAGAGAGCACATGAGAAGGAGGAGGGTCAGAGGGTGAAGCAGACTCCCTGCCGATCAGGGAGCCCAATGTGGGACTCGATCCAGGGACTCCGGGATTATGACCTGAGCTGAAGGCAGTCGCCCAACCAACTGAGCCACCCAGGCACCCCAGTAATCAATTCTTGATAGATAATAATCATACTAAGGCCATCTAATAGTAACTCTTTTAAAAAAGAGAGCTATTTTTTTTTTTTGAGAGTTCTTCTCTTTAAGCAAAATTACATATTTACATCATTGTAACCTAAAAGCATCTCGGGATATCATTACTGATTTTAATTTTCAGACTAATAAGGCACAGTTACAGCCACAGTCACACAATTCCAATTACGCATCTATTAAGCTGCCCAAAGGGGGCTGAAATAAAAGGATTCAGAACAGTTAAGCTGTGTATTTCATTTGTTCTACAGTGTGAAAGGCATACATTGTGCATATCTCCCAACTCCTTCATTGTAGCACAAAGAACTTAGCATCTAAGGTGATTGATTGCACTGTGAGTGGAAAACAGTCAGTGCATCTGATGTGTCTTGACAAAGGACCCTGTATTTCTAGGATTTTCATGATCAGGACCTTCCTTAGGTAGAGAGGGCCAGGTTTGCCAGTTCTGGGCAGGCAGGCCCTGGTCCAGAGGCTGCAGACCTGTCCTGCCACCATCTTGTGGGGATACAGCTGCATGGGTGGTTATACGTGTTTTATAACCTGCTTTTTCTCTTGACAGTGTTCCATTCGCATAAGTATAAATCCTTACCATCAGTTTTAATGACCACCTAGTACACTTTGAATTTAATGTATCATGATCTATTTAACTAGCCTCCTTCGATGAACATTGCTTGTATTTAAATTTTGCAAGTAAAGTAGTGGTATAATAAATTTCCTTTTTTACTCATCTTAAATACTTAATGCCATGATCATCTTAGCATAAATAAAGGGGGAAATTGTTGAGTTGTTGGATATGTGTATTTTGCCTTTTGGTATATATTGCCAAGCTATCCACCAAAAAGGGTACTAGTTTACAAACTTAATAACAATTCATGGGAGTGACTGTTTTTTCCTCATACCTTCTCCAGTGCTGTGTGTTGCCTGGATTTTTAAAAATCTTTGCCAATCTGTGGGGCACCTGGGTGGCTCAGTTGGTTAGGCATCTGCCTTCGGCTCTGGTCATGATCCCAGGGTCCTGGGATCCAGCCCCACATTGGGCTCCCTGCTCAGCAGAGAGCCTGCTTCTCCTTCTCCCTCTGCTGCTCCCCTTGCTTATGCTCTCTCTCTTTCTATCAAATAAATAAATAAAAATCTATTAAAAAATAAAAAAAAATCTTTGCCAATCTAGTAGGAAAAAATATCTCATTTTTGGTTTTTTGTTTTTTTTTTTAAATCCCCAACATGGGACTCAAACACCTGACCCTGAGATCAAGAGTCACATGCTCTCCTGACTGAGCCAGCCAGGTGCCCCTCTTGTTATTGTTTAATTACCTTCATTGTATATGTCCACTGAACTGAAATTGGACTCTATCAGGGCTCAGCTTGAATTTTTTTTCTTACCACCAATATTGTATGTAGAGCAACCCATAGGATAATTGCTTCTGCCAAGTTGTCCTGTTTCTTTTTCCAATTTATTTTGTCTAAAAAAATCAAATAAAAATAATTAGTACCTGGTAAAGTATATGTCAGTCATTGAATACTTCATTATTGGGATTAACAAAGCCGGACTGTTTTTATTTCACAGTCTTCTTTTAGCTTTGCAATTGTATTCCTCCTGCTCCCATTTTAATTCTTTTCTCCTCCCTCCATAACCTCACTTGCGTGGACCTTGTCCCCTTGTTTTCTTCCCACGATTGTAAGTTTCCTAAATGTTTGTGAGGACTAGAAAGTGAAAGTCTTGGAATCTTTTGTCAATTCATGCATTTTCTGCATTAGCAAAGGAAATCTGGCCAGAGATTTTATTTCCACTTTTGTCTGTTAGCAATACCCCATTGCCTTTCTTTGAATTCTGCCTTAACTTTTTGTTCCAGTTAAGTTTGAGACAGAACCCACTCCTTGACCTTTTGCCTACTCAGAAAGAAATACTTTTTTTTCACTCAAGGAGGCACTTAGAACTTTCTTAGTACTAATGATCTTTAGTTTCTCAACAAATGTGTATTTTCTTTCCTCTTTTAACTCTCTCCTTGCCCATTTCCTTACCCTGTCTCACTTCTTCAATGAAAAATGTTATTTTATGAAAGGATCAGTTCTTAAAAGTAACGACAAGTGTAAAATTAATCTACATCTGTTTTAAGGAGGTGGGAGGAATTTCTCTCCAAGTATGCTAAGTAGAATTTCTAAATGTTTGCTGGTGTTTTCCTGCTCTGACTTGTTGGTGTCTATTCCTGAGGCATTATGCACGTAGATGGCATGGATGCACCTAGAAATTGTCATTCATGGGCTGCTGGCCCCAAAGGAAGCCTGGCTCTTGGGTGGCCCACCACACTGGGATTATCAACCCACTCTTTTATTTATTTTTTGTTTTGTTTTGTTTGTTTGTTTTTAAAAGATTTTATTATTTATTTATTTGACAGAGAGAGACACAGTGAGAGAGGGAACACAAGCAGTGGGAGTGGGAGAGGGAGCACAAGCAGGGGGAGTGGGAGAGGGAACACAAGCAGGGGGAGTGGGAGAGGCAGAAGCAGGCTCTCCACTGAGCAGGGAGCTCAATCCTAGGTCCCTGGGATCATGACCTGAGCCAAAGGCAGATGCTTAACGACTGAGCCACCCAGGTGCCCTAACCCACTCTTTTAGATTGTCTTCACAGAAACTTGAGGGATAGGGCGCCTGGGTGGCTCAGTTGGTTAAGCGACTGCCTTCAGCTCAGGTCATGATCCTGGAGTCCTGGGATCGAGTCCCGCATCGGGCTCCCTGCTCAGCAGGGAGTCTGCTTCTCCCTCTGACCCTCTTCCCTCTCGTGCTCTCTATCTCTCATTCTCTCTCTCTCAAATAAATAAATAAAATCTTTAAAAAAAAAAAAAAAGAAAAAAAAGAAACTTGAGGGATAAAATATTCAAGGAATATGGAGAAGACTTGAACTTAAGATTCATTTATGGAGACACCCTGCTTTCATAGGTTTAAGCTGGAAGTATTAATGTAACCTACTTTGCAGTATGGTATGGTCAAACAATAAGAGCATTGAATTAAAAGTGAAACCAAACTGGAACTGAGTTCTGGTTGTACTACTTACTAACCACACGTCCCTGCCCTTCAGGGAACAGAGTTTAGTGGAAAGATAGACATGGAGAGATTTTCCCAGGAAAGAAAAATACGGCTTTAACAAGAAACATGGATGCATGTGCAAAGGGCTATCAAAGTGTCCAGTACAGGTAGAAAAGCCTTCCCAGAAGAATTGGCAAGTGAGCAGGGACTTGATGAGGTTGGGGTGGGAATGTGAATAGGAGGTGAATGAGCTGGGACAGGGCATAAGCAAGGCCATGGAGGCACATATGTTTATGGAATTCAAGATGATTAGTATTGTTGGAACATAAAGCCTGAGGAGGATGAAAAAAGTGGCTGGATAGGAACAGATAAATATCCCTCAGATTATGAAGAATTTGAATGATGTAAAGACAGACTTTCTCCGTAGGCTCTGGGGAGCCACATTTAAGAAATTCACACCTGGAAGTGTTAGATGGCTTATGTTAGTGTTAGATGGGTTACTTGGCAGCAGGATATAAAATAGTCCGAAGGGTTCTTTTTTTTTTAAATAATTTTTTATTGTTACGTTAATCACCACACATTACATCATTAGTTTTTGATGTAGTGTTCCATGATTCATTGTTTGTGCAGAACACCCAGTGCTCCATGCAGAATGTGCCCTCTTTAATACCCATCACCAGGCTAACCCATCCCCCTACCCCCCTCCCCTCTAGTCCGAAGGGTTCTTAACCTTTATGAGCCTCAGTTGTTTTTTCTGCTCAATGAGCTAATAATAATACCTGTCCAACTACTTACAAGGTTTTATGGAGATTAAAGAAATAATGTATATAAAAGGATTTGAAAACTTTATAGTCCTAAAAAGAGTATTGTTGTCATTAATAATTAATTTCAAAGCTAACTTAGAATAATTTGAGTGAGATATTTTAAGGGAAGCCAGAATAAGAGAATTTCTCTGTAAAAATCTGACAAGAAATGTTGGTTTCTTGGTTTAACTAGGAAGTATTGATAGTTAATTCCAGGACACCCACATGTAAGAAATGCTCCCGTGATTGTTGAGATAAGTAGGCCTAGACTAAATATTTTTAGAATAACTTCTTTGGAGTCTAAGACACATGATTATTTCTGAATAGGTTCAGGTGTGTTACCTAGTATAAGAAAAAGATTGACATACTCATTAACATTAGAAAGACAAAAAAGCCTGTGCCTGGCTGGTTCAGTCAGAAGAGCATGTAACTCTCGATTGCAGGGTCATGAGTTTGAGCCCCACACTGGGTGTAGAGGTTACTAAAAAAAGTTAAATAAACTTAAAAAAAAAATAAAAAGACAAAAGTCTGTGGGGTGTGGAAAAATTGGAACCTTCATTCATTGCTGGTAGGATCGTAACATAGTGTGGCTACTTTAGAAAACAGTTTGGTAGTTTGTCATAAAGTTAAACATCACTTTATGACCCAGAAATTTCACTTCTAAATATATACTTAAGAAAAATTAGAGCCTGTGTTCATATAAAAAACTTGTATACAAGTGTCCGTGGAGTATTATTCATAATAGCTAAAAAGGGCAAGCAACCAGCAGCTGATGAATGACTAAATGAAATGTGCCGCATCCATACAATGGAAAGTTATTTTGTCATAAAAAAGGAATGAATTACTGATACATACTTCAGCATGGATTGGATGAATCTGAAGAACATTTTGCTAAGTGAAAGTCACAAAAGACCTTGTATTGTGTGATTCCATTTATATGATATGTCCAGAATAAGCAAATCCACAGAGATCAAAAGCAGATTGGTGGTTACCAGAGGCTACTAGCAGGAGAGGAGAAGGGGGATGACTACCAGTGGCTTTGGGTTTCTTTTTGGGGTGATAAGAACATTCTAAAATTAGATAGTGGTGTTGGTTGTACCGCTTTGAATATACTAAAATACCACTGAATTGTATACTTTAAAACAAACAAAACACAACAAAAAGAAAGAACTTAGGCCAGCCTCTCTGCTTACATAGAAACAGAAGTTAGTATCTGATATCAGTCTATGCAAGTTCCTCAGGGATAATAATTATTTGAGTATTTCAGGTACTTATACCACAGTGCCTAAACATATCAAACACTTAAATCTTTTTTTAAAAGAATGAGTATTAGACAAACCCTAAGAAACTCTAGGAAACAAACTGAGGGTTGCTGGAAGGGAGGTGGTTGGGGGATGAGGTAACTGGGTGATGGGCATTAAGGAGGGCATGTGATGTAATGAGCACTGGGTGTTACATGCAGCGGATGAATAACTGAACTCTACGTCTGAAATTAATGATATGTTAACTAATTAAAGTAATTGTTAACTAATGTTATGTTAACTAACTGAATTTAAATAAGTTAAAAAAGTAAAAGAATGAATATTATGATACCAAAAGGAAGAATCTTGTATCTAAATTATTGCAGGAATGTAAGGCTGAAATTAAGAAGGTGGGAAATAAAAACTATTAGAAATTATAAGAGGTAGCCAGTTCCAAAATAAACATTCAAAGATTAATATGTTTTTTATATATTTGCAATAACCCATGAAATGCAATAAAAATATTAAGAGCAGTATAAAATATAAAACACCTAAGAATGAACTTGGTAAGAAATGTACAAGAGCCTATGTGGGAAAAAATTGACAAAATACTGCCAGTGGACATCAGAGAAAACTTGAAGATATACCATATTCATGGATGGGAGGATTTACTATTGTAAAGTATTCTCCCCCAAACTGATCTAACAGATTTTATGTAACCCTATGTAAATCCAACAGCATTTTGGTGGGGAGAAGAACTAACTGAATTATTATAATGTACATGTAGAGGGGGAAAATGTCCAAAACAAGTCCAACAATATTTGGAAGAGAGGAATTATAATGGGGATTTATTGTACCGAAGTATAAAGTACATTATAAAACTAATATTGGCACAGGAATAGCACACAGATCATAGAGTAAAATAACAACAACAACAACAAAATGCTAACATGTATTGAGCAGTTACTCTGATTTGTGGGTCTTTAAATACCATACAACTCTATGATGGTAGCTACTGGCATCTCCATTTCACAGATAAGAAGAAAACTGAAATTCAGAGAGGTTTAGTAACTTGCTCTAGGTTATGAAGTACATGGCAGGAATTTAAGCTTCAATAAACAAGGCTATGTAAAAATATTTATATTTTTATAATATAACAATATTCACAGCATTGTTAACAAGTGCCAGAAGTAAGAATTAATCTAAATATCAAGGAAGAGTATTGGTTAGATGAAGTATAGTACATTTTCACAAATAAAGACTGTATGTGGTCATTTAAAATTATGTTGAAGAATATTTAATGACACAGAAATGACGATAATGATATGAAACAGAAAAGTGGATTATAAAACAATATATATAAAATATGATCCCATTATGAAAACATATGGAGAGAAAAAAGATGAAGGGGATTTAAATCAAAATATTATTTTCTCTGAGCAGTAAAATTATGAGTGATTTATATTTTCTTTTTGCTTATCAACATTTTCAATTTTTGGGGGTGGCTGGTTGGCTCAGATAGTTAAGCGTCTGCCTTCGGCTCAGGTCATGGTCCCAGGGTCCTGGGATCGAGCCCCGCATCTGGCTCCCTGCTCTGCAGGGAGCCCGCTTCTCCCTCTCCCTCTGCTATTCCCCCTGTTTGTGCTTTCTCGCTCTCTTTGTCAAATAAATAAATAAAATCTTTAAAAAAATTTTTTTTTCAGTTTTTTTCCACAGAAAATGTTTCTTTCTTTTTTTTTTAAGATTTATTTATTTATTTCAGAGCGAGGGCACAAGGGGAGGGGCAGAGGCAGAGGGAGCGGGAGAGGGAGAGAGAGAATCTTAAGCAGGTTCCACCAGCACGGAGCCCGACATGGGGCTCCATCTCCTGAGATCATGACCTGAGCCAAAATCAAGATTCAGATGCTTAACTGACTGAGCCACCCAGGCACCCCAAAAATGTGTTTCTTTAAAGAAAAGTAATTGCAGTAGAATTACCATGTTTTTGGTTTCTTATTTAAGAAAGGTATGTGAGCTTGTTGTCACCCTTTCATTTTTCACCCTGCCAGTGGCCTTAGCTTAGTTAGTCCCCTGTGCTGTCATAGTGATTGTAGTGATCATTTACCTTCTAACTCCTACTTCTGTATTCTCAGTACCTAGAACAAGGTCCGGTGCCAATCATTGTTGTGATCAACAAGTATTTCTGTAAGGAATGATGAAAGAAGTAGGAATGAAGGGAAGAAGGAAGGAGGAAGGAAACCAACCTACAGAGATAGGGGTCTGAGGTTATTTTTTCAGTTTCATTCCTTCAAGATTCGAAAGCAGTTGGTGTTTGGTATATTACTTGTATAATTCTTTATACTAATCCAGAAAATACGTTGTCGCCTCCCTTCATGCCCCTGCCCCCGGAATAAAAGACTTGCTCTCAGAACCCCTTAACTTTAAGTTATGATTGTGAGAAACCAGAAACACATGCAAAGAAATTTACCTGCAAAAAAAGAGGGAATGGGGGGGTTCCTACATTTAGATAGGCCAGAGTGAATCTTTCAGAAATTATTGAGATAAAGGAAAGCTACTTCAGTAGAACGTACTGCTGTGCAACCCCTATTCTCCCTTTCCTTCCACCAGTTGTATCTGGAAAGCCATTTTTAACAAAAGATTTGGCAGATGAGGGAGTTGTTGCCTGTTGCCTTTCAGATTTTTCTGGGTAAAAGATCCTGAGGGAGCTTGGGGACTGTGGCTGGCCCAGCTGCTCACATCATGTATCTATTTAAACATTCAATTTAGAGAAAAAGCCAGAGAAACAAATGTAATATAACTCCCAGCGTTTTGTTGTTTTGTTTTGTTTTTCCTTTCCAGGAAGGGGAACAGTTTGTGAAGAAAATCGGTGGTATTTTTGCCTTTAAGGTGAAGGATGGCCCGGAGGGTAAAGAAGCCACCTGGGTGGTGGATGTGAAGAATGGCAAAGGATCAGTGCTTCCTAACTCAGGTCAGTGCAGTGATGACTTCGTTTACAGGAGCACTGATAAATACACAAGGCGAAATGTGGATCTGCTTTGGTGTTTTCCAAAAGGTCTGGCTTCAGAGGTATAGGACCCTAGTAAAAGAACTAGTGAATCCTTGGGAATAGGAATAGGTCACGGCTGCCTCCTCCCAAAGATTGGGAGGCTCTATCACAGAGTTGCCAGTTTTAGGCTTTAGAATTAGACAAACTTGGGTTGGGGTCCTGGCCATTCACAGATTCTGGCTTTGAACAAATTATTTAACTTCTCTGAGCCTCAGTTTTCTGATCTGTAGATGGGAATAATAAATGGTACTTATTTCATAGGGTTGATGCAAGGATTAAGAGAATTATCTCTCTTAAGTATCCTGTAAAGCACATGCTCCAGCATATGGTTACACTGCCTTGAAAGTCCTGTCTATACTCACTGTCTCCACTTCCTCTCATCCCAGTCTTTCTTGAACCCACTCCAGTCAGCTTTTATCTGCATCACTGTTCCAAAACTATTTTGTCAAGGTCACCAGTGACCACCATGTTGCTAAATTCAGTGGTTCATTCTCAGTCTTCATTATATTATACTTCTAGGCTTTCCTCTTACCCACTGGATGTTCCTTCCTGGCCTCTCTTTCTGTTTTCTCATCTCCAGATTTCTTAATGTTGGCATGCTCCAAGCCTCGGGTCTATCTCCATTCACTCCCTAGGGATCCCCTCTAGTCTCATGCTTTTAAAGCCATCCCTACACTGATGACTCCCAGATATCTTCAGCATGGACCCAGCCACTGAACTCCAAGGTGTATATCCAACTGCTTAATTGACAAGTTTACTTGGATACTTGATAGGTATCCCGAAGCTAACATGTATAAACTCCTGATTTGCTCCTACTCCCCTTTAATGATGTATTCCTCCCATCATCTTCCCCATCTCCAGAAATTGGTTCTTTGTCCTACCAGATCCTTGGTCCAAAATCCTTGAGGTCCTCATTGGCTCCTTTTTTTCTCACACTGCAGTCTAATCCATCAGCAAATTCTGTTTCCCTCTTCTACTACCACCTTGGTCTAAGCCTCCATCATTTTTTTTTGCCTGTTCTCCCTGTTTCTAACCTTGCCCCCTGCAGTTCTTCTTCATGCACCAGCTCGAGTGATCATTTTATTTATTTATTTGGGAATGATCATTTTGAAACTTAAGTCAGATTGTGATTCTTCTCTGCTCAAAGCCATCCAAATGCTTTTAGCTCACTCAGTAAAAGCCAGAGTTCTTATACTGGCATTACATGATCTGGCCCCACTTTTCTCTGTTTTACTACACTTGCCCTTACTTTGCTTTAGTCACACTGTTCTCCTTGCCATTGCTGAAACATAGGGTGTTCCCAGTTTAGGGGCTTTCTACTATATTCCCTCTGCCTGGAATTGTCTTCCCTTAATATCCTCATGGCTTTTTCCCTCATTTCCTTTGAATATTTGCCCAGATGTCACCTTCTCAGTGAGCCCTTCCTTAACCATAATGCTTTTATTTTATTTATTTATTAAAAAATATTTTATTTATTTATTCGACAGAGAGAGCACAAGCAGGGGGAGCAGCAGAGGGAGAGGGAGAGGCAGGCTTCCCGCTGAGCAGGGAGCCCAATGTGGGACTCGATCCCAGGACCCTGGGATCATGACCTGAGCCGAAGGCAGACGCTTAACTGATTGAGCCACCCAGGCGCCCCAGCCTTAATGCTTTTAAATCACAGCCCTGTTAACCATTCCCTATTGTCCTTTGCTGTCTTATTTTTCTTTATAGCACTTACTGCCATCTGATATACTCTATAATATTTTACTTATTTCCTTATTGTCTGTCTCCCCCACTTGAATTGTAAAGTGCATGAAGACAGAGCTTTTTGCCTGTTAGGTTCCCTGCTGCATCCCCATTGCCTACAATAGTACCGGATACATGGTAGGCCTTCAGTAAAATAAATAATTTAAAAATGAACAGCAAAATAAATGAATGGTGCTTAGTAAGTATTCAGCAGGTTACATTTTGTATGTTGTATTTTATGTTTCATTTATCTTGTTGGAGAGAGCCTGGTGCAATTAAAAAATATGATGTATGGGGACCACCTTTTTGGAAAGCTTAAAATACCATGCTATGAACTTTGAAAGTGATTTGATATATAATCAATCCAGTTAAAGCTTTGTAGGTAGAAAAGTGAAAGTCAGGACTGTGTTTTAAGAGGATGAAGCTGGTGCATTAGATCTGATGAATTGGAAAGGGAGAAATCAGGCACAGAGAGAGCAATTGGGAGGATGGATATTGCCACTGTCTAAGTGAGCAAAAAGGATAACCTGAGTGTTGGCAGTGAGAAAAAGAAGATGTTGTTACATCGTAGTTACCAGGGTATTTGGGGTGAAGTTGATGGGACCTGGAAGCTATGTAGGAGAAGGAAGTCTATCAAAGATGGGAGAGTTTTGTTACCGATACATTATTGAGGGAGGTCCCGGAGGAGTGGATGATGTCAGGAGCACAGGGGGAAGGAGGGACGATACTTCTTTCTCTGAGAGGGTAGATAAATATTCAGGGGCATTTTGAGGTAGAAAGGAAGTTGGCAGAGCTTTTGGAATAGAGTTTAGAGCTTGGAGACAGGAGAAAATGTTAAGAGTGGCGTTGTTGAACAAGGATCAACTAGAGATTCATGAAGGAAGAGGCAGTAGTAAGGGCATCTTGTGTGGGCAGCATGGTAATGTGGTGGAGAGTTCCCGAATTACATATAGTCACTTTTTTCCCCTCAAAATCAGTAGGCAGAAAAATAACTATGAATTTGCATTTTTATGAGCTGCCACTCTGATGTGGTGTAGGAAAAAAAACTGAATGCTTCATCTAGATTTAAGCTTTTAAAAATAAGAACTTTGGGAAAATAGTTATTTTAGAATTAGATTCTGATGTGCGCAGGCAGATGATAAGGTGATAGTAAAAAAAAATTTCTCCTGTTTTTTTGTTATTATTGTTTGTCATGAAAGATAATATGCTTATGGAAAGCTATTAAATAGTTTCAAAAAACCTTACTCCCTGTGTATGTATTCTGGCCATGAGCTCTCCCCATATTAGATGCCCCGTACTAGACCTGAAGGGAATTTACCCTGGAGCAAGGTGATTTCTGCTGAAACTGACACCTGTTGGCAGCTAGGAGTGGCGTTGAAATGTGGACTTACCCAGTAAAAGCCACCACTGGAAATTGCCAGATCCTTTTACATCAGCCAACAAATGCCCATTTGTTAGAGATCAGCTATGTTAAAGCATTAATAACCTGTCCTAGTTTGAACTAGCATCTTAAAGAGAATTGCTAGTTCTTTCGTCATATACACAGTGTTGAGAGGTTTACCTACTGTTGATGAAGTAAGCTTTCCTAAAAAGAATTTCATTTGCTTATATTCTAAGAGTTTGGTAATGATTATACAGATGGTTATATTAAGGACTTTTAGATTTTCTGCATCTTCCACAATCTTTTCCTCCTGCCTAGGTGTCTTTGTCTATGAATTCTGCCCCTCCCTCCTCTCCTTTAAAACAGCTCATATAGCATATCTCTAGGAAGCCAACTTTGATTAACGCATTATCTTTCATTCCTTTTATTCTGCCTTCTTAGCATCGACTTGAGTTCTCAACCCTGCCCCTTTGTGGGCAATATGACATAGAAGGCCTCAGCGGCTCGTATCCCCAAGGGACAGTAGAAAGAGCATAGCCTTTGGAGACACCCAAACTGGGCTCAGACCACAGCCCTGTCACTTACTAGGTGTATACCTTCCCTGAGTCCAATTGTCTCATCTAGAAAATAGTGAGAATAATTTCTATCAATGGAGCTGTTGTGGGGATTAAATGAGATCTGTCAAGCACTTCAGCATAGTAAGAGTGCAGTAAATCATTGCCTCCTCCCCAGTACACATATTAAACATTAATTTTGCTTGAACACGAGAGACTTGTCTGAGACTCTGCAAAAGGGCTTGGGGAACTGAGAAAGCATCTAGATTCATCAGATACTGATGAACTGGTGAAGGCCCAATTAAAACTGAGTTGTTGGGGCACGTGGGTGGCTCAGTTGGTTAAGCATCCCACTCTTGATTTCAGCTCAGGCCTTGATCTCAGGGTTGTGAGTTCAAGCCCCACTTTGGGCATGGAGCCTACTTAACACAACAACACACTGAGCTGTTCAATGTTTGTATCCTTCCTGTAACAATTGGAAGCCGTAGAGCTTGGGAATAATGGGCTTTAGCAGCAAGAATCTGCTTTCAGATCTAGCTCAACCTCTTTAGCTGTGTGATTGTGAGCAAGTTGTTTGATCTCTCTAATCCTCATAGGGTTGTTATCAGATGAGGCCATGGATGTGAAGTGCTCAGCATGAGAGTAATAAATGCTGATAATTACAGCAGCAGCAGACTTCACTTCCTAAACTCACTTTTTTTTTTTAAGGTTGGGGGAAAGCAGAGGGAGAGGGAGAGAGAGAGAATCCTAAGCAGGCTCCGTGCTGGGCATGGATGTGAGGCTTGAGGACATGAGGCTTGATGTTACAATCCTGAAATCATGACTTGAGCCGAAATCAAGAGTTGAACACTTAACTGACCGAGCCACCCAGGCGCACCGAAACTCAGTTTTCAATGACTAAAGAGTTCTTTTTTGAAATATTAGGATCAAGTCCAACTATAAATCAAGTCCAGAGATCTCAATTTACTAGTTTTTTTTCTCCCTGCTCTTTGATAATATAAATCTACATGGGAACTGAATTTTTTAGACTATACATCCCTTCATTTTCAAAGCTTCACGCATTTTTTTTCCCCGAGTAATAAGAGAATTTTGTTAGAAGCTGAGATGGAATAGCCATTGAATCTCAGTCTTTTTAGGGTCTATCCCTGAGTTCTAAGCCATACAATAAAACCTTTTATCTTTCAATCTTGTTTTAACTATTTAATAATACGGGCATGCTGTGCTTTAATAACTTAACTACTATCTTAGTCTCTTTGGGCTGCTGTAACAAAATACCACAGACTGAATAGCTTATAAACAACAGAAAGTTATTTCTCACAGTTCTGGAACCTGGGAGTCCGAGATCAAGGTGCCAGCTGGGTCACTTTTGGTGAGGGCCCTCTTGCTGGTGTATAGCCAGTGCCTTCTTGCTGTGGACTCATGTGGTGGAAGGGGCTAGGAGTCTTTTTGGAGACTCTTTTATAAGACACTGATCCCATTCATTAGGGTCCATGGTCCTGACCTCCCCATCTACTAATACCATCACATAGGGCCCTTTGCGGGGGACACAAACATTCAGACCATAGCAACCCCTAATTTCTTATTAAGGCACGGATTATCTGATTAGCTGTTAGGCCATGACTTGATAATCTTTTGAACTCTACATAATCTGCTTATTCAGCAAGTATTTATTGATTGCCCTTTATGTGTCAGGCACTCTTCAAGGACCCGGGCATATAGTAGTAAACAAAACTGACAAGGGCCCTGTCCCTGTGAAGTGTTTATTCTAGTGGACAAATACAGAAAACACATATACAGATAAGTAAGGTAGTTTCACATAAGTGCAATAAAGAAAAATAAAACAGAATAGTAAGCTAGAAAGCTACTTGGTTTCAGGGAGAGGCCAAATTTAATTTGAGGAGGAGCCAACTATTAGAGGACTATGGTTATATTAATTGTCTAAGACACTGATTGCTGACAGATTTTTTTCTTGAATTTTTCCTTTTGCACTTGAAACGTCTTATTTGTCCAAGGTAGACATGGCTGGTTTAGCAATGAGATATTAGAGTCTTTGTTGTACAGTCTTTTTATTTGTTATACTTTGATATTAAAATTAATATTTTTAGGGACACCTGGGTGGCTCAGTCTCTTAAGTGTCCGACTCTTGATTTCGGCTCAGGTCATGGTCTTAGGGTCGTGAGACTGAGCCCCGAGATGGGCTCCTTGCTGGGGGTGGAGCCTGCTTAAGATGCTGTCTGTCCCTCTCCCTCTGCTCCTCCCCTTGCCCCATGTGCTTGCACTCTCTCTCTCTAAAAATAAATAATTAATTAAACTTTAAAAAATTAATACTTTAAAATTTTTGTAGCATAAGTAAAATTTACTTAAGTGTAAAGAACATTAGAAAAGATAGAGAAACAAAATGGAAAAATTACTCTCCTATAATCCCACCATCTATGTTAGGGGTTGACAAACTGTTTATTTGTTTTGTGTAAAATTTGTATTGAAGTCTAGCTTATAATAAAAGGCATAAATTTGAAGTGTACAGCTTGATAAATGTTTGCAGATGAATATATCTCCCAGATCAAGCTGCAAAATGTTGCCAGCATGCTAGAAGCCTCTCTCATGCCCCCTGCTATCACCATTCTATCTCACAAGAAACCACTCTTCCAAATTCTATCACCATAGATTGATTTCATTTATTTTGGAAATTCATTTACATGGACTCATACAATATTTACTTTTTTAGGTTTGGGGGTTTTTTTGCTCAGCATCATAAGATTCTTTAATATTGTTGTATGTAGCAGTAGTTTGTTTTTGCTATGTGAATGCCCCAGAATTTACTAATTCCATGGTTGGTATATCTTTTCAGTGTTTCCATTGTGGGGCCTATGAATAAAGCTGTTATGAACATTCTCATATGGGTCTCATAGTGGATGTGTGTGCTCATTTCTATTTAGCGTATAACCAGCAGAAATATTAGGTCATAAGGTACGGTATAGCCAAATAGTTTTTGACGTGGGTATACTATTTTACATTATCTTGCACATTACATGAGAGTTTCATTTGCTCCACATTTTTGATAGTACTTGGTACTGTTAGTTTTTTTTTTTTAAGTTGGCTTCAATGAGGTATAATTTAATAAAATAGTCTTCCCTTTTTAGATGTATAATTCTGTGAATTTAGGCAAATGCATATAGTTGTGTAACCATCACCAAAAATCAAGAGATAAAATTTTTCCATCATCCTAAAAAGTGTTCTCATGTCCTTTTGTAGTCAGTCCCCTTTTCCTATCCTCACGCCCTGCAACCACTACTCTGATTTCTGTCCCTTTAGCTTTACCTTTTCCAGAATGTCATATAAATGGAATCATACAGTATGTAGTTTTGTTTTGTTTTAAGTTTTTATTTTTAACTAATCTCTACACCCAATGTGGGACTTGAACTTAAAACCCGAGATCAAGAGTTGCACGCTCTACTGACTGAGCCAGCCAGGTGCCCAATATAGTTTTTTGAGCCTGCTTCTTTCACCGAGATTCATTCATATTGTTGCATGTAACATCAGTAGTTTGTTCCTTTTTAAATTTTTTTCCAAAGGTCAAATAATTGCTGTTTTATATTGGGACAGTTGAATTTCATATTTCAACCAAAAGACAAAAATGCAATTAAACACAGAAAATAATGGCATCTCCCAGATGCCTTCTTTTTTTTTTTTTAAAGATTTTATTTATTTATTTGACAGAGAGACACAGTGAGAGAGGGAACACAAGCAGGGGGAGTGGGAGAGGGAGGAGCAGGCTTCCCGCTGAGCAGGGAGCCTGATGCGGGGCTTGATCCCAGGATGCTGGGATCATGACCTGAGCCGAAGGCAGACGCTTAATGACTGAGCCACCCAGGCGCCTCAAGATGCCTTATTTCTAAATCAAAGAAATACACAAATTCTGTTCCCTTCCCTCCTCCAATGCAATACAGCATCTAGCATCTTGGACTTTGTGAAGCACTTGAATGTAGAAATTAAAATGCTTGAGAGAGGGACGCCTGGGTGGCTCAGTCAGTTGGGCGTCTGCCTTCAGCTCAGGTCATGATCCCAGGGTCCTGGGATCGAGTCCCACATAGGGCTCCTTGCTCAGTGGGGAACCTGCTTCTCCCTTTTTTGCCCTTCCTCTTGCTTGAGCATGCTCTCTCTCTGTCTCTGACAAATAAATAAAATCTTAAAAAAAAAAAAAAACACTTGAGAGGTCTAGCAAATGGCATTTGAAAGGGACCTCAAAATGCAGATACATCTTTTCAAACATATTATAGACTGAGCTGGCTCTTTGAACACTATCACTCTGCTTAAATTCAAGAAACAGGCTTTAAAAATGAAAAAGGCACACAGGTTGTATCTCAGTACAGATCTTCAGCTGGTCATCAGAAAAAATTCCAACAATAAAAAAATATCCTTGGTGTCACCTGCCCCTCCCTCCCACCCAAAGCTGAAATGAAGGAAAAAACAACAAAACAAAAACAGAAGAATTATATGTAACTTTGGAATCCTTTAGGAATCTACTACTTCCGATTAAAAATTTTTTAATACATCAGAGAATCATTAAAATGAAAAAAAAAACACAAAAGTCATCTTGCTTTGACTGCTCTTCATGTATAGAATGAGCTGCTGTGTAGAGTGCATTTGAACTGAGTCCTTGTGGAAGGTGGAGGCGTTGCGAGGCTGGGGCGGGGGGTGTTTCTTTTTTGTGGCTGAGTAGTTTATCCATTCACCAGTTGATGCACATTTGGTTTTTTCCCAGCTTTTGGCCATTTTAATAAAACCGCTATGAACATTCACATACAGTTTTTTGTGTGGACATATGTTTTCATTTCTTTTGGGTAAACACCTAAAAATGGGATTGCTAAGTTATATGGCATATGTATGTTTAGCCTTCTAAGAAACTTCTAGACTCATTTTTAAAGTGGCTGTACCATTTTACTGTCCCTCCAGCATTATATTGACCTTTCGGTTGCTCCGCATCCTAATCAGCATTGGGTATTGTCTTTTTTTCCCTTTTTGGCCGTTCATTCTAGTGGGTATATAGTAGTATCTCATTCATGCTTTTAACTTGCATTTCCCTGGTGAGTAATGAAGCTGAACACAGTTTCATATGCTTTTCTGGCCATTTGTAGATCTTTTGTACAGTGTGTATTATTTGCCTGTTTTTGTTTTGGATTATCTAACCTTTTCTAATTGAGTGATAGGAATTTTTTTATATATTCTGGATACAAGTTTGTTGTCAGACATATGAATTGCTAATATCCTCTCCTCTGTCTACTACCTGTTTTTTGGTGATTTTTTTTATTATTATTAACATATAATGTATTGTTTCAGGGGTACAAGTCTGTGATTCATCTCTTACATAATACACAGCGCTCACCACAACACATACCCTCCCCAGTGTCCATCACCCCTGTCTACTACCCGTTTTGAAAATCTTGGCACACAGCCACACTCACTTGTTTATGTATTATCAATGGCGGCTTTTGCACTACAGAGGCAGAGTTGCATAGTTGTGATAGAGACCTAGTAGCTTTTGGCAGAGGCCAAAATACTTGGTGTCTGATCTTTTACACGAAAAGTTTGATAACCCCTGATATACATAACTGTACTCTTTTTTTTATTTCTATATATCAAATTACCACAAACTTAGTGGCTTGAAACAACACACACATCTATTACCTCACAGTTCCCATGGGTAAGTTGGCTGAGGAGAGCTTAGCTGGGCCCTCTGCATAGGGTTTTACAGCCTGCAGTAAAGGCATTGGCTAGGGCTGGGTTCTCATCTGGAGGCTTAACTGTGGAAGGGTGTGTGTCCAGGTTTACTTAGGTTGCTGGTGAAATTCATTTCCTTGCAGCTATAGAGAATGACTGCCCTCAGCTCCTAAAGACCAGCACCCCACCACATGGCCCTTTGCATATGCACTTTACAGCATAGCTACTAGCTTATTCCAGGCCAGCAGGAGAGAGAGTGAGTCTGCTAGCAAGACAGAGTCTTATATAACACGACGGAACCACAAGCATGACATCTCCTTTGCCACATTCTTTTGGCTAGAAGCAAGTCACAGGTCCTTTCCACACTCAAGAGCAGATCCAAAGGCATGAACATAGGAGGCAGACATCACAGGGGTCACCTTAGAGTCTGGGGGCCACAGTAACTATTAATATAGTGGTGTCCACGTTTATAAATGTTTTTTCCTATACATATATAACTGAATATCTGTTTTTAAGCAAAAATGGGACCGTGCTCACAGTTTGTTTTGTAACTGGCTTGTGTAATGGTATCATGCATGATACAGTAGAACGTGAACATTTTTTCAGGTCAATAAATGTAGATCCACATCATCTAATGATTGCATCGTGTCCCATTATATGAATATGATAATTTCTTTTAAAAATTTATTTATTTAGAGAGAGCACAAGTGGGAGGGGCAGAGGCAGAGGGAGAGAGACTCTCAGGCAGACTCCACACTGAGTGTGGAGCCCAACACAGGGCTGAATCTCACGACCCTGAGATCACAACATCACAACCTGAGCCGAAACCAGGAGTTGGACACTTAACCGACAGTTCCAGCCAGGTGCCCCAATAATTAATTTAATCGATTCCCTCTTGTTAAATATTAAGGTTGTTTATAATTTATGCCACATTTTACCAGGCTGCCATAGAAGAGTACATGAGTACCCTTTTCCCCCACACTGCTCCAGTATTGGAGGTGATTTGTTAAAGTCAGTGGCTTTTGACTAGAGTGTATACACAAAACTGAGTACTCCCCTTTTCTCCTTTCTTTCCCTACCCATCTCTGTTTTAGATAAGAAGGCTGACTGCACAATCACAATGGCTGACTCGGACTTACTGGCGTTAATGACTGGTAAAATGAATCCTCAGTCGGTAAGTACGATGGAGCATGTTTCCTCCTAGTAGGTGGGTCTTTTAGTCCATTCCGTTTCATCTCCTGCCTCAGCCTCATACCATAAAGTGCAAAGTGGTCAAACCCACAAAACTCAGTGTTCCCTAAAATGTTCGCTTAACAAATGACAAACATTTGTGGTGCAGGCAGTGTGCCAGGCACTGTCCCGTGTGCCGGAAATATCCAGATGAATAAGCAAGAGTTCTGCACAGGGCATTCACAATTTGGTATGGGACAAATCTGTAAAGGAGTAAGTGTATCCGAATATCCAGGGTGCCATGCCTTGGTTGTGGACGGCAGTGGGGGGCACCATGTCTTCCTGGTCATCACAGAAAATCGCACAGAGGAAGCGACACTTAAGCTGAGTCCTAAGAATGACCAGAAGTTAGCAGTGTGCGGATGGAGAGCAGGAGCCATCTAGGGGGAGGGAGCCATGTGAACAAAGGCATGACCTTTTACATATCCTGTCTTTGCCCATGCTCTTTTTGTCTGAACTGCCTTCCCTGACAAACTCCTTTCCTTTCAAAATTAGCTCAGATGTTACTCCCAAAGGCCTCCTTACAAGTTGCCAGGGAACTGTAGCCAGTCCCTTTTCTGGGCCATCTCCTGGAAGCAAGCTTAGCACTTGTCACATTATATTAGTTACGATGCACCTATTTCCTTTCCATTAGATTGTGAGTGTCTCAAAGGAACAAACCATATCTTATTTGCCCTCATGTCTCCAAAACTTAGCACGGTGTCTGACATTTTTAAGTTTTCACTAAACAATTGCTGGATTAAATTGTATTTGTCTGAAGTGTATTGATGTCTTGTATGGGTTTTCCTGGTCCCCAAATCATCGAGGGTCTTCTTCTACTCATTAGAACAGACTTGATACACTGAGCTTTCATTAGCCAGAGAAAAAACAAAAAGAAACTGAGATGCTGCTTTGCATTGTGAACTTATTTTTCTGTTGCCTCAGCCTGATCTGTTTTAGGTCTCATTCCTACAGCCCCCTGGTAATCCAAAAGACTGGCTAAAACAACTAAATCTGGTGCACACTAGTATTCCTTTCTAAAATGCTTTCTCTAAGCAGCTAAGCCTATTTCAGTTGATGCTCTGACAAGTGAGAGACTTGCATCTGTGATGTTTCAGCTTAATATACAGCATTGGCATGGACATCTCCACCCACAGAGCCTGCTCCAAAAATCTGGACAAAACAGAGGCCACCAGTATAGGAGCTGGCTGTCTTCCTCCTTCCCACCCACTGCTCCTTGTTCCACTGTGCAGTTCATGCACTTCCTTGGCAGGGTGATCAGACTTCACACATCAGCTGCCCTCGTTCTCAGTTTATCTGTTTACCGCCCATTTGGGGGAGCAAAGGATCAGCTTATTTTTCTTGAACACCTGTTAGCACCCAAAGGAATTAAAGATAAAAATGGCAGATATTTCTGTTAATATGCTAATGGTCTTCCCTTATGCTTAGAGGATTTGACTAGAAACCATTAAATGCGTTGGAAATTATAATTTCAATGTTTGGCTACAGTTGAAACAAAGCAGTGTTCTCTCCACTAAAGCACACACGAAGAACACCTAGGGGCCAGATTAAACTGATCCTTATGTTTGCATTCCCTAAAGGGTGAAGACTCATGTTTTCTCTATAATAATTAGTAAATAAAAAGTCATTTTCTCTTTTAATTTTTTATTTTTTTAATTTTTTTTATCTTTTAATTTTTTAAAAAAGGAAAGTTGGTGAATTTCTCTTTTAGGTACTGCTGGTCCATATTTTTTAAGGACATATGTTAAATATATTGTGTTCTGAGACACCTGACCTTTAAGTCATCAGACAGAAGGCTGTGTGCCATATAGAAAGGAAATATTTAGTTTGTCCAGACAGAAGAGGGGGGGGGAAAAGGAATTAGTCACCCTTACCAGAAGGTGTAGAAAAAGCGGAGTTCTGTGCATTCCCATGGATAAGGCAGAAGAGTTCGTAACTTCGTAATATACTTGCTTAAAAAGCTGAGACTACCAGAAACTTTTTTCATCTAGCTCTTCCTTATTTTAACAATTAAGTCAAAAGACTGAGATCATAGCAGGGAAATCATGCTATGTTCCCAAATTTGCTATTATTTCTCTAAAGTTTTCCCGGGATTTTGTTACATGATAAATTTAGCAAACATCAAGTGATCTAATCCCAGGCAGTTGTTAAATGGAACAAATTGTGGCTCTGCACTTTGGGTTGGTTTGATTCTTCTTCTTGAGCCAAAGATTGACACCAGCACCTCAGTCTCAGCAGGCTGCCTGTTCTCCCTCTCTAGGGATAAATCCTTTATCATGTAGACCAAAAAAGGAAACAAAATTGGTGACATTTCATCCACATTGTATTGAATCCCAGGAGTATCTAAGTGTGTTATGCATGTGCTTTTTTTTCCTAGCAGACTACTGAAAATTTCAGTTCATACTCTTTTTTTTTTTTTTTAGATTTTATTTTTAAGTAATCTCTATACCCAGTGTGGGGCTGGAATTTAGAGATCAAGAGTCACATGCTCCACCGACTGAGCCTGGTGCCCCTCAGTTCATATTCTTGATCCACATGTAGTATTTTTAAACAAAATTGATCTAGCACGAACCCACTTTACCTACTATTTGGAAAATGTACCACTGGTGATGAAGGCAGATAAAGGTAGACTCAATTTCTAAGTGAAGACATTTGGGAAAGATGTGTCGTGTGACTGCTCTTTGTAAAGTGAACTTTTTACAAAGCCTTCCCTTTGAGGAATCCAGTTCTAAATCTATTCCAGAAAGCTAACTTTCATATTTTGAAGAAAGTTTAAGAAACCTGGATAAATA
Source organism: Callorhinus ursinus (assembly GCF_003265705.2). Taxonomy (NCBI): domain Eukaryota; kingdom Metazoa; phylum Chordata; class Mammalia; order Carnivora; family Otariidae; genus Callorhinus; species Callorhinus ursinus. Next base: position 59,372,770 of record NW_027397071.1, on the reverse strand, counting down.
AATGATCTCAGGGCTGGATCATCTAGAAATATCAGCAATCACAAAATAAAAAACACCAAGTAATAAATTTTCTTTCTTCTTCCAGGCCTTCTTTCAAGGCAAATTGAAAATTACTGGCAACATGGGTCTGGCTATGAAGTTACAAAATCTTCAGCTTCAGCCAGGCAAAGCTAAGCTGTGAAGAACTCCCTTTGCCTACCTTTGAAAATTAAGATGAGATATATAGATATATATCCATATATTTCATTGTCCGAACTTATACGGAAACTACACATTGGCAAATAGTGTGAGATTTGTTTTTAAATGGGTGTGACCGGCCCTGTTTCTCCTAAGCTCTGGGTAGACAGGGCCCGATGGTGTACTACTGCTTGCTGAATTGCATACAAAACTGTGCATTACAAAGTTCATGCGGTAATTATGGTTTAGGGTAAAACTTGAGTTTCAGAATAAAATTAGGGACAGCAAAATCTAAAAACTATGTAAACAAAAGCTCTCATTTTGCTTATAAAGTATATTTAAAGATCATTCTGCTGAAGATTCAACTTAAGTTTTCCTCTGGAGAACTAGGGGAGAAGCCGAATATCAGGAACTGGCCAGTGGTAATTACTGTTGTGAATGAATGTCCTTAATCTATTTTCCATTAATAGTTTTTAAAATTCTGTACTGAGATGTTTAAAAAAAGACTTAAATTTTGCTTTTCATGCCATCAAAATGGTATTTTTTTTCCCAAATCAAAATAAACCTGATCAGAGCTTGGGGGGGAAAAATCTACAGCTGAACACAGGCCTATTCTTAAAATAAAAATGTTTTTAAAATGACTTTCCTTCTTGAAAAAATCAGTGTATTGGTCGTAAAACGCTGTTGTTAAAAATAATTGAACAAATAAAGGTTGCTTTGAGATGCACAGTTTTCAAAGTATCTATCTGTAAAGCTCTCAGTCCTTTGTTCTCATTTTCCTTTTCCATATAAGTTTAGTTTAATTATCCACATTTGATTTATCTTTCTTCCTGTTTTTTTTCTAATGCTAATGTTATTTCTTATAACTCAGTAAGATATGGGATAAAATAATGCTTTTGGAAGAATGTTTAGTAGAAAATTAAAATAGTTCTTCCTGATCTCCTTTGTGTACATTGTGTATGTTCTCTTTGTTCAGGGTCTTCTCACTGATGGAGAGTAAGAGCAACGTTGGGGGATTTACAGTCTGTTATCTAGGTGTTATGTACCAGTTACTCTAATATAATCACTAGCTCTTGGTTGGGGAGGCAGTGTGTTGTAGTGGAAAGAGCACTCAACTAGGAGCCAGGAGTCTTGCTTCTTTGAGGCACGTAACTGCCTGCTGGGCCTGTTCACCAAACGGTTAAAAGAGGGGATTAAGTAGATGGTCTCTAAGGTCCGTTCAGCTCTGAGAATCCTGTGAGTCTACTCAACCCGGCAGCACTGTTCTGGGAGTTACACAGACCCCACCTTTCTGCTGTTAACATGTTACTTCACCAAAAGGTGGTCAGAGGTAAAAAGCCAGGTTCATTTGTTAGATATTTGGAGCCTGTGCTAATCAGATCAGGACTATGGGTCAGATCCCCTTCGACCATTCAACTTTGCATGTTCTGTGACTGGCAGAAAAGCACCTGGTGAGGGGGAAAGACAGTATAGTAAACCAATATAAATTGATCTCAAGTTCTTCTTCTTCTTTTTTTAAGATTTTATTTATTCATTTGAGAGAGAGAGAGAGAACACAAGCAGAGGGACAGAGAGAGAGGGAGAAGCAGACTCCTCACTGAGCAGGGAGCCCGATGTAGGGCTCGATCCCGGGACCCAGAGACCATGACTTGAGCTGAAGGCAGACGCTTAATTGACTGAGCCACCCAGGTGCCCCAATCTCAAGTTCTATAAAATGAACTCAGAACAGAATTCAGACATACTTCTCAATTGTAGTAGATTCTTACCCTGAAAAGAAAAAGATTTCAAGAAGTTCTAAAACAATGTCTGATTTATCTGTAGTTTGGTTTTGTTTTATCATTCTGCTATACTTGTCCCAGATAATAAGAGATACGTGAAATAGGCTTTAGGATGAACCTAAAGAAAAAAAAAAGATAAACACAAAAAAACTGATTCTTGGGGTAGAAATGTAATTGTATATATGCAATTCACACATATGCTAGAAACTTAATGATGAAATACAGTTAGTAGCAGTTTAATTTCTAGGGAAGGAAACATCATCGTTTGGAGGAAAGGGTAACAGGTCTGGGCTAAAACTGCTGCTTTTACAGGTTTTGCTGCTTGAGCAGGTTGAGTCTCAGTTGCCTGATCTATAAAGTGAAGATATTAATATTGGCTTCCTCGGATTATTGAGAATCTAGAGAGAGAACATAAGTAAAGCACCTATTAGTGTTAGGTACATCATAGTCACTCAGTAAATGTGAGTTCCTTTACTGTTCCCACAACTGCTACCTCTCGCCTCTGGGATAGGCGATAGTCTGTTTTGTTTTCTTAGGTCCCATTTTTGGAATCTTTTTTCATTTGTTCACTCATTTAACAAGTATTGAGTGCCTACCAAATACAGGGTAATATATTGAAGGTGCAGTGCTACGCACTGCAGGTAGTGATGAGCTCTTCCCCTCATGGTGCTTACAACCTAGAGGGAGAGACAGTTTACCAACGAGGTGGATAATTATTACAGACTGAAGGAAATCCACGAAGGAAATGGTCAGGGTGCTGTGGTGCAGAATCGCAGTGACGGGCCTTCTTCGAGAAAGTGGTCAAGGGAGACCTGAGGGGGTAATATTTAAGCTGAGGTGTAAAGGTTGAGGAGCAAACCTTGCAAAGAATAGTGCATGAAAGGGGGGGAAGGGGGCCAATGTGAATGGAATGTAGTGAGCTGGAAGGACAGGTCCAAGATGAGGTTGCATAGGCAGGCATGTAGGAACTAATTGTATTGGAATTTGTTCATTATGGTAAGGCACTTGGGATCTGTTGAAGATGTAGCCCTACATCCATTTATGTCTCACTCATGCTGCATATCCGCTTTGCCATTATATCCCAAGTCTGGGAGTTACACAGACATTTCTGAGTCTAGGACCCAGGCTAATGGAGCAGCTATTACCTGGAGCATTGTGATCGTCAAGGCAGAGGAAGAGAAAAAGGTGAAGTAGTATATTTGGCTCTTAAAGTTTCCACCCCAAAGTGATAACATATCGCTTTTGCTCCTATTTCATCGTCCAAAGAAAGTCACATGCCCCACCTAACTCCAGAATCTTACCGTGTACCAGAAGGAGAGGATAGAGTTAAAATATTTGTGAAAGAACTACAACAGAACGGCTAGAAGCAGGGAAATGAAATGATTTAAACTGTCGCTGTGGCGGCTGTGTGGAGAATGTACCCCTTTACTGGGGGAAGGGAGCTGGAGAGTGGATGTCCATGTGCAAGAAGACGGTGTCCTGGACGAGGGTGTTGGTGGTAGAGATGGATGTGGAAAAGTCAGCAGAGGGACTAGAGGTAAGGGCAAGAATGACCCCCAGGTGTCATGACTGGTATGATGAGGGGACAAGCAGATTTTGGGGAGAGCAGTTGAAATAATAAGCTCTACTTTTGAACTTGTTAACTTGGAGATACCTGAGAGATTGGCAATTGGAGATACAGAGAGGCAGTTGGATTTATAAGACTGGAGCTCAGAGGTGAGGTCAGCTCGGAGATACACCTTTGGAGGTCATGGGCATCTGGGCAGTATTTAAAGCTATAGGGATGGTTGCTGTCACCTGGGGAGGCAAGGAGGGGGGTGGAGTAAGCCTTGAGGAACTTCAGCTTTAGAGCTCAGGTAGAGGAGGAGGATCTGGCAAAGGGGATGAAGAAAAGGGGCTAGAGAGGTTGAGAAATGTTTCTCAAGAAGAGAGTATATATAGTCAAAAGTTGGGAATGGTCATCTGTGTCCTTTGCTCTGTAAGGTCAAGCAGGATGATGTCTGAAAGTGTGTATTGGATTAAATTTGGCAACATGGAAGTGACTGGTGATCACTTACAAAATCAACTTCAGTGGAGTAGTAGAGATAAAAGCTAGATTGAAATTGATTTCATAAAGAGCTATGAATAATAAGAACAGAAAAATTCCATTTGGTAGTGATATGCTAAGTTTCCAAGTGATTAATACAGAGCAAGCACATTAGCTAATGCTTTCAGTTCTAAGTTAGGTCATCTTGCATACCACGCATTTTGCAACAACAACATCTTGCTGTTCTCTGTGCCCACCCTCACCATTCTCCCCCTGCCCCCACCCCAATCCACTTGGCAAATTCCTTTTCCTGCCTTAGCTTTCAGGAAGCTGTCCCTGTTTGCCACAAGTGGAGTTAATCATTCCTTTGTAGTAATTTCTGTTTCCCCTGAACAGACACTGCGTCTCATGTGTCCATTTCGATCCCCCCAGCACAAAATCTTGGCTTGCTGTCATTAAGTAAATGAATGAGAGAAGTTGAATAACAATTTAAAAACAATTCACAGGGGACATTTCTGAGTCTAGGAACCGTGTCACAGAAACGCAGTCTCTATTACAATGACCTTCTGTTGCCCTAACGATGAAAGAGGACATTAAGAGTTCTCCTTTAGCCTGACTTACCGGGCTCTTTCTTTGAAAATATTTGCAGCTTCTTAGAACAGTCTCTCGATTTAAGATTGAAGCAGCCCGAGCAATAAAAGTCAGTTATTTATATTTATTACTGTTTTAAAAACAAAGTGGCCCAGTGGGTTCTGTGTGCATTGAAATCATCAGCCTTGTTGCTGTGCTTGTCCAGATGAATTTGGACTCTCTGATTTCTACAGTCCTTGTTGAATTTATAGAGAAACAATAATGGAGAGTATGATTAGGAAGTGAATGTGGAAGCAGGCTGTGGAAGAGTCACTGAGGTGTGATCAGAAGAATCTCGATCAGGTCCTGTCTGCCTCTGGGAAGTTAAGTCAGAGCAAGGCACTTAGACCTCACCAGTTTTTAGTTTCTTCCTCTGCAAAAGGGGGACACTTAATTCTTTTTTAATAGTCTCATTGGACTGTGAACACCTTGAAGGTAGAAACTCTATGTTATTCATCTCTCTGTCTTGTTTTAATACAGTGTCTACCAGAGTAAGCATCAGGTAAAGTTTCTTGAGTTTTAGACACTGATCATTAAAGTTCTTTTTATTTTTATTTTTTTAAAGATTTTATTTATTTGAGAGAGAGAGAACGTGCAGGGGGGAGGGGCAGAGGCAGAGGGAGAAGCAGGCTCCCTGCTGAGCAGGACCCTGGGATCATGACCTGAGTTGAAGTCAGCCACCCAGGCACCCCATTAAAGTTCTTTTTAAACGGGAAATCCCTTTGAAAGGTTCAGTCACATATAAACATAAACCCATTCTGTTTTCCCCATATATGTCACCTTAGAAAAAATAAATATGAAATTAAATCCTCTAATGAATAGCTTTATCTTCTGAAACTTTAGCAGTTTCAGAAAATACTATAGAGCAGGTTTTGGTCCAGGCTCTGGCACTTAAACAGCTTTGGGACCTTGAGCTAACAATAAGTAAGGGTTCTGAGCTTCTTCTCCCTTTGTAAAAAGGGAATAATAATTCTCCCTTGCTGGCTGTGAGGGTTAGCAATTATAGCTGTAAAATGTCAAGCCACACAGTAGGTACTCAATAGAAGTTCCTAATGTTATTCGAGAAATTTTTTTTTAAAGATTTTATTTATTTGACAGAGAGAGAGAGAGAGAGAGAGAGAGAGAGAGAGAGAGACAGCTAGAGAGGGAACATAAGCAGGGGGAGTGGGAGAAGGAGAAGCAGGCTTCCCGCAGAGCAGGCCCCTGGGATCATGACCCGCACTGAAGGCAGACGCCTAATGACTGAGCCACCCAGGTGCCTGTATTTGAGAAATTTTTTAACAGGAAGGAATTTATTCTTTGAACATTTCGTGACAATCTTTTGAGTTCAGATAACATGCTAGCTTCAGGATTGGGGACAATTTGCATATTTTTATGGACGGTCCACATCCTTACATTTTCTTCAGGAATCATTAAAATTTAATAGTCTCTGTAACTTAGTGAATGGATAGAGAATTATTTAGTTTGACTTACAGAAGGGTTTGCATTTCAGCCAAAGATTACAGTTCTAGCTGCCCATGGCATAGCTGCTTTCTGAACACAAAGACTTTGCTGGATGTTGTTGACCAGAAAAAAATGGTCATCAGCCAGATTGTAAATTACTGGGTAAATTACCTTGTGGGACTGGGTTTGTTTAGAGACCACACTGACATGAATTAGGAATTGGGGGTATGGTACTAAATAGCTAATAAGGGCCCTGAAAGAATTATGTGCTATCAGGAACCACAGCTGCATCTGGCCAAATTTTAAGAGTTTTTCTCAATAGAGAGTTACAAAATCTACTGGAAAGGTCCAGTATTAATATCTATCTGGAGACTGTTGCAAACAAACAGCTCTTTAGTTCTTGGTTAGAACAGAGAACATGGAGCCAGATTTCTGGCCCTTAAGAAATATGGTGTCTGATTCTATTTGGCAGGCAGTTTAATCTGGTATGGAATTTTAGCCAGATTTCTTGGAGAAATATTTTTTTAATGTATCATATCCAAAATTTATTGCAAAAAGTGATGTCCATTTAACCTAGCCTATTAATAGTCACTTAAATACTTTGTAAATATTCACAGTGCTGTTTTCAGCAGCACGTAGTACGCATTTGACCTTTTATTTACTGAATTTGTAGCCATAAACTTTTATGCAAAATTGGGGGAAATTCATTGTAGTCTGCTGTTTATTTAAATTGCAGGCTGAGAAGCGGTAAGTGCTACAGTTTTCTACCAAACAGCAGTATGTTTTCTTTTTCTTTTACGATTTTATTTATTTATTTGAGAAAGAGAGAATGAGAGAGAGAGAGCACGAGAGGGAAGAGGGTCAGAGGGAGAAGCAGACTCCCTGCTGAGCAGGGAGCCCGATGCGGGACTGGATCCTGGGACTCCAGAATCATGACCTGAGCCGAAGGCAGTTGCTCAACCAACTGAGCCACCCAGGCGCCCTGTTTTCTTTTTCTTTGTAAAATATTGTGTAATTTACCTTTTAGAATATAGCAACTTCTAAGTGTGCAGAACACTCTAAATTAGACATTTCATTTGAACAGAAATATAAGGAAAAGAAGTTCAGTTGTGAAGATACAAATAAGGACAAGACTGACCTAGGCGAGTGGACAAGAGCCTTCAACTTGGCAAAGTGATGCCCAAGGGCAGGGTGTGACAACAGTTCACACAGGTTTGAGAGACCAGTGAAAGGGAGGGGTTATTTTGCCTAGTTATTAGAACTAATGGGAAGAACTTTATAAAAGGGGAATTTCAGACTAAAAATCAGTTGAACTTCCTGACAATAAAAACTGGTCAAGAGTGGACTGAAAGGGGCGCGCCTGGGTGGCTCTGTCGTTAAGCGTCTGCCTTCGGCTCAGGTCCTGGGATGAAGCCCTGCATCGGGCTCCCTGCTCAGTGGGAAGCCCGCTTCTCCCTCTCCCACTCCCTCTGCTTGTGTTCCCTCTCTAGCTGTCTTCTCTCTCTCTGTCAAATAAATAAATAAAATCTTTAAAAAAAAAAAAAAAGAGTGGACTAAAAGCTGCAACACAAAGATGTTCCTGAACCAGGCTGGCAAAACAGGGCACCTGTGAAAGAGGTGCCTTAACAGTGGCTAGAAGAGCATCTGAATGGCAGAAAATACTTCATTGACAGCCACTCTCTTGAGGATTTCTCCTTTTGCCATTTATCAAAATCTTCTTTTCTTCTCTGTGTCAGAAAGACTTTTTTTTAATACTTGCTTATAACTTGACTTGTTCTGTGACTTACTAGATATCCTTGGAAGAAAAAGAAATGAGTACTGAAAGCTTTTCAGTTTTCATTGTGTGAAAGCAGCCCGAGTCTGTTTTTGTCTTTTCTGAAGTCCCCATTTTTACTTAGCTGGACAGTAGAACCTTAAGGCCATGGCAGGTGCAGTGTAGGTGACCACTCTCCCTGAAGTTGGAACCTGAGTGTGAATTCTGACTCAGGCACTCATTAGCTGGCCACCTGAGCAAGTTACTTATCCTCCCTGAGCATCAGTTTCCTAAAACAGGGCAGCAATAATACAATCAGGCTTGTTGTGGAAGATTAAGTGAAATGATGTATGGGAAAATGCTGTTGTACCATGTACTGGTTTTAGTTACTAATGCTTGTATTAGTTTTCTATTGCTGCTGTAACAAATTACCATAAACATAGTGGCTTGCCTCGACGTAAATCCATTATCTCACAGTTCTGCTCGGAAGTTTGGGTGGGTTTGGCTGGGTTCTCTGCTCCAGGTCTCTTGAGGCTGAAGTCAAGGCATTGGCTGCCCTGAGCTCTTATCTGGAAGCTCAAGGGGAGAATCTGCTTCCATGCTCACTCAGGGTGTTGGCAGAATTCAGTAACATGCTGCTGTGGGACTGAAGTCTCCATATGCTTGCTGGCAGCCTGGGGTTCTCAACTCGTAGAGGCTGCCTGCATTTCCCTCTTCTTTAACACTAGTGGAGTCCTCATGTTTCACACCTCTCTGATCTCCCCTTCGGCCTCATCTCTCCTGTCTCCAGCCAGAGAATGTTCTGTGTTTTCAAGAGCTCATGTGATTAGGTTAGGCTTACCGGATAATCCAAGATAATCTCCCTATTTTAAAGTCCATAACCTTAATTATATCTGCAAAGTCCCTTTTGCTACATAATGTAGCATTCACAGGCTCTAGCGATTAGGGTGTGGTTATCTTTGGGGTTTCATTCTGCCTACTACAGTCATGGTATTTTAGGGCTGGAAAGGGCCCTTGCATAACATGAAGTGGGGTTCTTGCCCGGGAGGGTTTACAATCCAATGGGGGAAAGAGATGAAAAACATAAAGCAAAAAAGTCCAATAATAAAAGAGTTTCTATGGGATGTTCAAGGAGCCCAGAAGACCTTCTCTGTATCTGACTCGGCCTGTGGTTCTTCCATCATACCCTGCTTGTTCTTTGATGTTTTGTCTTTTATCAAGATCCTTCAATCCATATACACAAAACAACACCATGTGATTTGATCTCTGTCCCGAAAACAAGCTGCTGCCAGAGCTCAGTATTTGGGACTCTGCTACTTAATAAGGAAAGGTCTTGAGCTCTCAGCTCAAAGTAAGAGGAATTATTTTCTTCTCCGATGATGAAGGTATAACAACACCTTATCTCCCCTTCTTCCTCATCAACCTCCCACGAGAGCCCTCTTGTCTTTCACTCCTAGTTCTCTGGTCACGTGTATGTCTTTACTCCCCTCTTTTGAGTTTTCTTGTTTCTCATTGTTTTGAATTAGAAGGTGCTTACCCTGGATAATGCAGAGATTTCTGGTTAATTCTTGCCACTTGTCATTTCTATTTAATAATGTTTCATAGATGCTTAGGCCTCGGTGACAGTTTGGCAGTAATAACAGCTGCCATTTATTGAACACTTACCATGTGCCAGGGGCTGTGAGGAGTTATGTAACTCCATTTTCTCATTTACTTCCAATTTCTTTTAATTTAGACAATCTGTGAGGCGTGGGTACTATTCATATCTCCATTTGAACCCAGCTGGGATTTGAACTCAAATCTAAGTCGAAAGCTTGTACTTGACACCAGGCACTAAAGTAATATTAAACAGGAGCTGAAAATAAGGCATGAAGGAACCAAAGCAGCACAAGTGGATTGGGAACCCTCAATTTGAAACTCAACTCTTTACAGCTATTGGGAAAGTTAGAGGATTTCCTTCTAGAGCACCAGGATCACCTCCATTTTCCACCAGAGACACTCAAAAGTGATTCCTCCATATTCTGTTTCAGACAGGTGATTTTAGTGTGTGTGTCGACAGCACCTGACAGCTACAGAGTATGTGTGGGCACCGGCTTGGCATTCCACAGAAAAGCCTATTTCTCTGGGGGTGAGGTGGGAGAGATGTGGGGTGTGCCCTGTGGCTGGCCCTAGCAGTTACAGGTAACAGAAAATACCTTCCCCTCAGGATTGGAATGATTAAGATATTTAAGGATTTCACATAGCACTTAGTAGGTATTCAGTATGTGCTGGTTCACATTGTCCTTCTAGAAGATTTTTAGTTCATGGGTATTCAAGTCAGTAGAATCTTGTTCTAGCTCCACTTGAATCTAGGCTCAATGTTGAGAAGACAGGAGATACATCTCTGGGTTGGCCCCTGTCCAGTCCTGTGAATCATACCAGCTCTCAAGTTTGAGCTCAGAGAGAACTGAAATCTGAGGCCAAAGAAGGCAAAATATTTCCCTTTCTCATTCTTGCTGTTTTTGAGTTATTGATGTAATGTAAACAGACAGCTCTGGGTTCAAATCCAGGCTCTGCATTTGCCTTCTCAAGTTACTTGAGAAGTTTCCATCATGGAAAGAACTTGGGCTGTTTCCATCATGGAAAGAACTTGGGCTGCGGGGAAGGAGGGTGAACCTGGCCATTTTACTCAGTTAATCACTTTTCCTTTGTCAAGTGATCTCCTTACCTGTGAATGGGGCCAACCGCCATCCTCTCGCAGGGTTGTGAAGCTTAGAGAGTTATGTATGTGGTACAATCAGGACGCAGCAGCAGAAGCCCATGATAGATCCTTTACATGAGCCATTCATTCATTCATTCAGGGCACTGGCAATTTAAGTTGAGCAAGTGGTCCCAAGTTTGAGTTATTTATCCTTCTCCTTGTCCAGTAGGAGGGCAGCCAGGTAAGGTAGCTGTGGGTGCCCTGCCCACAGGCCAGAGCAGGTATGGGGAGAGCCTTGTAGAGGCAGCGGAGGTGCCAAGTACCACCTAAACCCAGCCCCACCGCGGTCTACCGCCAAAGCCCCTGGCGCCAGTGTTGCTTCAGCTGCTAGTAGTTAATGCTCCTTAACTTGGAAACGTTTTCAGCTCCTGGGAGCAATATGGTGCCGCGAGGGCTCACTGCCCAACCCCCTTGTCTCCCGGCGACTGAGATCCGCATGCACCCTAGTCCCAGCCCAATTTACAGTCCTTCAAGCCTCAGGAGGCTCTGGGCCCAGGGTCAACGTGGGCGTTGTCGGGGAGGGCGGGGAACTTTTCCGGGAAGGGGCCCGGCAGGGTCTTGGCTGGCAGCCCCGTTAGCCACGGCCCAGGACCCCAGGGTGGGAGAGTGAACGGAAAGGTACTCGTGCCTGGAGCGGTTGCAGAATCCTCAGTCATGAGGAAGAAACTGGGCTCAGAGGCACTTGGGTGAAGGGGCCCTCTCCCCTGCCCTCCTTTCAGGTGCTGGGGCCTAAAGGGGGTCCAGTTCCCCTGCGGAAGGCGGGAACTAGGAAGCGCTGCGGGCTAGACACCCCGCCTTCCCAGCCTCTTGGTGGGGGTGGGGGGGCGTGGTACGGTGGCCCCGCCGGGGCGGAGAGGGGGAGAGGGGTCGGTGCGGGGGCTCTGCCTCCCCAGGAAGGGGGGCCCGGCCAAGTCCACGCAGGGAGGGGGCAGGCCCTCTTCCCTCCCCCGCGCCTGTGGGGACCCTACGCCTGTGTCCGGAGGAGGCCGGCGTCCAGCAGATGCACGCGGTGTAGAGGGGGGGGCGGGGGAGAGGCGGGGAGGAGAAAACCCACAACAAAACTTGCATTGCCGAGCTCACGGCTCGACTTGAATGGAAGGAGCCCGCGCCCGCGGAGCGCAGCGGAGACTCGCGACAGCGCGGACGGCCGGCGGGGCGCGGCGCGGCGCAGGGGCGCAGCAGGTACCCGGCGCGGGTAGCCGGGTGGGCCAAGGGGTCGGAGCCGAGCCTGGGCGGCGGACTCGGACGTCCCCGCGGGGTCCGGACGGCTCCCGCAGCTACCCCGGGCGGGGCCGCCCGCACTCGCCCCCTTGGTGGGAGCGGTGCACCGAGTGCGCGGCCGAGAGCTCCACCTTGGGCATGCTACCCACTCCGCGATCGCGACCCCGGCAGGGGCCTTTTCTCCCCGCCGGCCAGAAGCTGGTCGCGGCCCCCCCCGCCCCCCCCGCTGCGCACATCTGGAAAGAATCTGAGGGCGGATGGGAGGGGGGAGTGGAAGGACGTGGGCGGGCGACCGGGAATGTGGGGGCAGGTGGAACTGGGGAGGGGCGTGGACCCCTGGACTTAGAGACGCGCGTCTTTCTACGTCAGCTCACCCCGGCTAGTTCACCCTTCAACCTGGTTACGGACAGAGAAACTGAGTCCTAGAGCGGGGCCGAGGTGTGCTTCCGGGAAGCGCGGACAGGTGTGGCGGAGCCCGCGCTACCACCGCTCGGACCGGCTCGCGGCTTGGATCCCCAGCCCCGCGCCGCGCACTCGGCGAGCCAGAGCTCTCAGCTGGCACCTGGTGTCCGTCTGTCTGTCTGTGCGGCTGCCTCCCCGCGGGGACAGCTGGACTGAGGAAGGGTGGAGGGGCGCGGAGCGCGAGAAGCGAGGTCGGCGCCCTCCCTCTGAAGCGGCGGAAGTCCCTGGTTGTTGGTCCTTGAACCGCCGGGCTGGGGCGGGGGCGGGGGCTTTAGAATCCCTGAGGAGCCGCCAGGTGGAAGAGGAGGCGGCGGCGGCGGCGGGCTCCCGGCAGGGCAGCCGCTGGCTCTTCAGGTGCGAGGCAGCTGCAGCCGGAACTTAAGGAGAGGAGCGGGCGCCGCAAGAGGGTGCGAGCGGCTCTGACCGCCCCTGAGCCCCAAGGCACAGAGGGATGCGCGCCTGGCACTTGGAGCGCATCACGGATCCGTTGAGGCCCCCCGCAACCTGAGTGGCTGCCCGTGCACTTTGGGCCGGCGGGGAAACGTGAAGCTGTGGTCTAGCGGCTCCAGGAGGCACCACTGCTACGAACCGCGAGAGCCCCTGGGTGCTCATGTCCCCTTTTAGGGCCCACGGCCCAGTCTGCTCGAGCCTCGAGTGCAAGTTAAGGAATGTTAGATTCACGTGACTGTTTTCACGAAATCTTGTGGGAACATACTCTGTTCTTTCTATCTGAATCTTAGGGGATGGGTGACTAATGGTGGCACCTCTAGGCCTGTAGAGTCATACATAAGACCTCTGACCATGACCTGACTGGTACCCTTGATGGCTCCCTATCACCAGCACCTTAGCATAGTGGCTGATACCCTTGGAGGCTTGGACCTCCAGCCCTAAGCTCCTCCCCTGCCTCATCCTGTTTACCTTTCTTTAAAGGCACCTCCCCCTTCCCCCATCCTTAACACTGTGCCTTTGCTCATGCCCTTCCCTCTGTCTGGGGTACTTTTCCTCCCCTTTGTCCCCCTGGAGAGCTCCTACTCAGCCTTCAAGAGCAGTTCAAGGCTCTGGGCAGGAGTCAGAAGACACAAATTCTAGTCCTGGTCTTAACTTCAACATATTATATTGTAAACTGAGGAGGTCAGACCAGAAAACGTTGCAAATCTCTTCTGCCTTTCACAATTTCATTTCTTCATTCAGCAAACATTTCCTGAGCACCTGCTCCATGCCTGGGGAGTCAGGAAAGGCTTTGCTGAATCTTGCAGGATGCAGTGGACCAGGGGTGCTCTAAAGAGCAGGAGGAGGACCAGGAGCACTAAAGAACCTCCTAACCCAGTCAGGGGAGAGCAGCAGCTACCCAGAGCAGGGACATTTGAGTAGCAGTTTGCTGGGGATGGGCAGCCATGGGAGCCCCTTTGTGCTTGAGTTTCTTATCTGCAGAGTAGGAAGACTGTTTTTTAGTTTGGAAATTTCTATTAGAGATGGTAAGATGCAGCTGTCTGGGGCCCAGCACAAAGTGGGTGATTAGTGAATTTTTACAGTATTTGAGTGGAGAAGGAAGGTGCTTGCTAGGGGCTGAGGATCTGTGTCCTGATTTGGGTCTCCCTTCCCTTTCCTTCTTCTAGTCTTGCCTTAATCCCCCACTTAAGCCCTTCTGGGCCTTGAGGTTTGGTTCCCCAGGGGTGGTAGGTGGGGTGAGAGGCAGCAGGTCCCAGGGACTTCCTCAGTAACAGTAACCCCGTGTGTGTCGCACTTGCTTGATGCCAACATCAGATGGACATGTCGTTCCATTTCATCCTCATGAGGATTGCCCAGACTAGTAAACAGAGGTTCGGGCGGTGGAGTGACTTGTCCAGACTCACACAGCAGTCAGGAGTTGAACCATGTCCTCCTGTGGCTAAAGTGCTCGCCCTGAGAAAGAGCTCACTGCAGGCTGAGCTGCTCCTCTCACTGGCCATTTGCTGTCCCAGCGTGTGAGTTGTTCCTCACTGGGGGGCTCCTCACTAGGGATGTATAGAGACCAGGGGCTTGCTCTCCTCTGTTCTTCCACACGCAGCTCCCAGCATGGCTGAGCACACAGAAGGGGCTTTAGGGGCTAATCTTGCTCAACATTCTTAGAAGAAGAAGAAGAACAACAACAACAACAAATTGAGACTCAGATGGGCCATGACGTGGCCAAGGTCACACAGAAAACCAGGTGGTGGAGCTGAGACTGCCCAGGATCCCAAGGTCCAGAGGAGGAGGTGGGAGCTTCCAAGCCTGGTCTGTTCTTCCTGCCTCTCCTGTGAATCCAGCTCCTCTTCTCCATCCCAGCACCTCTCTCTGCCCAGACCAGGCCAACTACCCCTCGCCTGTACCATTGCACAGCCTCGGAGAGCTCCCCACTGGTCCATCCATAAACCCACCTATGCCACACTCCTGCTCTGCAGTGGCTCCTCATCTTTCTTAGGATCGTAAGATAAGGATCACTCTCCCTAACGTGGCTTCCAAGTCCCTTCTTGGCCTGGACTGCCCACCTGCATCCCTCCCAGTCCCCAGCACCCAGCAGACACTCTAGCGAGCTTTGTAGAGGTCACAGATGGACTCTCTTGCACCTGCTGACCTCCTTGCTTATGTCAGCTTTTCCCTTTTGCCCGATATTCATCCTTCATGGCTAGATCAGGTATGCTTCTTCAGAGAAGCCTTCTTGACCCCAGGCATGGTTAGCTCTCCTCTGGCCCCCTACGGACTCTAGCTTCCCTCCATCACACCTCTGATAACACTGGGATTATAATATTCCGTGTACACCTGGCGTCGGTGCCGGCACTGCCCGATAGAAATAGAATGTGAGCCATAGTGCAAGCCACATATGTAATGTGAAGCCATGCTAAAAAAATAAAATGAAACAGGTAAAATTAATTTCAGTAATTTATTTTAAGTTAACTGAATATAAAAATAAATATTTTATGAGATATCATTAATATTAATAATGAGCTATTTTACATCCTTTTTTGTACTAGTCTTTGGAATCCATGTGCACTACATTTTACACTTAAGGCACCTCTCAATTTAGACTAGCCCCATTTTGAGTGCTCAGTAGCCACATGTGGCCACCACATTGGACAGGGCAGGTATGAGCTGCTTCAGGGCGGGAGCCAAACTCGAGTGGTCTGCCTGGGTCCTTAGTGCCCAGCTGTGCTTGGCCCAGGGAAGGGCCCAGGCTGGACTCAGCTTCACCACTTACCAGCTGTGTCACATTGGCCAATCCATTGCTAGCTCCCTCATCTATAAAGTGATGGTGATAGCATTTTCAATATGGTTCCTAACATTAATATAAATTAAGTATTTTTACAGCTACAGTGTAGATCTTTACAGATACAAATTAAAAAGGAGGGAGGAAAACTAGCTGGTCAAGTGAGTGCACAAGATATGGGGGAAGGATCCTTCTCCTTGGCCGCCTGCCCTGATTGATTTGGGGTTTGGGCCTGTGCCCACACTCCCCCTCCCAGAGCCCTGGTCTGGGATCACACAGACAGGCAGGGAGGGGCACTCTGGTCTAAGGCTGGTGGTTCCAGGGGCTGCAGGCTGTTGAGCCAGTCAGGGGTGGCGGGGGGAGGGTTATAATGTGCATGGGAGTGATGGGCTGTAGACGGGTTGAGGATTAATGGCCCATTTGGTCAGGGGATGGGGCAGCAGGGGTGTGGTAGGATGGGCCTAGGGCCAGGCTGCCACAAGTTACTTGCTGCTGCCAACTGATCCCTGGGGCCCAGGAGCTATGTGTGTGCTAGGCTCCCTGGTTTTCTGCCCGGCCAGGGGCTGGGGCCGGAGTCGGCTTAGGCCTCCTAGACCTACATGGATTCTAACAAGCCTGGATGCTGCCCCTCTTCTCCATCCTCACACCTTCCTCTGGGGCCTCAAAGGGCTCACCCAGTCTGGGGTGGAGGGTGGGGCAGGAGTTATTGTACTGGGCTCTGCTGCCCGCTCAGACTGAGGGCAGGGAAATTTGCCACCTCGCTTGTGTCCCCTGTGCCAGCACAGGGCTGAGGGCAGGCGGGACCTCACCTTGGAGAGCTGGCTGAGCCAGCGAGTGGGACAAAGCAGTGTCTGGAACGTCGCAATGGCCACAGCGCAGCCAGAATTCATGCAAAAGGCTGGAGTCTGCAAATCTGGGGGGCGGTGGGCCTGGGGCTGGGCTGCAAACACAAGCAGGATTTGGACAAGAGAAGGGGAGGAAGCAGGGGGCTCTGGAGTGGGCAATGCCCACAGATATTAGTGGTAGGAAGAGCTAACATTTATTGAGCACTTACGGTGTGCAGTATGTGCCTCTCTCTGACTCTCATGGTCTCGCCGTGAGGGCAGCTCTGGTAACCCCTATGGATAGGTGAGGAAGACAAGGTTTAGTGGGTGACAAAACTGAGAGCCAGAGCTGACTGCAGCCCCAGTCTGGCTCCCTCCGCCTTCCTTCCTAACCAGACATCGGCTGCGGTGGCCAGCTCCCAGGTTCTCCAGGCCCAGCATCTCAGACCTCTCTAGCTGCTGCGTGGGCTCTGGTCCCCAATCTAGTGCCAGGGCGAGGGCGTCAGACTGAGGCATGCCCCCCCCCCGCCCCGCCCCGCAAGTGCTTGCCATACACCTGCATTTGTAACTGCTGTAGCAGTCATGGCCACACCCCATCATCTAGGAGGGGCCACATGCCGACTCCTCGAAGACGCTGTGGTTTTGGATGTATCGTCTGCGTTGTAAGATGGGGAAATTGGCTCAGGGAGGTCAGAGCCGCTCAGTGCTGGAAGGGGACTCAAACTGGGGACTGTGGGACTCTAGAGTCAGTGCACCTGAGCTGTGGCCTGTCACAACTTAGCATTCCCCAGAGATGTTTGTTAAATGAGTTTCTGTAAAGACAACTCCAGGGTCCAGCCCCCTGGAGCCAAGGTAGGCCCCTGCGCTGCCTAGAAGATGGGACCCCTGCATCTTTCTCATGACCTGAGGCCATCCCCAGTCCCAGGTTCTCCTGAGGCCATCCCCAGTCCCAGGTTCTCCTGCTACCCTAGGGGGCCATGCTGGGGAGTGGTCTCTTGCAGGTAGCCCCAGTTATGTGAGCACAGCAGGCCCCGGTGAGGGTGTAAACATCAGGAAGAAGGGACTGGGAAGGTCCATTCACCTGAGGCCTGCTCTGTGCCGGCCCTGTGCTGGGCCTCCACCCAGACCCTGAGGGTGGCTCACGGCCCTCTATGGGAGAAGGACCCCTTCCCGTATTCACAGCCCAACCCAACTCACGCCCCGCCCTAGGGAACACAGGAAGGGAGAGCCCTGGGGCAGCTCAATGCTGACCTTGGTTCTTAGAGAAGTTGCTGACTGCACAAGAGAGGGGGAGGGCGTTCCAGGCAGAAGGAACAGCATGTGCAAAGGCCTGGAGAGAGGATCTACTAGGTAGACCTGTATACCTGGGGTGGGGGTATTGGAAGAGAGATGGGGTCAAGTCCGGAACATACTAGAATGGCAAGCTGAAGAGCCGGGATGCACCCTGCTGGTGCTGGCCCGCATGGCCCTGTGGCTCTGGAGGAGGCACAGAGCCTCCCGTCCCGCCTGTGCCAGGGCAGCAAGAGCTCCGCAAAGTCCCAGCCAAGCCCTGCAAGTCACAGTTCATCCCGGGCCTCAGCTTCCCCGTCTGTGCAGTGGGAGTACGGGTTCCTTGGGGCCAGGCTGGGTAAGGGTTGCTGACTTGCCTCCAGAGGGCAGCCCTGATGACAGGGAGGCGGGTGGGGAAGGGAGGGGTGGCAGTCAGTAGATCAGATGCGTGCCCAGGACCCAGGACCCCAGGAGGGCCCCGTCCTGACTTGTGTGGGCCCTTGCCCTGTGTCTGCTGTACCCACAGGTACCATGGCCCAGAGCAGGGTACTGCTCCTCGTCTTGTTGCTGCCACCGCAGCTGCAGCTGGGACCGGTGGGCACGGCGAGGTCTCCGGGGTTTGGCCGAAGTGGTACCCACAGCCTGAGCCCTGCCGAGAATGAATTTGTGGAGGAGGGGCCGGTGTTGGTGCTGAGACCCGAGGAGCCAGGGCCTGGCCCCGTCACCATCAACTGCCCCCGAGACTGTGCCTGCTCCCAGGAGGGTGTTGTGGACTGCGGTGGCATTGACCTGCGCGAGTTCCCGGGGGACCTGCCTGAGCACACCAACCACCTGTCCCTGCAGGTGATGCGGGCATCAAAACAACGGTCATGGTGCTGCCCCCTACACTCGTGGCTCCTGTCCCCGACCCCCACAGCCCCTGGCTCGTCCAGAACCCCCAGAACTTGTGGCTCCCCAACCCCAGACACAGGGTGTGATGGCTGTCCCCGCTCTGATGCCCGGGTCGCAGAGTACCATGCTATTACGACTGCTTTGTTTTGCTTGAGGGAGTCCAGGCTGAGACCCCCAAGGAGAGTCAGACCCTGTGAGAAATGGACATGGATCCGCCTGGCAGCTGACCCTCTGAATGGACAGGATGTCCCAGACACCATTTCAGGCCAGGAAGATAAGAGAAATTAGACCCGGATAGAGTGCTCTGGGGGCTCAGAGGATGGAGTACTCTCTCCAGCTGGGGTACAGGCTAGGTTTTGAGAAGTGGGACACAGTGTTCCAAACGGGACTCTGGGAGTGCTGGTGCACCCATGACCAGTTTTGTGTGGCCCAGGAGACCTGGGGGAGCGGGAGGCTGTTGTACCCATTCCCAGAGGTCAAGCCTAGTGAAGGAAAGGGACCAGCCCACGGTCACCCAAGCTGATGGGTCCACGTTGTTGGTGGAGGGAGTCCAAGGCCAGGGTAGCTTGTGGGGGAAAAGGACAAGTTAAAGCAACACTCATTGTTGGTTCATTCACTCATTTATTCATAAAATGTCTCCTGGGTACCTGCTCTGCACCTCTGGTGCTGGGTCAGGTGCTGGGCATGGTGGAAGGACTCAGTCTGTGGGGGAGACAGAGATCTAAACAGGTAAAGGTAACAGATGGAGACAGAGGACTAGTGCAGCGGGGCCCAGAGCAGCTCCTAATCCAGGCCCCAGTCCAATTCAGGAAGGCTTCTGGAGGAGGTGGTAAAGCATTCCAAAAGGAGTGAGGACCACAGGTTTTTCCCCCTCAAGAAAGGGAACCCAAAGTATTTTCTGGCTTGGGGTGGGGAGAATGGGCTGGGATGCCTGTCACCAAGTAGGAACATGAAAGGAGCAGGTCTAGAGGGGAGATGCACTCCAAGTTTGAACTGTCTATAGATGTCCATGTATGGGCTCCCAGAAGGTGGGACCTGCATGTCTGTTGTGGTCACTGCTGGGCCTCCCATACTCAGACCCAGGCCTGGCCCAGCCCCAGGTCTGTCTGCATGGGTGTGAACCCCAAGGGAGGTGCCCAACCGAGGGACTGGCTCCTGGGACTGGGGTGGGAGTGAGCCTCTACTGAGGCAGGAGCCCTGGGCCTCTAGTGAGGCCTCCTCACCTCCCCTGTCCCCTAACCCCCAGAACAACCAGCTGGAGAAGATCTACCCCCGGGAGCTCTCCAGGTTACATCGGCTGGAAACTCTGAACCTCCAGAATAATCGCCTGACTTCCCGAGGTGAGGGATCCCCCACCGGAGCCCGGGCCGGGGACACCAGGTGGGGCACTGGTGCCCATGGGAAGAGCTCTGCCCCTGGACCCTGGGATATGGAAAACAGCAGGGCTGGGCTGGCGGCAAGGCCCCATGGGCAAGGGGCTCCCTGAGGTTGCCTGAGACCCGCCCCCTCCCCCCCACCCCCATTTGTGCCTGAGAGCTGGGTCGGGTCAGGGGACAGGCTTCAGAGAAGCTTTGATTCCCAGGGCCTTTGTCAGAGCTCGTAGGTCGATTCACAGAAGGCCTTTAGAATCAAAGAGCTATAGAATCCTCCATTTGTAAAAGATTATTTTTTTTCTGATATGAAAATAATTTATGATTATAATAGAAAATTTGGAAATGTAGAAAATGAAATGGAAAAGAAAAAACCCACTCATAATTCTGCCACACAGAGTTCATCAGTATTGATGTTTTCGTATATCTCTTTCCACTTTTTAAAAAACCACTTTATTGAGGTCTAACTTATATACTGTAATGTTTACCCAATGTAAAAGTACAATTTGATGAGTTTTGAGAAGTTTATACAGTTGAACAACCCTCCCCATAGTCCAATCTAGGCTTTTTTTTCTTTGTATTTTTTAATTCATAGCTGAGCTTATAGGGTAGATGCAGTAACTACTATAACTGCTTTGTTGCTCCTAGCAGTTAACACAGAAGCATCCTTCATGGTGCTGAGCACTCTCGGTGGCCATCATTCTACCCAGCAGCAGCAGGGTAGTCCCCGGAGGGACGCTGCGCAGTTTATGTAACTGTTCCCTCTCCTTAGATACTTGGCTGAGTCCCAGCATTTGAAGGGCTGGGAGCCCGGAACTGAGTGTCAGAGGCCGGCCTAAGGACTGGAGAAGGGCCAGTTTGGCTGGCCTCCCAGCGACAGCCGAGTCCTGACATCACATCTGCCAGCTTGGGACAGGGCTGGGCCAGGTGGTGGGGAGGTACAGGGACCCCTGCCCCGCCCTGCCCTGCGGCTGGGTATCAGGAGAGTCTCTGGCACCTGAGGGGAGCACTCCTTCCTGGTGGGGAAGGGTGGGGCTGGGTCCTCTGCCCTGTGGCCTGAGCTGACGAAGACCCATTCCTGCCAGGGTGGCCCCGAGCAGGTGAAAGACTGGTCATTTCTGAGCCCTTTCCGCCTGCTCCTCTGAGCCGGGGCCCCTGTGAGCAAGGGGAAAGAAGAGGGGACTGGGCAGGCCTGCTGGGACTGGTTGGGAAGGGGTCAGAGCCCAACCTGTCTCAAGGAGGGGCCCTCCCCAGGCCTGGCCAGTGCGGGGGTTGGTGGTGGCGTGCTCCCCTGTAGCATCTCCTTCATCCAGGGCTCTGACTGATGCCTGTCCTTTGAAGGGCTCCCGGAGGAGGCTTTTGAACATCTGACCAACCTCAATTACCTGTACTTGGCCAATAACAAGGTAAGGGGCCCCCTGGTGTCTGGGGCTGAGCTCAGGGAACTTCCACTAGGGCCTTTTTGAGGGTGGCCGCTGGGTCCCCCTTGCTGCTCAGATATGGTCCTGGTAGGACCCCACACTTTAATGCAGGGCATCAGAGTGGCCAGATAATGAAAACAGAGGCCCAGGCCTTACGGAAGTTTAGGGGGTGACAGCTCATCCCCACTAACGAGGGGGTACTTGGAGCGCTTCTTGGAGGAGGTGTCATTTGAGCAGGGCCATGAAGGGTAACAGGATTTCGGCCAGGGGCCCTAAGGGGGAGGCACTGCTGAAGAGACAGCGGGAGAAAAGGCACAAAGGCACTCAACTTCAAAACAGTTGGTGTATCCCAGGGCTCTGTCTTGGCCCCTTCTCTCTGAGCTCTCTCGAGGTGACCCATCCCCTCCCTGGGCTTTGGCACCCATCTGCAGTCAAATGTTCTACCCCTGAGCTATACCCCCTCTGCTCTTTGGCACCCATCTGTATCATGGCCATATGCAATGGCCGTCCCCAGCCCTTTCTACTCCTCCCACTCAAGACACACATCTGAGTCTGAGCCACAAATCCAGGGTGCGTTGCTCACCCACGCCCAGTCCCACTGTGAGCCCTCGGCTCCCCTCTGGCCCTGGTCCACCAGCCCTGACCTGGATGGCCTTGCTTCCTCATTCGCTGTTCCTTCTCCTCAGAGCAGCCAGAGGGACCCTTAAAAATCACGCCTGCTTCTACCCCTCCATCCCCCCTTCCCCAGCTCAAACACTCCCAAGGCTTCACTTTCCACCCGGAGTGAAAGCCATTCTTCTCCCCGTGGCCTGTGGTCGGAGGGCCTGTGTGTGGGCCTCACAACTCCCATTCCCCCTCACTCCCTCTGCTCCAGCCCCCAAACCTGGCAGCCCCCGAGCAGGGCCTGCCCTCGCTGCCCCTGCCGCCATGGGTGCTCTTCCCTCAGATGGCATTAGCGGTGCCTTCATGCCTTAGGTGTCCCCTGTTCCCTGTGCACCCAACTTAGTTGTTCTGTCTTTGGTCTGTTCTAACGTGTTACCACTCTCCGATACTTTTGTTCCTTGTTCCTTGTCCTCTCCACTAAGATGTAAGCTTTAGGGGGTGGGGATGGGGACACTTCTCTGTTTTGTTCCCCAGGACATGTCCAGCACCTGGAAGCAGGCCTGCGATGTTGCAGACTCAGGGCCTACTGTTGAATGAATGAAGGCTAGATACTGGGGCAGGGGGGTGTCTGGAGGAGTGTGGGTCCTCACCGTGGCTGTACAGAGAGTCTGTGCTGGGGAGCAATGAGGGGAGAGACCAGGAGGACGGGCAGGGCAGGGCACAGGCCTAGAGGGCTTTCGATGTTCAGGGCTGTGGGGAGCCATGGACGTTCTGTTTTTGTGTTATCAGGGGAGTGGGATGGGTTTCCAGTTGAGAAAGATGGCTCTGGTTGCAAGCAGGTGACAAATTGGAGGGGACCCAGAGTCTGCCTCTGCCCCCCACTGGGCTTTCTGCCCCAACTCTTCCCTTTCTAGCTGACCTTGGCACCCCGGTTCCTGCCAAACACCCTGATCAGTGTGGACTTCGCTGCCAACTATCTCACCAAGATCTACGGGCTCACTTTCGGCCAGAAGCCAAACTTGAGGTGAGAAATCAGACGGGGCCCTGGGCTCCAGCTGGGGAAGAAGGAGGAGCTGAGACAGACACTCCCAGCCCTGAGCAAGGCGGAGAAAGCCCAGATAGGCCCTGGAGGAGGGGCATGCCGGGCAGTGCAGGCAGGATGCCCCTGGCTGAGCGCTGTGGTGGGGCTGCCCGGGGCTGCAGGATCTGAAGGCTGAGAGGAATCTGTCCAGGAGACAAGATCAGAGAGTGATGTCTGCGGAATTGTGGGGAGCTTGGTGAGGGTTTTTCCCTCCTTCCCCAGCCCGTGGGGGAAGGAAGCATCTTCCAACAGGCAGGGCCGGCCCTCACTGAGAGCTGCTTTGGGAGGAGTGAGGCCTCCTAGCAGAGGTGTGTGAACAGGGCAGGGTGGTGCTAGGGGGTACTGACAACCCCCAGTGCTGATTCTATCCCGTAATCTGTCACCTCACTTGATTGTCTCCATCCCCCAAAGGAGCCAGGGTCACTGTGTGTGGTCCCATCCCACCGATGAAAAGGCTGAGGCCCAAGAGAGGTCACACAGCAAGAATGAGTTATATCTTCCATGTTTAAATATCTTCTGTTTCTCTTATTTCTGGTCTTTGCTCCCTCTAGTATGTTAGCGGCATGGTGGCAGGGTCTTGTTGGTTGTGTCCACTGCTTATCTCTTCAGAGTCTAGAACAGTCCTGGCACATAGGGACATTCACTATATATTTGCTGAATGAATGAGAGGTCACCTCCTCTGAGCTGGGCTCTGTACTGGACACTTGAGACAAAGAGGTGGCAGGGACAGTCCCCATCTGTGGGAAGTCCCACAGAACTCAGAGCCAGCTGCGTGGAGTTGCCAGGCAGGGATCCAGAATCCTATTTCTGCCACTGAGGTGTGCGGCAGCCTTCGGTGGGTCCTTGGTCTCCTCGGCAGTGTAGGGGGGCACTGGATTAGGTGGGGTCTGAGGTTTTTTCAAATGGGAAGAGGGTACTCTGGGCCCAGGCCCAGCCTGGGCAGGGTCTGAAGGCTCATCAGGTGAGCTGGTGGAGGGGGCCCGGGTGGGTGAGGACCTGTGCCTCATTCCCCAGGTCCGTGTACCTGCACAACAACAAGCTGGCGGATGCCGGGCTGCCGGACAACATGTTCAACGGCTCTAGCAACGTCGAGATCCTCATTCTGTCCAGCAACTTCCTGCGCCATGTGCCCAAGCACCTGCCGCCTGCCCTCTATAAGCTGCATCTCAAGGTGGGAGGGAGAGCATGGGGAGGGGCAGCAAAAGAGTAGGGACCTGCAGTGGGGGAAGAGCCCCGGTCCACTTAGGCCCAGTGGTGAGGCTGTGGGGCCTTGGGCACAGGCCAGAGGGCACAGTGTCCACTGTAGAGAACGAGGCAGAAGCCCAGGTACCTGGCTGTTGATATCACATGCAGAATGCTTCAGGCCTGGCCCTCCTCCCACGGCTCCCCAGGCCCCTCTCCACATCTCATTCCAAGGCCCTGCCCTCACCCTTTGGCTGTCCCTCATGCTCCCCTCCCGACCATCCCACCCCTTAGAACAACAAGCTGGAGAAGATCCCACCAGGTGCCTTCAGTGAGCTGAGCAACCTGCGTGAGCTGTACCTGCAGAACAACTACCTGACTGACGAGGGCTTGGACAACGAAACCTTCTGGTGAGCCCTGCCTGGGCCCCCCGTGGGAGCCCGAGACCCAGGAAGCAGCTCCCTGGGCCCAGCAGCCAGGGCCTCGTGCACCCCCCCCCAACCTGTCCCCGGCCAGCTTCCTGGAGAAGGAACTTTGGGGCTCGTGCCTCTGCTGACATTTCTGTCCCCGAGAACGAGCGATGTGTAGATAAAGCCAGCCAAAGTTCCAGTGAGGCATCTTCAGAGGCTGGCTTCTTGGTACAAAGTTGAGAGGAGTGTATTTGTTGAAGGCAAATGAATTTTCACTTTTTAGGCCCTGGGTAGCTACAAAAGGCCTTAAACAACTGGTCTTCAGAGAAGCTCCTTTGTGTCAGAAACCATGCTAGATTCTTCTGACACCAATACAGCGTTGAATCAACCCAAGGAGAGGCGGGAGAGGACTGAGGTCCCCTCGTGGGTCAGCCAGTGGCAGAGCTGGGATGAATTAGACGCAGTTCCCTTGCCGTCTCCCTCGGGAGGAATGATGGCAACAAGCACCACGTGGGCCCCAGCCAACCGTCCTCATCCCCCCCCACCCCCCGCAGGAAGCTCTCCAGCCTGGAGTACCTCGATCTGTCCAGCAACAACCTGTCACGGGTCCCCGCGGGGCTGCCGCGCAGCCTGGTGCTCCTGCACCTGGAGAAGAACGCCATCCGGAGCGTGGACGCAGACGTGCTGACGCCCATCCGCAGCCTCGAGTACCTGCTGCTGCACAGCAACCAGCTGCACGCGCGCGGCATCCACCCTCGGGCGTTCCAGGGCCTGAAGCGGCTGCACACGGTGCACCTGTACAACAACGCGCTGGAGCGCGTGCCCAGTGGCCTGCCCCGCCGCGTGCGCACTCTCATGATCCTGCACAACCAGATCACCGGCATTGGCCGCGACGACTTCGCCACCACCTACTTCCTGGAGGAGCTCAACCTCAGCTACAACCGCATCACTAGCCCGCAGGTGCACCGCGATGCCTTCCGCAAGCTGCGCCTGCTGCGCTCGCTGGACCTGTCCGGTAACCGGCTGCACACCTTGCCACCCGGGCTGCCGCGCAACGTGCATGTGCTGAAGGTCAAGCGCAATGAGCTGGCCGCCCTGGCACGCGGGGCGCTGGCCAGCATGGCCCAGCTGCGTGAGCTCTACCTCACCGGCAACCGGCTGCGCAGCCGGGCCCTGGGCCCCCGGGCCTGGGCCGACTTGGCCCATCTGCAGGTAAGGGGGAGGGGAAAGGGGCTGGGTCATGCCTTGTGGGGTGCGGCTGCCATGGCTGTCCCAAGCCCACCCATCGTGTGGGCTCAGCTGAAGGGTGGGTGGGAGGGCCTGGCCGTGGGGTGGGGGCTAGACCAGGAAACAGTCGGTATGGCTGGCATGCCAGGTGCGGCAGTGAGCGGCTGCTATGGCCAGGCTGAGCTCAGCACCTGTAGGAGGGCTGTGGGGATAAGGGGGGGTCATGGCTGCAGGTAGGAGGCCCACGGTCCAGGAGGATGGGGGGCAGGTAGGGCCAGTGCGGGGGGCACTGGAGAGTCAAGCTCACCCGTCTGAAGGCTCAGGAACAGGTGGCTGGGAAAGGCTGGGCTTGGGGGAGGGGAGGGCCAAGGTCTGGGAGGCAGGCTGACCTCAAAGGTGCCGAGGGCTGGGGGAGGCTACGTGAGGCATGCTGGGGCTGCTGAGTGGGTGTGGCTGCTGTGGCCACAGTCTGAGTCAGTTGGGGTATCTGGCTGTAAGTGAGGACCAAGAGGGAACTTGAGTAGAGAAATCTGGGAGGCAGGGCCTTGGTGCTGCAAGGTCAGGAAGTGCCCCCACTCTGCTGCACTACAGGGGGCGAGGGGGCCCCTTCCCCAAATGTATACACCCCACGCCCGGACTTGCTCCCCTCTCTCTCTCAGGGCTCTGCTCAAATGTTACCTGCTTGGGAGGTCTTCCTTCACCAGCTATCACACTCCTGTGCTTTGTTTTTCTTCATAATCCTCATCCCTCTGGGTATTAGGTCATCCGTCTGCTTGTTTGTTGCTTGCCCTCCTGTTAGAATGAGGGGCAGGCATTTTAGTCTGTTGTGTTCACTGCTGGCCCTGGGAACCTCCATGTGGTAGGCTCACAGTACCTGTATTTTGGGAGAGCTGTCACGATGAGGATATCTGAGGGGGGTGCAGGGGCGAGCCCACAGAGTTGGGGGGGGCAGGCAGGCGGGGCTCAGCCCTGAGGGCAGATCAGGGTGGGAGCTGGGCGTAGGCAGCTGGCCCTGCAGGAACAGCTAGCTGGGGTCTCTCCTCACCCAGATGGCCCTGCTTAAGGGCCAGACACCGGGATCCAGCTGCCTGGGCCAGGCCCTTGTGGATTGTCCTCAGGAGCCCAGATCCCATTGTCCTCTCCTCCACACCTGCTCCTCCTACTGCATTTTCTAACTCGCTGAAGGGGTGCCCACGGGAGACTTGGACGCTGCCCCTGACACCCCCTTTTCATACCACCTGCCCCCCAATACCCATTGTCACTGAACTCTGCCATTTCTACTGTCACACGTCTCAACTCACTTTCCTCCATCCCTACTGCCCATACTCCAAGCCAAGACACCCCCATTTCCATAGGAGCTCTCCACTCCTACATCCCATGTGCAGTTGGTGGGTATCTTGAAAAACACATGCTCACCTTCCAGTCCTGCTCAGAACCCTTCTGTGGCTCCCCATTGCTCTTAGAACCCAGAGCAGAATCCTTGCCACTGTTCTCAGGGCTGGCCTGCTTCTGCTCCCAGCCAAGCTCCTTAGTCTCCCAGGCACACTGGGTGTCACTCCTCCTGGCACTCCCCGCTGAAGCACAGCACCCTGCTAACACCTCCTCACTCCTTCGTTCCACAGCTTGTCTTGGGCCTCCACCATGTGCAGACTCTAGAACTGAGGACCTGGCAGGGAGTAAGACAGATGGAGGGTCACTACCCTCCTAGAGCTTGTCATATACCTAGGACTTAGTCTAGGTGTCACCTCCTTCAGGAAGCCCTCAGTGATGGGCAGGTGCAGCCTGGGTGACTTCAGTCAGTGATGAGGTGTCTGGTGGGGGGTTCTTCCTCACACTGTGGGATCTTTCTAAAGCAGCTGCTCCCCCTGCTTCAGAGCGCCCGCCTGTGCTGGCTGCTGTACTCCCCTGACCCAAGGCTGGGTCAGGCCCCTCCCCTGGGTCCCGTCCACACAGCCCAGTTCCACCAGCTGTCGTCAGATTTTGGGTCCACCCCCGCCCCCGGCCTCCAGTGGCAGAGGCTGCATCTCCATGGATTCCATATCCCTGGCACCTGTGGGCGCTGAGGATGTTTGGAATGAATGAGGAGGTGCCAGGGCTGTGTGGCGGGAGCACAGTGGGGAGCAGGGATTCCTGCTGGGTAAGGGAGGTGACGGGGAGGCTCTCCAAGGTGTGTAAAGCTTGTTTCCCCTTGAATCTTGAATCTCGATTCATGGCCCCTAGTTTCCTGACCCTGAGCCTCAGCCTGTCGGAGTGAGGAAGGGAGCTTAGAGATGATGGAATGCACCTGTGCCTGCACAGGAGCGAGTGTGTGTTGATGGCCTGAGGGGAAGGCAGGGAGCTGGGCCCATGCACGTCCAGGTCTCCTGCCTACCTCATGTTTGCTCCTCCCTGGGAAAACCACCCCATTTCCCTGGCCACCTGCTGCTGGCACTCTAGGCATGTGCTGACCCCGAGAATGACCAGCCTAGGGCTGGCTGCCATGCCAGGGTCACTGTGGGCCTCAAAGCCTTGCTCCCAGCGCCTGCCCACATGGCCTCTGAAGTCCGTGAATGAGCAGCCCCACCCTCATGTGGGACCAGTGTGGGGATATTCAAAGACTGGAGGATCTCTGGCCTCTGCCCTTCTGGGGCCTTCAGTCTGATGGGGGTGACAGGCATGCCGAGGAGGAGGGACTGTGCCACCCAGATATCTTGGCTGTGAATTCATGTTTAAATGCAGAAGGAGCTGGGTAGGACATAGTTAGAACAAGGGTTTGGATTCCAGCCTCATGCAGACTGCATGGCCTTGGACAGATCTCTTAACCTCTCTGAGCCTCTGTTTCCCCTCCTGGAAAATGGGGATAGTTCTAGATCCCACCTCCCAGGGTTGTCATAAGATTTAGATAGACCAGGGGGTGGGTGGGATCTTTGCAAGACGTTAAGTGCTTTGACTCCCCTGGTCACTCATACAGCTGCTGGACATCGCTGGGAATCAACTCACAGAGATCCCTGAGGGGCTCCCTGAGTCCCTCGAGTACCTATACCTGCAGAACAACAAGATTAGCACCGTGCCCGCCAATGCCTTCGACTCCACACCCAACCTCAAAGGGGTCTTTCTCAGGTAGGAGGGCCCCCGGGGTCAGCCTGGCTCTAGCAGGATCGCTGAGGCATCCGGGAACAGCTCCCAGGTAGAGGTCGGTGTTCGAAGCCTGGCTTCACTGACGGGCTGTGTGACCATGGGTACATCCCACACCCCCCTCCGCCTCTGTTTCCTCGGCTCTCAAGGGTGGGGACAGTCCGGCCAGGCCTGGTGAGGTTTATAGGTTTGTAAAAGGACTTCAGAAACTTTAACAAGCTGTGCGTGTGGGCGTTACTGATGTTGCTGTGGCAGGAGGGGGTACCAGAGAGTGCAGGTGACTGCCGTGTCCACAGCTGGCCAGGATTGAGCCTGGGCCTCAGATGGCAGATGTTCAGGTCCTCGCTGAGCTGTGGGGTCTAGAATGTACTTTTTACTTTATTTTATTTTTTTAAAGAGAGAGAGGGAGAGGGGAGAAGGACAGAGGGAGAGAGAGAGGATCTTAAGCGTGCTCCATGCCCAGCATGGAGCCCGAGGTGGGGCTCTGTCTCACGACCCTGAGATCCTGACCTGAGCCGAAATCAAGAGTTCAGCGCTTAACTGAGCCACCCAGGCGCCCCTAGAATGATTTTGACTCCCCAACTCCCCAGGACAGCAGAGTCAGGGTGGTTCTTCCCAACATCCTACCTGACCACCCCCTTGACTCAGAGAGAAGGGGCAGATTCGAGAAGGCAGAATGTGACCTGCAGGGGATTGGTGGCTGGGTTGGGATAGAGTGTGACCTATGCCTTGGCTCCTGCGGGGGACTAAGGCACAAAGAGTTGAGGGGCCTGATGTCAGAGCCCAGCCTCTGCCACCCCTTAGCCCGAGTGCCACCCTGGCCCAGCTTGACCATGGCCTTGCCTGGGTACCACTCCGTACCAGGCAACTCTAGGCTGGCAAGCCTGGAGCCCCAGGCCTTGGGGTTAGTCCCAGAGGGAGGTAATCCCAGGCAGAGAGGAGGCGCCCACGTCTGCCCCTCCCAAATCTTGGAGCATTTGCAGATGTGGGCCTGCCCCTCGCTGTAGGAGATGAGTGGCCCAGGGTCTGCCCCGCCCCCCCCCCCAAGCTATAGCCACACTGCACAGCTGGGACTGACACGACACACCTTGCTTCCCAGCACTGCCCGCCTCCCAGCCCTGCACCCCTTTTGTGCGTACTCTGCCCTCTTCCTGGAGAGCTTGTTCCCCGTCTCCCTGCTGGGGTGGGTGGGGGTGGGGGTGTGAGGGTCGGGCCTCTGGCACTGACCGCACATGGTGGCCCGCACAGGTTTAACAAGCTGGCCGTGGGCTCCGTGGTGGAAAGCGCCTTCCGGAGGCTGAAGCACCTGCAGGTCTTGGACATAGAAGGCAACTTTGAGTTCGGTGACGTGCCCAAGGACCGGGGCCGGCTGGAAGGGGAAGAAGACGAGGAGGACGAGGAGGACGAGGACGAGGAGGACGAGGGGAGGCGGTGGTGACAGGGCGAACCAATGTGACGCAGGTAGGTGGTCTGTGCGGGGGCGCACTGACCCCCCCCACCAGCGTGCTGTGCGGGGGCGCACTGACCCCCCCCCACCAGCGTCCTGTGCGGGG